>NW_027362833.1:3957500-4520000 GCF_046119375.1 Phyllobates terribilis
AGGACGACCCATCGACCCATCTGCCGCCGCTGCAATCAACCCGGACATGTGGCAAGGTACTGTCATTTAAACGGGCACAACCTGGGGTAGAGGGCCAACCCCCAGGCATAAGACCATCAGGCCCATCAAACTGGCGTGATAAATACGTAGGGGGACGTCCAATCTTGCCTGTTGTACTGGATGGCATTCCTATGAGTGCCCTACTAGACACTGGGTCACAGGTGACTACCATCCCGTACGTGCTCTTTAAACAGTACTGGAATGACTCGGACATAACCCGCTACCCAGATGACGACCTGAGTATCATCGCCAGCAATGGTCAGCCCGTGCCGCAGGTGGGATTCAAAGAGGTGACCATTAAGATCGGTAAAGTCGAACTGGCGGCACAAGGACTGATTATAGTGGACATAGACCGTCATGAGAGTCACCCTAGAATAACCTTGGGAACTAATGTGATTGAAAATTGTCTTGCAGAGGTGATTCTCATTTTACAGCAGGTTGCCAAGAACGCCAGTTCCGGCCAGCAGCGTGTGCTCCAAAAAGAGATCCGGGCACTGATGAAGCGGCAACAGGTGGAACTATCTGGTGGTGAGATAGGTAGCGTGAGAATGTGTGACCCGTTCCCTATTGCCATGCCCCCAAAAAGTGAGATGATGATTTGGTGCCGGGCAGCTATTGGTCTAAGAGGTAGAGACTACCAAGCAATGGTAGAACCCGTCTACTCAGACAGTAGGCCCACCATTTTGACAGCACGGGGGGTGGTCGATGTACGCCATGGGAGGGTGCCCGTTCGCATCATAAATATCGGGGAGAGAGAAGTACACCTGCCCCGGTATGCCACGCTAGCCAAATTGTTCACCATAAACCAGAATTCTGTACAGGCCGTGGAACCCTTGCCTCCATCTCAACCAGAGGAAGGTAACGGCTCTAAGAAACCAATGGAGGACTGGTGTTAGCAACTGCATTTGGGTACTGACTCCACTCCCTCACACCAGAAACAGGGAGTCTATCGGGTGGTTCGAGAGTACGAGAGAGTGTTTAGTAAACACCCGCTAGACTTCGGGCGAGTAAAGGGGGTAGAACACCACATCCCCACGGGAGACCATCCTCCCATAAAGGAGAGATACCGACCCGTACCCCCGGCACACTACCAACACGCCAAGGGGATGCTTAGAGACATGAAGGAGGCTGGGGTAATCAGGGACAGCTGTAGCCCCTGGGCAGCTCCACTAGTCTTAGTGAAAAAGAAAGACAACACCTTGAGAATGTGTGTAGACTACAGGAAGGTCAACCGTATCACACACAAAGATGCGTACCCGTTACCAAGGATAGAAGAGTCCTTAGCTGCATTAAAATCTGCTAACTTCTTCTCTACTTTGGATCTCACTAGCGGGTACTGGCAGGTTCCTGTAGCAGAGGCGGACCGGGAGAAGACCGCATTCACCACCCCGATGGGTCTCAGTGAATTTAACTGTATGCCGTTTGGGCTCTGCAACGCACCAGGAACCTTCCAACGGTTGATGGAATGCTGTCTAGGACACCGGAACTTCGAGACGGTCCTGTTATACCTGGACGATGTCATCGTCTATTCCAAGACCTACGAGGACCACCTGAAACACCTGGCAGAAGTGTTTGAAGCTCTGGCAAACTACGGCCTAAAGGTGAAACCCTCCAAGTGTCACCTCCTGAAACCAAAGGTGCAGTACCTGGGGCACGTGGTGAGTGCTGACGGAGTGGCTCCCGACCCTGATAAGATCACCGTAATTAAGGACTGGCCAAGACCCTCCAGCATAAAGGAAGTGCGGCAGTTCCTCGGGTTGGTAGGCTACTACCGAAGATTCATTCCCGGTTTCACCAAAATGGCAGCCCCTATGCAGGACCTCCTGATAGGTCAATCTCGGAAAGCCAAAAACCAGAAGCCGCCCTTCAGGTGGGAAAAGCTGGAAGAGGAGTCCTTTTGCCAGCTGAAGATGGCCCTCACGGGGGATGAAATCCTGGCATATCCAGACTACAGCCAGCCCTTTATCCTCCACACGGACGCAAGCAACATCGGGCTAGGAGCCGTACTGTCCCAGATCCAGCAAGGGAAAGAACGGGTAATCGCTTATGCCAGCCGAAAGCTACGGCCCACGGAGCGGAACCCTGAGAATTATAGCTCATTCAAGCTGGAGTTCCTGGCAGTAGTGTGGGCAGTGACCGAACGTTTCAAGCATTACCTTGCCTCCTCCAAATTCACCGTGTACACGGATAACAACCCGTTGACACACCTGGACACTGCAAGGCTCGGTGCCCTGGAACAGAGATGGATGGCCCGCCTGTCCAACTTTGAATTCACCATCAAATACCGGGCAGGACGATCAAATGCCAACGCGGATGCCCTGTCTAGAATGCCGAACTTACCGGACGTAGGGGAAGATCCAGAAGATCTGGAAGAAGTTGAGCTCCCTGCATTCCACCGTCATGGGATTACCCTGTATTCCCACCGTGTGAAGGACAGGCGCTCCGTGACGTTCAATCCCTTGCCCCACTACAACTGGGCGGAGACGCAAGACAGTGATCCCGCAGTCCATTTGGTGAAGGAAATGCTGACCCAGGCCGATGCCCGTCTTGACCCAGATGCTCCGGAGGAGACCAAGCAACTGTGGAAGGAGAAAAGTAAGCTGTTCCTCTACAGGGAGAAGCTGTGCCGGAGAATGGTTAACTCTCGAACGCATGAGTTGACCTGGCAGGTAGTGGTCCCAAGACGAGACGCGGCTATGGTTCTGGAGGCATACCACAACGGAGCAGGGCATTTCGGATGGAAGAAGCTGGAGTTCTTGTTGCGTGAACGGTTCGACTGGGTAGGCATGAGAGGAGCCATCGAGAGGTGGTGCAGAGACTGTGGCCCGTGCCACCTGAGAAGAAAGGACCGTGCTAGCCAGAAGACTCCCTTGCAGCCCATCATCACCAGACAGCCACTGGAACTGGTAGCCCTGGACCATGTGAAACTGGCTCCAAGCAGATCTGGGTATGTCTACGCCCTCACAATCGTAGATCATTACTCCCGGTTCCTGATGGTAGTCCCGGTCAAGGACTTAACGGCTCAAACAGCAGCTAGAGCCTTCCAGCAGCACTTCTGCCGTCCACACGGGTACCCGGACCAAGTGTTGACAGACCAAGGACCAGCCTTCGAAGCGGAGGTCTTCCAGGAGTTCTGCAACCTGTATGGCTGCAAGAAGATAAGAACAACGCCCTATCACCCTCAAACCAATGGACTCTGCGAGAAGATGAACCAGGTGGTGATAGATCTGCTAAAAACATTGCCCCTGGAAGAACGCAGTCTGTGGCCTGAGAAACTGCCCGATCTGGTGGACCTGTATAACCACATCCCTGTAGGTTCCACCAACTGTACCCCGGCTTACTTAATGAGAGCAAGACCTGGTAAGCTGCCTATCGACCTGGATATGGGAGTCCTGACGCCTGAGGACACCTCGCCAGAGGCAGACTGGGATACAGAACGGCAGCAGCAGTATCGGAAAGTACAGGAGAGCGTCGAGCGAAGTCTGTCTCAAGCTAGAGAAAGGCAAGAGAAGGCTTATAACCAGTATGCTCCCGCTGTTCCCCTGGTACCTGGAGAGCAGGTCTTGAAGAGGAAGAGGCGGCTCCACAAGTTGGACGACCAGTGGGAGAAGGACCCGTACACCGTACTGCCATCAAGCCATGAGAACCCAAAAATCTGCGTAATCAGTAAGGATGGAGGAGAAACCACAGCCATTGTCTCCAGAGACCACCTGAAGAAGTGTCCCGAGCAGCTGCAAAGCCCTGAAGAAGATCAAGAAAACCCTCAACCCGCAGAGGAAAGGGAAGAAATGATCAGTACAGTACTCGGAGACTTCCCCCGGTCTTGGACACAAGTAAACGGCGCTGTCGTAGTACCCGTCCTCACCTTTCTCCAGCCAGCCCCGCAAGTGCCTACAGAGGAACCGGTGGAGCTGGAAGAGCAGCCGGCCCAAGGGGCAGAAGAGTCCACACCAGCAGTACAGGAGGATCAACACTCTGCTAGTAGTGAGCCTGCTGTGTCCCTAGTGAGCCAAAGAGTGCGCAGAAAGCTGCCCAGCTTGCCCATAACACCTCCTACACCCTGTAGTGCAGAACCAGTTAGTGAGCTCCGTAGGTCCACTAGAGTCACTAGAGGTCAGATGCCCGCTCGCTGGAGAATCTAAACCAATGCACTGTAAAGTTGACTGTTTATTGAAAAATGTTTATGGTTTATGTTTGTTGCCTGTTACTAATTATGTTTCTCAGTTACCCTGCAGATTTATTTGGACTAACAGGTTATGGACACTGGATAACCGGAACAGTTTTGTAGATAGTTGCACGTTGGTGCCTCTTGCGAAAACGGTCGCAGAAGAGAAAACCTGTCTGGCGTGGCCTCCTTGTGGCCCAAAGTAGTTAGTATACCCTTGCAGCCACGCCCAAGGACAACGCAAGGGGTTTGCTTTGGACAGGTCCCCTATTCTGTGCCAAGACTTCGCCTTGTTGGGTGAAATGGACAGCCCCTTTGTTTCATAAATTTCACCTTGGGTGATATGGACACCCGGTCACGGAAACGCCGTGACCTCTACAGACTAAAGCTTCTTGTAAATATGTTGTCTTATTAT
Organism: Phyllobates terribilis; assembly: GCF_046119375.1. Classification (NCBI taxonomy): domain Eukaryota; kingdom Metazoa; phylum Chordata; class Amphibia; order Anura; family Dendrobatidae; genus Phyllobates; species Phyllobates terribilis. The sequence goes on from NW_027362833.1 coordinate 3,962,141, forward strand.
TGTTATACCTTGTATTTATGTTTCTTTAAAAATGTGTTTAGTCCCGGAGTACTAAAATTTACTAGGGGGGAATGTGACACCCCAGGGGTCTGGTTGCCACAGTAATAGAGATATTATGTCTGAGAGCAAGTGGGAGGTTTCTCTGGTCAGGATCCCTAAACATGCAACACGGTCCGCCTAGACCTGGGAGGGGAGGAATCTGCCCTTTTAAACTGGGTCTGGGGCGGGATTAGAGTAGTCAGAGTGAAGCTGCAGACAGAGTCAGAGTCTGGAGAGGGAAAGTGAGATCAGGAGCTCTGGAGGAGCAGTAGCTGAAGTCCAGGGGCTGGAGCTGAGCAGAGCTCGCCCTGGACGAAGACACTAAAACCGGACACAGGAGTCCGAGGCTGTGGGGACTGATATACACCCAGCAGCAGAAACCAGCCGGCAGGGGATTCCAGGTCCTCTGGCCATAGAAGCCCGGAGGCTCAGTCACAAAGAAGGGACCAGCGCCGCCATCCAGGAGCGGAGGCTAACAGAAGGCCCCAAGTCACCAGCCATACGGGTGAGCACCACACGGTATACTCAGGGACGTGGGCTACTTGTAACCGCTGACAGCAAGGTAGCCAGGAAGAGTGCAGATAAACGGGGAGGCCTACAACTCCACCTGGCCAGGGGAACTCCTGCTTGCTCGCAGACTGACCAGGCCCCTTATACTAGCCAGTACTCCCGGGAGGGTCTGCCTTGTACCATCAGTAAAGACCCTAAACTGCACCTCCCGTCTCTGTGATTCCTTGCCGCTCCTGCACCATTAGCACTGGGACCCTCAGACCATCACTCCCATCATCTTCCACATTAGCTGCCCTGAGGCAATACTTCTCCCATACTCGGCTGCGCAAACAACATCAGCCTCAGCGGTCTGCAGCGCAGCGGCGGTCCCCACTGACCGCAATCCACGGGTGGCGTAGTCGGACACTTATTACAATGCAAATAGACTGCCACTGGTTTGACCACCCTGGGCACGGACCGGGTCACCGCCACACGGAGACTACAACCCCCAGCATTCTACAACAGGCCCGGTTCCGGGTTCCCCTGCACAACACAGGCCCAGGGGGTGCGTCATATATATATATATATTACACTACCGTTCAAAAGTTTGGGGGTCACCCCCAAAATTTTGTGTTTTCTATAATAACTCATACGTTTATTTATCAAATGAGTTGCAAAATGAATAGAAAATATTGTCCAGACATTGACAAGGTTAGAAATAATAATTTTTATTTGAAAGAATAATTTTCTCCTTCAAACTTTGCTTTTGTCAAAGAATGCTCCCTTTGCAGCAATTACAGCATTGCAGACCTGGCATTCTAGCTGTTAATTTGCTGAGGTAATCTTGAGAAATTTCCCCCCATGCTTCCTGAAGCCCCTCCCACAAGTTGGATTGGCTTGATGGGCACTTTTTGCGCACCATACGGTTAAGCTGCTCCCACAACACCTCAATGGGGTTGAGATCTGGTGACTGCGCTGGCCACTCCATTACAGATAGAAGACCAGCTGCCTGCTTCTTCCCTAAATAGGTCATGCATAATTTGGAGGTGTGCTGTTATAGGAAGAAATTGGCTCCAATCAAGCGCTGTCCACAGGGTATGGCATGGCGTTGCAAAATGGAGTGATAGCCTTCCTTATTCAAAATCCCATTTACCTTGTACAAATCTCCCACTTTACCAGCACCAAAGCAGCCCCAGACAAACACATTACCTCCACCAGGCTTGACAGATGGCGTCAGGCACTCTTCCAGAATCTTTTCAGTTGTTCTGCATCTCACAAATGTTCTTTTGTGTGATCCAAACACCTCAAACTTTGATGCGTCTGTCCATAAAACTTTTTTCCAATCTTCCTCTGTCCAATGTCTGTGTTCTTTTGCCCATATTAATCTTTTCCTTTTATTAGTCAGTCTCAGATATGGCTTTTTCTTTGCCACTTTGCCCTGAAGGCCAGTATCCTCTTACATGCCAAGAGTGTGCAAAGCAGTCATCAAAGCAAAAGGTGGCTACTTTGAAGAACCTAGAATATAAGACATATTTTCAGTTGTTTCACACTTTTTTGTTAAGTATATAATTCCACATGTGTTAATTCATCGTTTTGATGCCTTCAGTGTGAATGTACAATTTTCAAAGTCATGAAAATACAGAAAAATCTTTAAATGAGAAGGTGTGTCCAAACTTTTGGTCTGTACTGTATATGTCCAGGAAGACATGCACATTTTCTCTTAATTTTTTCTTTTTCCTTTAAAAATGTATTCTTTTGATCTAAAGTAATGGACGGTATAGAGCCTGATGTTTTTTCATATACTGCTGAGGAAGAAGAACGGATCCTAGGTGCGCTGAAGGATGATGGGACTTTTTTAAGTACACCTTCCCTAGTGGATCTTAAACGTAAATATGAAAGTGATTCTAAAAGGATGATTATTCTACAACTGCATTTGGTTACTTTGGGACAGTATTATAAAGCTCGGAAAATACCACGGGGTTTACGTTCAAATATAAGACCCAATCTTTTTGGAAATAATGTGACTTTTTGCTCCCGTTTTTGTCAAATCTCCAATAGATATGCCTTGGATATAATTTTGTTGAATATTGACTTTTTACAACAGGAAATATTGAAAATGACAACTTACATTGTGAATACTGAGGAAAAATTGAAATCATTGCTCAAAATTGAGGAATGGGATTCCTTCAAGGATTTAATAATGACTAAGGTGCAGGGTTTGCGCATGGAATTTGAGGATGTAAAACGTCGTAAATGGAATCGAGATATGGAGGATTATCAAACTGGTCACATTTATAACTGGCAGAAGGGTGGATCTAATTCATCATGGAGTAAAAGAGGTTATTTAAGGACTGATAAAAGGCCTAACAAGCATGATATAAAAGGACATTTACAATTGTGTGATAATTTCTCCTTTAGACCTAGATCAGGAGCAACAGAGAGGATCCAACGGAAAAGAAGAGGGGGCAAACGGCACCGAAGACAACAGAAAAAAACAGGACAAAATCAAACCACGGCAGCAGAGACAAGTGATGACACGGAAAAAAGAAATGAACTCGTGGTAAATATCTCTAAAAAAAATTTGACCATATCACAGATGACTGTCTTGAATAAGGGTTTGTCATTTAGTATGAGCAAACATGTGGACTGGTTTCAGCTGGAGCTAGATCTCCAGAGATTTTTTTAGAAATGTCAAATTGAGAAATTGGTTTTCTGGTAGTGTGATTGTCCCTAAATGTATAACTAGTGAACTTAGTCTACAACAGGTTCAGGTGGCCAAAAGGGGTACCTTTACGCCACCTGTGAATCCTCCGGTAATTAATGCATTTATGGAAGCGGTACAGAGGGATGTGAAAGCATTGAGAGGGAACTCAAATAAAAGACTGAAATCTCCAAATTTGAGTACAGAGGAGATACGGGCTTTGCAGGACCATGTCCATGACAGCGACATCATTATAAAACCTGCCGATAAAGGTGGGGCTGTCGTCGTCATGGACAGGGTCATGTATATTGAAGAAATTAGAAGACAGTTGAGTGACAGTGAAGTTTATGTCAAGTTGGAAAAGGATCCAAAATTTCTATTTTTAAATTATTTGAAAGTTATTTTGGATGGGGATTTGGAAAATAATATAATTGATAAAGATCTTTATGATTATTTATACAGTATGTGGAGAATCCTACCACCCCTGTGATATATGTACTTCCTAAAATACATAAAAATCTTAATCATCCCCCGGGACGACCCATAGTCTCCGGGGTAAATTCATTAACGAGTAAAATTGGAATTTATCTTGATAGAATATTAAATCCATTGGCGAAAAATACTAAATCCTTTGTGAGAGATACCATGGATTTTTTATTAAAAATACAGGAAGTTGAATTAAAAAGTGAGGTCATTTTGGCCTCATTTGATGTGGTATCTCTATACACCTCCATTGATAATGGTAGGGGGGTGGAGGCGATTGAACGGAGACTGTTTTATACGGATCTTAGTGAAAATAATAGGAAATTTATTATTGAATTATTAGAGTCCATATTATATCATAATTATTTCCTATTTGGTGATGAATATTTCCTCCAGAAATGTGGAACCGCGATGGGGGCCAATATGGCCCCTGCTTCTGCAAATATTGTTATGGCTACATTGGAGGAGAACTTTGTCTATGTGTCCCACCACTTTAGACATGTCATGGCGTGGTGGCGATACATAGATGACGTCTTCCTCCTCTGGACAGGTACACAAGGGGAACTGGAGGATTTTTATGGATATTTGAATCAGGTCGATAGGACTGTCAAATTTACATTGGTGAGTTCATGTAAATCTATTCAGTTTTTGGATGTTTTTATCACACAGGAAAATGGAAAATTATTGACCTCCCTCTTCATTAAACCGACGGATCGAAATGATTTCCTGAGGTATAACAGTCACCACCCAAAACGCATGATAGAATCATTACCTTTTAGCCAATATTTAAGAATTAAAAGAATAAAGAGTAGTGAGGAGGGCCTGTATAAGAGTGCACAGAAACTTACGAAAAAACTTAGGTCAAGAGGTTACCCTCAGAGACTGTTAAATAAACAGGAAAAAAAAGTCAGTGGATTAAATAGGGATATTATTCTGAATAAAATGACCAAAAATAATAAGGATGATAGAATACCTATGGTATCGACATATGGTGAAGAGAGTGAACAGGTGGCAAATATAGACAGGAGTCATTGGAAAATGTTAAATAGATGTTTCCCGGATGTGCCAGAATTTAAAAATCCCCCTCTTTTTTCTTATAGAAGAAATAAAAATATTAAAGATGTACTAGTACATTCAGATATTGGCCCCTCTAAAACTGTGACTCAGACATTCATTAAGGGTAGAGGTAGAAAGGGTTGTTATCCATGTCTTTCATGTGTCAACTGCCCGTTTATGTTAAAAGGTGATCGGTTTCTTCATCCAAAAACTCAAAAAGTATACAACATAAAAAATTTTTTTACATGTGATTCTGACTATATAATATATCTGTTAGAGTGCCCCTGCTCACTTTGGTATATAGGAGAAACTATGTGCGATTTTAAAACTCGCATGAATAATCATAGACATTCCATTAGAAAAAAGAGGATGGACTTACCTGTATCAAAGCATTTTGTGGAGGCGGGACATACTGTGATACAATTAAGATTTAGAATTATAGATGCGGTCCCTTTACAAAGACGGGGTGGAGATAGAATACGATTATTAAAAAGAAAGGAACTTGAGTGGATCCATAACTTGAATACGTTGAAGCCAAATGGACTGAATGCTGAATTTATTACAGCAGGTATCACCTGAGGAGTATGTTCAGACATCAGCAGTGTATGAAATTTGGGGTATTTTAAATATAATTGGATTTTTATATTTTAATATATTTATATATGGATATTTTTGGTTTCTTGCAGATCAATCACTCTCACTATGATATTTTGTGGAGTCGACGCGACCTGCTGCAACATGCGTATAAAGAAAGGGAGACTTCCTCTGGGAATGGATTTTTTCTTAAAAAAATGTTTTCTTTATATATATAGTAGTTGAAAATATTCAAGTTTCCACCTAATGAAGTTATAAAAATATATTTCTACATTATGAAATGGTATTCCTGTTTATGGAGAGAATTGAACTATAATGTATTCCCAATTATCGCCTGAGATTGGGAAAGGGGTGGGGACCTGAGGAAGGTTCCTCCTCTGACCTCTTAATTTCACTCCATGGATGAACCTAGGGATAGGGAATTCCATGGAAGGGTGTTTGGGTTATGTATTAATATATTATCTCTCCGTTCATTTATGGACATAGGAATTACCGTATGGATACTGTTATTATAATATAAATAAATTGAGAAATTATGAATAGGATGGTGTCCCTGATAATGAAAAGTGGGCGCGTTCTTGCAGTTAATAGAGGATAGGATTAATTATTTGAGTGCACATTTTGTTCATATTTGAAAATAATCTTCTGGTGGAGTTTGCCAATTAAAAAGATAGCGACCGTAGTGTTAGAAGTGTAAAGCGCTTGCCCGGTGATGTCACGATATGGGCGGACTAGGTTTGCCCCGGTCATGTGACAAAACAATGTGGGTCCCATGGGAGACATGCGCAGATTGGATTCTGAGACGCCGAGAACAGCGTGGAGGAAGTAGGATGTGTGGTTATGCATGATTGCTGCGGGGTGAGTCGCACCCTCATATGTATTATTTACAATGTACACCTGGCACTAATAATTATCAATCAAAGCACTTGTCACTTTATGAGAGTTATGGATCATGATATTGATGATAATAATGTATCTGTTTAAAATGTATCACTATGTATGTAATTTTAATATTATTTTGAGATATGCACTTTTGGACTTTCTTTGTGAAATCATGGTTTTGTATAAATTAATTGTAATTATGGAATCACTGTTTGTAACTATATATATTGCACCATATGCATTTGAACTCTGCTTGAAAAAGGTTCTATGAACCGAAACGTTGCTTCTTGGGCTCATTAAAGTCCATTTTTTCTAACGAATTTTTGGAGTGCTGCCTTTTGATATACTTTCCATTGATATGCAACAGTTTGGACAGACTGCTTGGAGGCCTGGCACCTGCTAGTGAGTAATGATTAAATAGTGCTGTCTTATATATATATATATATATACAGTACAGACCAAAAGTTTGGACGCACCTTCTCATTTAAAGATTTTTCTGTATTTTCATGACTTTGAAAACTGTACATTCACACTGAAGGCATCAAAACTATGAAATAACACATGTGGAATTATATACTTAACAAAAAAGTGTCAAACAACTGAAAATATGTCTTATATTCTAGGTTCTTCAAAGTAGCCACCTTTTGCTTTGATGACAGCTTTGCACACTCTTGGCATTCTCTTGATGAGCTTCAAGAGGTTGTCTAGATTTAAAAATCTTTAAATGAGAAGGTGTGTCCAAACTTTTGGTCTGCACTATATATATATATATATATATATATATGTATATTATATACACACACATACACACTTGCATATTTTATTTATATAAGTAAATATAAAAATCTATATATATGTAACTATTTATATATTGTGACAGGATTAGAGAATAAGTTCAAGCGATCACCGTCCCCTGGACCAGACATGTGCTTCAGGTATTCCAAGGCACAATTCATACGAGGCAGGTTTGGTACTACTGATTACAACCAATTTTACAAAGTCCTGACTCACCAGAGCTCGGCCTCGTTCACAGCTCTTAACCCAAACAATTGCTTTACTCACAGCAGTTTTCCCAGGAGCAGAGAGAGCCTCTTCTTGTGGACTCTCAGCCCTATTATACCAGACCTGAACATTGCAGGTGATTAGCCAGAAAATACACTGTTCTCATGAGCGGATCGAAGGTGACATGCACACACCACACGTTTCCTCCGCTCATGTTACATATCCTCCCATCTGTTTCTGTGGCACCCCAGGGGTCTGGTTTCCACAGTAACAGCAATGTTATGTCTGAGAGCAGGTGGGAGGTCTCTTGGTCAGGAATCCTATGCATGCCGCACCTCCTGCCCAGTCCTGGGAGGGGAAGAACTTCCCCTATATAAACCTGGGGCTGAGGCAGGGTTAGTGAGTAGAGAAGAAGTAGAGACAGAGAAGCAGATATAGGAAAAGAACATCAGGAGCTCTGTGGGAGCAGTGCTACAAGGAGTCAGGGGCTGGCAGCTGCAGAGCTCGCCCTGACTGAGAAGTTATCACCGGACCCGGAGTCCGAGGCTGTGGGGACTAACTCCTATCCAGCAGCAGAAACCGACCGGCAGGGGATTGCAGGTCCTCTGGCCCAGAAACCCGAAGGCACGGTCACACGCGTGGGACCAGCACCGCCGTCGTGGAGCGGAAGCTACTAGAAGGCCCCGAGTCACCGGCCATACGGGTGAGCACCACACGGTACACTCAGGGACGTGGGCTACTTATACCCGCCTCTAGCAAGGTAGCCAGAAGAGTATCGTTAGTTTGGGAGGCCTACAACTCCGCCTGGCCAGGGGAGATCCCATCTGCTTAAGGACTGACCAGGCCCCAATCGCTAGCCAGTACTCCGGGAGGGTCTATCTTTGTCACCAGTAAAGACCCTGAACTACACCGTACCATCTCCGAGTGGTTCCTGCTACCCCCATCATCCACGTCGGCTGCCCTGAGGCCATACCCCTCCCGTTGGGGGTTATACTATCACGCTGCACAATCCTACCACCGGCCTCAGCGGTCTGCCCTGCAGCAGCAGCTCCTTAGCTGTACTCAACGGGTGGCGTAGTCGTCCAACATCTACCGCTAATGCAGCGCCACTTAGTCTGACTCCCTGGGCACGGACCGGATCACCGCCACGAGACTACAACCCTCAACAGATCCGGCTCCGGGTAAGCTCCCGCGTGCGCAACGCTGCGCGACACAGGCCCAGGGGCGCGTCAACTTTTGGCGTAGTCGGCAGGATTTCGTGCCCGCAACCACCGGGTACTGCGTGCCTGAAAAAGACTGTTCAAACTTACCTGTGGTGAAGATTCCCGCCATCCGGCGCCATCTTCCGCTTCCTTCCCGCCATCGGTGGAGTTTTCCCGCCATCCGGCGCCATCTTCAGCCTTCTTCCCGCCATACATGGAGTTTTCCCGCCATTGGACGCCATCTTGAGGACGCCGCGCGGGAAGAAGAGGGGCGTGGACTCCGAAAGCGCGCGAGAACTGAGGCCCCGCCTCACGTCCGGACGTTGCGTAAGGTCCTGGAAGGAGCCCAGCAGACGCCGACGTCACAGGAGCGCGACGGAAGGTCCTCAACCCTGACGATCCACTGCGGAGCCGCGGCCTACGGAAGAGGATCATCGCAAGGTAGGCCACGGTCCACTAGGGGGGAGAAGGATGTCGGATACGGAGGAGAGCTTCACCGCTTCAACCCCCGCCAGCGCCACCGCTGTTGCGGTCATGCCTTTCACCATGCCCTATATCCCGGGGGCAGCCTGGCTACCCCGGTACTCAGGGGAGTCACATACCCTGCATGACTTTAGAGAAAAGCTGGATAGCCTCTTCCAGGTGTACCCCCTCACAGAGGAGCAAAAAGTGAGCATCCTGGTGGCCCAATTAACCGGGGCAGCCCAAAGGGAGGTAAAGTCCTGGCCACCTGGGGGGAGGACTGTCGCAGGGATACTAACCCGGCTGAGGGACACCTTTGATACCCGCACCTCAGCCGAGATCAAGCTTAGATTCTACGGGTGCAAACAGCGGGCACATGAGAGTATAAGGGACTATGCCCTGAACCTACAAGAGGCCCTGAGAGCCATTAAGCAGACCGACCCTGACGGCGTGGGAAACGAGGACAGGCTGTTGACTGAACAATTTATAGAGGGTTTATATTGCAATGCCCACCGAACCCAGTTGCGGGCAATGGCCTTACAGGACCCTCATCTGGGATTTGCACAGTTCAAGGACAGAGCCATCCGGGTGCTTCGAGAACCGGCACCAGGTGGCGTTGTGACCCCCAGACGCCCCACTACCACTTACCACCAGGAGGCGGCGCCCTTGTCGGCAGGGCCTGTGGGAGCTGATGCGCAGGCTTTGAACAATGACCCGGCTCCAGACCTGCACCATCAGGTCCAAGAGCTAGCTAAAAGCGTTGCTGCGCTAACCCGAACTGTGCAGTCTTTACAGGTTTCCACTCCAGGGAAGATCCAGCTGGCATCCGGACCGGAGGACATCCCGTGGCGTCGACCAAGGAGGACCCCACCGGCCAGAGGAAGACCCAGCGACCGATACAACGAGGACGGACGACCCATCTGCCGCCGCTGCAATCAACCCGGACATATGGCAAGGTACTGTCCTTTAAACTGGCACAACCTGGGGTAGAGGGCCAACCCCCAGGAAAAAGATCACCAGGCCCATCGAACTGGTGCGACAAATATGTGGGAGGACGTCCAGTCTTACCCGTGGTACTGGATGGCATTCCTATGAGTGCCCTACTGGACACCGGGTCACAGGTCACCACCATCCCGTACGTGCTCTTCAAGCAGTACTGGAATGACACGGATATCACCCGCTACCTTGACGACGACTTGAGTATCATCGCCAGCAATGGTCAGCCTGTGCCACAGATTGGATTTAAAGAGGTGACCATTAAAATCGGTAGAGTCGAACTGGCAGCACAGGGACTGATCATTGTAGACATTGACAAACACGAGAGTCACCCAAAGATAACTCTAGGAACTAATGTAATTGAAAATTGTCTTGCAGAGGTGATTTTCCTTTTACAGCAGGTTGCCAAGAACGCCAGCTCCGGCCAGCAGCGAGTGCTCCAGAAAGAGATCCGGGCACTGATGCGACGGCAACAGCTAGAACTCTCCGGTGGTGAGATTGGTAGCGTGCGAATGTGTGACCCTTTCCCTATTGCCATGCCCCCGAAAAGTGAAATGATGATTTGGTGCCGGGCAGCTATTGGTCTGAGAGGTAGAGATTACCAGGCAATGGTAAAACCAGTTTACTCAGACAGTAGGCCCACCATTTTGACAGCACGGGGGGTGGTCAATGTACGCCATGGGAGGGTGCCCGTTCGCATAATAAATATCGGGAAGAGGGAAGTGTACCTGCCCCGGTATGCCACGCTAGCCAAATTGTATACCATCAATCAAGATTCCATACAGTCCGTAGAACCCTTGCCTCCATCTTCCCCGGAGGAAGGTAACGGCTCTAAGAAAACAATGGAGGACTGGTGTCAGCAACTACATTTGGGTACTGACTCCACTCCCTCACACCAGAAACAGGGAGTCTATCGGGTGGTTAAAGAGTACGAGAGAGTGTTTAGTAAACACCCGTTAGACTTCGGGCGAGTCAAGGGGGTAGAACACCACATCCCCACGGGAGACCATCCTCCCATAAAAGAGAGGTATCGACCCGTACCCCCTGCACACTACCAACACGCCAAGGGGATGCTTAGAGACATGAAGGAGGCTGGGGTGATCAGGGATAGCTGTAGCCCCTGGGCAGCTCCACTAGTCTTAGTCAAAAAGAAAGACAACACCATGAGGATGTGTGTAGATTACCGGAAAATCAACCGTATCACACACAAGGATGCGTACCCCTTACCAAGGATAGAGGAGTCTTTGGCTGCTTTAAGATCTGCTAACTTCTTCTCTACCTTGGATCTCACTAGTGGGTACTGGCAGGTTCCTGTAGCAGAGGCGGACCGGGAGAAGACCGCATTCACCACCCCGATGGGACTTAGCGAGTTTACCTGCATGCCGTTCGGACTCTGCAACGCACCAGGAACCTTCCAACGATTAATGGAGTGCTGTCTGGGCCACAGAAACTTCGAGACGGTCCTGTTGTACCTGGACGATGTCATCGTATATTCCAAGACGTATGAGGACCACCTGAAACACCTGGCGGAAGTGTTCGAACCTCTGGCAAGCTACGGCCTAAAGGTGAAACCCTCCAAGTGTCACCTCCTGAAACCAAAGGTGCAGTACCTGGGACACGTGGTGAGCGCTGATGGAGTGGCTCCCGACCCTGATAAGATCACCGCAATTAAGGAATGGCCAAGTCCCTCCAGTGTAAAGGAAGTGCGGCAGTTCCTCGGGTTGGTAGGCTATTACCGCAGATTCATCCCCGGTTTCACCAAAAAGGCAGCTCCTATGCAGGACCTCCTGATAGGCCAGTCCCGGAAGGCCAAGAACCAGAAGCCACCCTTCAGATGGGAGAAGTTAGAAGAAGAGTCCTTCCGCCAGCTGAAGATGGCCCTCACGGGGGATGAAATCCTGGCGTACCCTGATTACAGCCAGCCCTTTATCCTCTACACCGACGCAAGTAACATCGGGCTAGGAGCCGTGCTGTCCCAGATCCAGCAGGGGAAAGAACGAGTAATCGCTTACGCCAGCCGAAAACTGCGACCCACCGAGAGAAACCCTGAGAATTACAGCTCATTTAAGCTAGAGTTCCTGGCAGTGGTGTGGGCAGTCACCGAACGCTTTAAGCACTACCTCGCTTCCCCCCGGTTCACCGTGTACACGGATAACAACCCGTTGACACACCTGGACACAGCAAGACTCGGTGCCCTAGAGCAGAGATGGATGGCCCGTCTGTCCAACTACGAGTTCACAATCAAATACCGGGCAGGACGCTCCAATACCAACGCGGACGCCCTGTCCAGGATGCCAAACCTACCGGACGTAGGAGAAGATCCAGAGGGACTGGAAGAAGTCGAACTCCCCGCGTTCCAACGTCATGGGACTATCCAGTATTCCCACCGGGTAAGGAGTAAGCAAGCTGCTACGTTTAATCCCTTGCCTCACTACAACTGGGCGGAAACGCAAGACAGTGACCCTGCCGTCCGACTGGTGAAGGAGATGCTGACTCGGCCAGAGGCTCGCCTTGACCCAGACGCTCCGGAGGAAGCCAAGCAACTGTGGGCTGAGAAGAGTCGACTGTTCCTTTATAAGGGGAAGTTGTGCCGCCGAATGGTTAACTCCCGGACGCATGAACTAATTTGGCAAGTAGTGGTGCCACGAAGAGACGCAGCCATGGTGATGGAGGCATACCACGACGGGGCTGGACACTTCGGATGGAAGAAGCTGGAGTTCCTGCTGCGCGGGCAGTTCCACTGGGTAGGCATGAGGGAAACCATCGAGAGGTGGTGCAGAGACTGTGGCCCGTGCAACCTAAGAAGGAAGGACCGTGCCAGCCAGAAGACTCCCCTGCAGTCCATCGTCACCCGGCAGCCGTTGGAACTGGTAGCCTTGGATCATGTAAAACTGACCCCAAGCAGAAGTGGCTACGTCTACGCACTAACCATCGTGGATCACTACTCCCGGTTCTTGGTTGTCGTCCCCGTCAAGGACTTAACAGCTCGAACAGCAGCTAGAGCCTTCCAGCAGCATTTCTGCCGTCCACACGGGTACCCGGACCAAGTTTTGACAGACCAGGGACCTGCCTTTGAAGCGGAGGTCTTCCAAGAATTCTGCACTCTGTATGGCTGCCGGAAGATAAGGACGACACCCTATCATCCGCAAACTAATGGACTTTGTGAGAAAATGAACCAGGTGGTGATAGATCTTCTGAAAACATTGCCCCTGGAAGAACGCAGTCTGTGGCCCGAGAGGCTGCCCGACCTAGTGGACCTATACAACCACATCCCGGTAGGTTCCACCAACTGTACCCTGGCTTACCTGATGAGGGCAAGACCTGGTAAGCTACCTGTTGACCTGGAGATGGGAGTCCTGACACCCGAGGACACTTCACCAGAAGCAGACTGGGACACAGAGAGGCAGCAGCAGTACCGGAAAGTACAGGAGAGCGTGGAGCGAAGTCTCTGTCAAGCTAGGGAAAGACAAGAGAAAACTTACAACCAGTATGCTCCCGCTGTTCCCCTGGTACCCGGAGAGCAGGTCTTGAAGAGGAAAAGGCGGCTCCACAAGTTGGACGACCAGTGGGAGAAGGACCCGTACATCGTACTGCCCTCAAGCCACGACAACCCAAAGGTCTGTACCATCAGTAAAGACGGAGGGGAAACCACAACCATTGTATCCCGGGATCACCTGAAGAAGTGTCCCGAACAGCTACGGAACCCTGAAGAGGAACAAGAAGACCCTCGACCCGTAGAGGAAAGGGAAGACATGGTTAGTACTGTGTTCGGAGACTTCCCTCGGTCTTGGACTCAAGTCAATGGCGCAGTTGTGGTACCTGTACTCACCTTCCTCCAACCAGCATCCCAAGCACCTACGGAGCAACAGGTAGAGCTGGAAGAACAGCCGGTCCAGGAGGCAGAAGACCCCACACAGGCAGACCAGGAGGATCAACCCTCTGCTTATAGTGAACCTGCCATACCTCTAGTGAGCCAAAGGGCCCGTGGACAGCTGCCCAGTTTACCCTTGACAGCTCCTACACCCTGTAGTTCAGGGCTAGACAGTCAGCTCCGTAGGTCCACTAGGGCCACTAGAGGCCAGTTACCCGCACGTTGGAGGATTTGAAGTGTTTAAATTGTTTTATTTGTGGTCACCTGTCTGTTACTTGTGTATAATTATGTGTTTCTAGTTATTTATAGGAGTCCTTGGTGGATTTACCGGGAATCCTTTATACATGGTTGGAGCGTAACCTAGGGATGGACTAAAGACTGTTAAGGACTCGGGGCAGGACAGACCCCTACCTGGTTACGTCTCCCTGTTTTGGTGAAATGGACACCTTGCTTTTCTTCAAAAACTGCACCCGGTTGCGGACACGCCGTGACCATTCTAATATGTTTTTTTTTATTGTACCGTTTCTGTTTGTATTGGTTATGTTTTTCTAAAATATGTTTAGTCCCGGAGTACTAAATTTCACTAGGGGGGAATGTGGCATCCCAGGGGTCTGGTTTCCACAGTAACAGCAATGTTATGTCTGAGAGCAGGTGGGAGGTCTCTTGGTCAGGAATCCTATGCATGCCGCACCTCCTGCCCAGTCCTGGGAGGGGAACAACTTCCCCTATATAAACCTGGGGCTGAGGCAGGGTTAGTGAGTAGAGAAGAAGTAGAGACAGAGAAGCAGATATAGGAAAAGAACATCAGGAGCTCTGTGGGAGCAGTGCTACAAGGAGTCAGGGGCTGGCAGCTGCAGAGCTCGCCCTGACTGAGAAGTTATCACCGGACCCGGAGTCCGAGGCTGTGGGGACTAACTCCTATCCAGCAGCAGAAACCGACCGGCAGGGGATTGCAGGTCCTCTGGCCCAGAAACCCGAAGGCACGGTCACACCTGTGGGACCAGCACCGCCGTCGTGGAGCGGAAGCTACTAGAAGGCCCCGAGTCACCGGCCATACGGGTGAGCACCACACGGTACACTCAGGGACGTGGGCTACTTATACCCGCCTCTAGCAAGGTAGCCAGAAGAGTATCGTTAGTTTGGGAGGCCTACAACTCCGCCTGGCCAGGGGAGATCCCATCTGCTCAAGGACTGACCAGGCCCCAATCGCTAGCCAGTACTCCGGGAGGGTCTATCTTTGTCACCAGTAAAGACCCTGAACTACACCGTACCGTCTCCGAGTGGTTCCTGCTACCCCCATCATCCACGTCGTCTGCCCTGAGGCCATACCCCTCCCGTTGGGGGTTATACTATCACGCTGCACAATCCTACCACCGGCCTCAGCGGTCTGCCCTGCAGAAGCAGCTCCTTAGCTGTACTCAACGGGTGGCGTAGTCGTTCAACATCTACCGCTAATACAGCGCCACTTAGTCTGACTCCCTGGGCACGGACCGGATCACCGCCACGAGACTACAACCCTCAACAGATCCGGCTCCGGGTAAGCTCCCGCGTGCGCAACGCTGCGCGACACAGGCCCAGGGGCGCGTCATTTCTACCTCAGCACCGGAATATTCTTAGCTCTTAAATCATTAAACCAAAACTAGGACCCTGGACAGGGCACCTGTATTGGCCAGCTGACGTCCGGGTCTATGCTCTACAGAAAAACTAAAATATTTTATTACGTTTCTATGATCTGGGATCTCAGAAAACATATCCCTATTGTCATGGCCAGCTCCAGGTTTTTCTGGGCCCTGGGCAAAAGAGTCTCAGTGGGCCCCCTTAACACATACCACGATTCATATATATATATATATATATATATATATATATATGTATATATATATATATATAATACAATGCAAAGATTTCACTTCTTACAGTACATGAGATATATCTATTGTAAATTCTACAAAAGCTCAAAAAACGGCGAATTGCTCCACACAGGATACTGGCCCCCATAAAATGCTCCATACAGAATACTGGCCCCCATATAAAGCTGCATACGGAATACTGGCCCCCATATAACGCTCCATACGGAATACTGGCCCTCACATAACGATCCATACAGAATACTAGCCCCCATATAACGCTCCATACAGGATATTGGCCCCCATATAACGGTCCGTACAGGATACTGGTCCCCTTATAACGCTCTATACAGGATACTGGCCCCCTTATAACGCTCTATACAGGATACTGGCCCCCATATAATGCCCCATGCAGGATGTCCCTTTCCCACCCATATAATGCTCCATGCAGGATGTCCCTTTCCCCCCATATAATGCCCCATGCAGGATATCCCTCTTCCCCACCATATAATGCCCCATGCAGGATGTTATCCCCCCTCTTTATAATGCCCCATGCAGGATGTCTCCCCCCCCTATATAATGCCCCATGCAGGATGTCTCCCCCCCTCTTTATAATACCCCATGCAGGATGTCTCCCCCCTTATATAATGCCCCATGCAGGATGTCTCCCCCCCCCTCTTTATAATGCCCCATGCAGGAAGTCTCCCCCCTATATAATGCCACATGCAGGATGTCACCCCCCCTCTTTATAATGCCCCATGCAGGATGTCACCCCCATATAATGCCCCATGCAGGATGTCACCCCCCCATATAATGCCCCATGCAGGATGTCACCCCCCCATATAATGCCCCATGCAGGATGTCACCCCCCCATATAATGCCCCATGCTTCTGTTATAGGAGAAGCTGGAGTCCCTCAAGTTTAAAGGCCCCATCTATGCTATATAAGTCTGACAGTTATTTTAGGTGAAAACAACAGCTATGAATGTTCCTTCTTGTATCAATAGCGTGTCCTTGGGAGAAGATAAAGTGATTCTCCCTGGCCAGATGTTTCTTCTAGTGTAGCAATAATGTGTTCTTGCAGAAAGATGAAATGACCTTGCTAACTAGATAAGTCTAATTAAATATTTTAAAGCATACAGAAACTAGCTTTTTTCGCTTGTTCAGCTAAACTGTATAATCGAACCATATGTGGCAAATCCGTTTCCTGCCTTTAGGGTGTATATTAGCCCTGTGTTTTGTAATAAAGTTTTTAGAGTATGTTTAGACACAAACATCCTGTCCTGTTTCTTCATTCTCTCCGAGCTCGTAATCCAAAGGATAGAAGACCCAAAATTCAGTGACGACAGCTGGCGCCTCGAACAGGGACCTTGAGTTAATCTGCCCAAGGGTGCTCGACCGGTCCGAGACGTGGGACGAGTGAAGCTCTCTGTTGGTGATATATACAGTGCTGAGGTAAGAATAACTGTTATATTCTACCTAATTATATCACTGCATAGAAGAGACTCCCTCACCCCCGAGCGGTCGGCTCCCCAGGTAATTCAACAGATTGTTGTCTGGCTCAGGTCCCTTTGAACCAGTAGAATCCCTCAGATAAATTGACAGTCCTGCCTTCTATCCTTTGGAGAATTTAAGAATGAAAGTATGGATCCGATGATTGTGTTGTGGATGTGTCCCGGGATTGATGTTTTTGGTCTGTTTTTCTGGTTGGCGTATAAGTCCTAGAGAGGCTAGTAGTGGAATGGTTCAGAAACCTTTGTGGCCCATTGTCTAAGTGACCATTGTCTAAGTGACTGAGGAGTCTCTTCTAGGTGAGGAGAACCGAAAAAATGGGGAACCAAAATGCCAAGGAAGGCATTATAGCCAAAGACTTAGTGGTACGCAGAGAAGGGAAACAGGCACTGATTGGAATTGACAAAATATTGTGTAAAGCGGGAATGAATGAGAATGGAGAGATGAATGGAGAGAAATGGAAATCCTTCTTTAACTCCTATCATGGATGGCTGAAAGATAAGGGTCTGTTAGGGACAGTAGATGTATGGATGAATGCATGCGCTTATTTTGAAGGAGAGATTGAAGAATTAGGAGACGGACGTTACAGACTGACAAAAACTGGAATGACAGATTTTCCTCCCTGTCCGCTCCCGACGTCACCCCCACCCCAGTACCAGAATTCCCAGGAACCTAAATGTTGGGTTTGCCCCAGATGTGGACAGCAGAATCCCTTGACAGTAGACATCTGTGTGGCATGTGGAGGACCGAGACCCCACCCAGCTAGTCTATTCCCAATGAGGACGGTAGTTGTGCCAGGAGCACCAGCAGCAGCAGCAGCAGCAGGGGGGGATGCAGTGGTTCCAGGTCAGGAAGCTCGTACAATGTTAATGTATAGACCATGGAGCCCTTCAGAGCAGTTGGCACTGATCTCCCAGCTGCCAGATCCGTCCCAGTCCCCTATGGGTTTTGCTAGAATGATCACCACCATACAGGATACGTATCATGCCACTAGAATAGATCTGCAGGGGGTAATTAAGGGAAAATTGGCAGATGAAGCCCGCTATGATAGGTTGATAGATGAGACAAAAAAAACAGTATGCCAATAGGACCGGACCCGTAGATGCAGAATCTAATGATGCAGCAGCTGGAGTCCTATTCGCAGCAGCGTTGGTAAAAGCATGTCAAGACAGGCAAGCAGAAAAGCAAGTTACACTAGAAGCTAGAGTGCAGGGAAAGGAGGAAGATCCTAAGGATTATTTCTATGCACTAAAGAAAACCTGGTCAGAAATGGGGTTCAACCCCGGGAATAAGACTAGTGAGAGGGTATTAGCAAGTGCTTTCATGAATGGACTAAAGAAAGAGATTGCAGAGAAGGTAAAAGCAAGTAGACCGGACTGGAGATCAGTGAAGGCAGAAGATTTAGCTAGAATAGCTCAGGGGGCACAGCATGACATAGCGCAGGCAAAAAGAGCTGCCAGAATACATATAGTAGAGACGACCCCCAGAAACAACAGAGGCAGAGGACGGACTGAAGGAGGAGGACAGAAACTGTGTTACGGATGTAAAAAGCCAGGACATTTTAGAAAGAACTGTAGGACCAACCCGTATCCAAATGCTCAGAGTACGGGTCCTCCAGCCGACCAAACAACGCCCCCATAGGATGAGGGTAGCTTGCACATGAACCCCCTCATCTCCTTACCCCCAACTCCCAGTTGTATAGTGCAGGTGAACCTACCAGGGGGACATGAAATCGATTTCCAAATAGATACGGGGGCCGACAATTCAGTAATTACGCAAGGTGATTGGCCATATGTAGCGCCCCAAGGACTTGGTCACTACAGAGGTATTGCACCTCATCCAGAGGTGTGATATCCCACTCCCGGGTAAGGATGGAGTATGGATCAAGGCTCAGTAGGCTGCATACAGCACACACACCCCATTTCCGAGGGACAGCTCAACGGTGCTCCCACTAGACAGAAGTGCAGGCACGACAGCATCTGTCCCTGGCTGGAGTGGGGAGGGGGGTGGAATACCCAGTGCTATAGGGGCAGATAGGGGTTGGGTCCGGAGCATAGGAAGGAGCCCATTGGTTGCTAGTCACCTGGGCTCATGGTCAGAGGGAGGTATATAAGGTAGGCACTATCTTAGAACAGTGTTCAGTCTGAGAGAGGAAGTGACAGAGCAGGGCCTCTGTGGAGCTCTGCTCCGGAGGCGGGCCTAGCCTGTGAGGCCCAGCCAGCACTGAAAGAGAAAGAAGAAGAAGTTCAGTCTGTGAGGAGAAGTGGAGAAGGCAGGGAGCAGGGCTGCTGCATGGGCTCTGCTCCCTGGGCAAGCCTAGCACAGAGGCCGGGGCCAGAGAGAGAGAGAGGAGAAGGAACAGTGGAAAGGAAAAGGAAACAAGACCAGAACAGAAGTAACAAGTGAAACAGAAAGGCTCAGGAACGAGAAGGAAGAGAGAACCCTAAGGACCCAGGATATTGCGGGTGACGGGTTGGCAGAACAGGGTACCGGATCCCAAATTGGTGGAAGCGAATCATCTTCAGCCAAGAACCGGAGGTCGTGACCAGCCCTTGGTGCGACCCCTCGTTACACCTTGCTAGGAAGGCATACCATATAGGGTCAGGGACATGGGCACGTAGCCCTCCCAAGAGAAGGCCCGCGGGAGCTGGACATAAGCTTGGTCACTGGTGGGGCACAAGCCAGAGAAAGGACGGAAGGGAGCTTTGAGACATACTCCAGAAAGACCTGGGAGTTGACCGAGTCCCTTGCCTGGTGGACGCAGCACGGCTTGGGTGGTCACTGCTTCGCGAGAGTGACCTGGAGAATACAAACTGTGAGTAAAGGACATTGGATTGCAACACGTTGTCTGTGACTTCTTGCTCCTCCGGCACTATTGGTACTGGTACTATCTCCACCATCACTCCCATCATCCACGCTAACTGCCCTGAGGCTGTACTCCTCCCGTGGGGAGTCATCCCATTCTTAGCTGCACATATAACACGGGCCTCAGCGGTCTGCCTTGCAGCGGCGGTCTCCATTGACCGCAATCCACGGGTGGCGTAGTCGGACACTTGTTATTACACTAAGACTGCCACTGAATTGACCACCCTGGGCACGGACCGGGTCACCGCCACGGAGACTACAACCCCCAGCGATCCGGCTCCGGGTATTCCCTGCACAACACAGGCCCAGGGGGCGCGTCAACTTTGGCGTAGTCGGCAGGATTCAAACCAACCCGCCACCAACGGGTATTGCGTGCCTGAAAAAGACTTTTGCACTTACCTGAGAGAAGTTTCCCGCCATCAGACGCCATTTTCGGGACGCCGCTCGGGAAGAAGAGGGGCGTGGACGCCGAAAGCGCGTGAGATCCGAAGCTCCGCCCCACGCACTGACGCTGCGTAAGGTCCTGGAAGGGAGAGGGAGTGACGCTGACGTCACAGGAGCGCGACGCAAGGTCCTCAACCCCGACGATCGACTGCGGAGCCGCGGCCTACGGAGGAAGATCATCGCAAGGTAGGCCACGGTCCGCCGGGGGGGGGGGGGAAGACATCGGGAACGGAGAGCAAAATGGCGGACCGGCAGCAGACTAAGCTGCCCAGCATCGGCAGTGCCCCAGTCGTCACATGCCCCGACCAGCACCAGGAGAAGACGGGTGACGCAGGAGCGGTCGCGGGAGCAGGTAAGAGGAGTCTCCCTGTCCCGGACGCTGCCAGCGTCAGCCTGCTCCCGGGCCCCCTGGTGGAGCCGCCGATCCCGGGCGCTGCAGACACCGACCTGCTCCAGACCCCGCAACAAGCCCTGCAGCCGAGCCCTCCAGCCCTGGGCACCGCCACCACCAGCCCGCGCCCAGGCCCAAAGTCGCACCCTCTGACCCCGGGCGTCATCAACAGCGGCCTTCTCCAGACCCCGCCGCAAGGCCTACTGCACAAGGGTGCCAAGGGACAGTACGCCCTCCACGTTCACCGGCTCACGGAGGAGAAGCTGCAGTACCACCAGTACGAGGAAAGCCAAGAGGACCCGGACGGGTCTGAAGACTGCCCTCAGGAGGGAGCTCAAGGAGGACATAACTATTAAAAGAAAGTAGCGTGAGTAAGGAACTGTACAAAGTTACCCGTCAGGGTACAAGGACTGTTTTTCTTTTGAACTGTTAATAAGTGTGGTCCCCGTTGGGACAGCTAAAAGACTGTTACCCGTTTCCAAGATACCCCCTTTCTTACCTGGCTGAGGACTGAGAGCAGCCATCCCCTTTCCAACCGGCCGAGGACTGGGAACGGCCAACCCCTGGTAAATAGTTGCGCTTCTTAAAGCGCCCCCTACTGGTTTTTTAAAAGAACTGCAACGTCTACCTCAGGACGAATTAAATGGACTGTTGCACCTTTGAGAGAGAAAGTGAACACCTGGTCGCAAGTTGTCCAGCGGCCAGAAGTCAAGAATGCGTTTTTGAAGAATGTTTTACTTGCAAAAGTTTTATAGTGTGTTTTATGGTAAAAGAGTTCCGGAAGTAATAACCAAAAGTGTTTCATCAGAGTGTTTCCCATGAAGGGAATTGTACAAGTGTGTCTGTTTCCTGATGTAAGCAGTTAATGAAAAAGTTTTTGCATACCCTGTGAATTGTTTTTGCTCTGTTCCAGCCCGAGGACGTGCTGTGCTTTACCAGGGGGGAATGTAGCGCCCCGAGGACTTGGTCACTACAGAGGTATTGCACCTCATCCAGAGGTGTGATATCCCACTCCCGGGTAAGGATGGAGTATGGATCAAGGCTCAGTAGGCTGCATACAGCACACACACCCCATTTCCGAGGGACAGCTCAACGGTGCTCCCACTAGACAGAAGTGCAGGCACGACAGCATCTGTCCGTGGCTGGAGTGGGGAGGGGGGTGGAATACCCAGTGCTATAGGGGCAGATAGGGGTTGTGTCCTGAGCATAGGAAGGAGTCCATTGGTTGCTAGTCACCTGGGCTCATGGTCAGAGGGAGGTATATAAGGTGGGCACCATCTTAGAACAGTGTTCAGTCTGAGAGAGGAAGTGACAGAGCAGGGCCTCTGTGGAGCTCTGCTCCGGAGGCGGGCCTAGCCTGTGAGGCCCAGCCAGCACTGAAAGAGAAAGAAGAAGAAGTTCAGTCTGTGAGGAGAAGTGGAGAAGGCAGGGAGCAGGGCTGCTGCATGGGCTCTGCTCCCTGGGCAGGCCTAGCACAGAGGCCGGGGCCAGAGAGAGAGAGAGGAGAAGGAACAGTGGAAAAGAAAAGGGAACAAGACCAGAACAGAAGTAACAAGTGAAACAGAAAGGCTCAGGAACGAGAAGGAAGAGAGAACCCTAAGGACCCAGGATATTGCGGGTGACGGGTTGGCAGAACAGGGTACCGGATCCCAAATTGGTGGAAGCGAATCATCTTCAGCCAAGAACCGGAGGTCGTGACCAGCCCTTCGTGCGACCCCTCGTTACACCTTGCTAGGAAGGCATACCATATAGGGTCAGGGACGTGGGCACGTAGCCCTCCCAAGAGAAGGCCCGCGGGAGCTGGACATAAGCTTGGTCACTGGTGGGGCACGAGCCAGAGAAAGGACGGAAGGGAGCTTTGAGACATACTCCAGAAAGACCTGGGAGTTGACCGAGTCCCTTGCCTGGTGGACGCAGCACGGCTTGGGTGGTCACTGCTTCGCGAGAGTGACCTGGAGAAAACAAACTGTGTGTAAAGGACATTGGATTGCAACACGTTGTCTGTGACTTCTTGCTCCTCCGGCACTATTGGTACTGGGACTATCTCCACCATCACTCCCATCATCCACGCTAACTGCCCTGAGGCTGTACTCCTCCCGTGGGGAGTCATCCCATTCTTAGCTGCACACATAACACCGGCCTCAGCGGTCTGCCTTGCAGCGGCGGTCTCCATTGACCGCAATCCACGGGTGGCGTAGTCGGACACTTGTTATTACACTAAGACTGCCACTGAATTGACCACCCTGGGCACGGACCGGGTCACCACCACGGAGACTACAACCCCCAGCGATCCGGCTCCGGGTATTCCCTGCACAACACAGGCCCAGGGGGCGCGTCACATACATTGACACTGATTTTTCACATCATGTCATTGCCACCCCCTTCAATTCCCCGTCTGTCCTGCTTCCTGTCACTAAAAGAATTCCCCTGCAAATTCAAGGAGCCACTGTACATAGCAAGCTCATGGTATCGCCCCGAGGCCAATGTAACCTTTTGGGAAATGATGTGTTGTCCCAATTACAAGCACATATTGAGTATCATCCCGATGGCACTGTCACCATGACCCCAGGTTTAAAACCAAGTACCCTTTGCAAAATTATGTCACTAGATATTGCCAGCATAGAAGAGACAAATGAGTTTCCCCCGATATTGGAGCAGGCTGTACCACATGATTTTTGGGCCTCAGACAAAACAGATGTTGGTAGGTTAAGAGTTCAACCAGTAATGGTGAAATTAAAACCAGGAGCCATCTTGCCTCAACAGAGGCAGTATCCCCTTAGCTCGGCTCAGGAGAATGCCATAGCCCAGCAGGTCCAAAAATTACTACAGAGAGGAGTCCTAGTCAAAACCCAGTCCCCTTGCAACACTCCCCTGTTCCCAGTAAAGAAAAAGAGTGTGCCAGGACAACCAGCCGCATATAGAATGGTCCATGACCTCCGGTTGGTTAACAAAGCCACAGAACTTCTAACACCAGTTGTGCCCAACCCGCATACTCTTCTGTCACAGATACCTTCTAACTCTCTTTGTTTTTCAGTGGTCGATTTGGCAAATGCATTTTTCAGTGTACCATTACATCCTGACTGCCAGTACCTGTTTGCTTTCACATTCCAGGGCAGTCAATATACATGGACAGTGTTGCCACAGGGTGCCCAGAATTCACCCACAATGTACACTGCAAGTCTGCAGGAAATACTGGAGGGATGGTCTGAACCACATATCGTTGTTTTGCAATATGTCGATGACCTGCTCATTTGTGCCCCCTCCAGGAAACAATGTCATAGTGCAACTATATCGCTTATGTTGTTTCTCTATCACGCTGGCTGCAAGGCATCGAAAGATAAGCTTCAGTTTTGTAAATCTTCAGTCACCTTTTTGGGACATTGCATTACACCAGGAGCTCGTCATTTAACAAATGCACGTAAACTAGCAGTACAGGCATTCACCGTCCCCATTAATGTTGCAGCCCTCAGAACTTTTCTTGGACTTGTTTCCTATTGCAGACAGTGGATTCATGCCGCCTCTGTTTTAATGCAGCCCCTCTATGACTGTCTTACCCCAACACCTTTTGTACTAACATCAGAGGCAATAGACTGTTTTTATTCTCTCAAGAACCGTATTTTGGCTGCTCCAGCTTTGGGTACACCTAATTATGAGCTCCCATTTACTCTGTACCTTCATGAACAAGCTGGACATGCAGCAGGAGTTTTAACTCAAACACACGGTGATAATCAGAGACCTGTTGCCTATTTTAGTGTCAGATTGGATGCGGTAGCCAGAGGTGCACCATCCTGCGTACGTGCTCTGCATGCTGTTGGACTATTACTCCATAAATCCGCAGACATTGTTCTTGACCACCCGCTCACCGTTCTAACACCTCATGATGTCTACACTATATTGAATCAAGTGCAACCCGCTCACCTCTCAGCAGCACGTCATCTCAGGTTACAATGTGCACTGTTAATGCCTCCCAATGTTTCTTTACAGAGGTGTACTACCCTGAATCCAGCAACTTTGTTACCTCTCTCGGATCTAAAGGAGGAGTCAGGTACTGTGCTTTTTAAGGAAGATCCAAGAGAGGAAGTTCCTCATGACTGTGTACAAATGATGGCACAAGAAACGGCAGGTTTACCTACTGTATTTGAACATGAATTACAAAATGCAGATTTTGAATTTTTTGTAGATGGATCCCGTCATCAGGACGATTCAGGTACCTTCCATACTGGATATGCAGTTGTCTCCCTCAATGCAGTAATCAAGGCAGAACCAATGCTCCCACACCAGTCGGCTCAAGAAGCTGAACTTAGGGCCCTAACCGAGGCCTGTAAACTAGCGGAAGGTAGTATTGTTAACATTTACACAGATTCTAGGTACGCATTCGGTATATCGCATGATTTTGGTCCAATATGGAAGTCAAGAGGTTTCCTGACGGCAGCAGGACACCCCATTAAGAATGCTGATGCGGTCCAGCAGTTAATTAATTGATGCGCTACAACTACCTAAACAAGTAGCTGTCATAAAGGTAAGAGCACATACCAGACGCACCGACTAGGTAAGCAGAGGAAACGCGATGGCAGATGCAGCGGCAAAAACAGCAGCCTGTAAGCCGCAACAAGGGTCAACAGTACGTCAGTTAAGTGCCCCTAAAAACCCCTTTGTGTCGGAGGACATCTTATCCCAAATGCAGGCGCAGGCTCAAAAGGAGGAGGTTGATAAGTGGTTAAAGGAAGGTGCATGCCTGAATGAAGCAAATGGGGTATGGGGGAAAGGGACACGACGATGCCTTCCAAGGGCACTGTACCCAGCAGCTGCCCAGATACTACATGGGCCGACACACCAATCTAAAACGGGTGTGATGAGTGTGATGCAGAAACATTGGGTGGCACCAGGATTCTCCACCTGTATTGAAAACCTGGTACAAGGGTGCATGATATGTGCTACACATAATCAGGGTAGAGTAGTTAAAACACCACCCAAACACACCCCCCGGCCCCTTTATCCATTCCAGAGACTGCAAATTGATTATATTCAGCTGCCAAAGTCAGGATCATGGGAATATGTGTTGGTCTGTATTGATTTGTTCTCAGGATGGCCAGAGGCTTTCCCGATTGCCAAAGCCACGGCTACGGCAACCGCAAAGAAACTGCTTGCGGAGGTGGTCTGCAGGTATGGGGTACCAGAGGTAATTGAGAGTGACAGAGGTACACACTTCACAGGTGAAATAATGAATGAAGTCATGTCAGCTCTAGGAATTCAACAAGCATTCCATACCCCATATCACCCACAAAGTAGTGGTACAGTGGAAAGACTGAATGGGACATTGAAATTAAAAATTCAGAAAGCCATGGCTGAGACAGGAAAACCATGGCCGGACTGTTTACCACTTGCTCTGTTTTCAGCAAGATACACGCCTAATAGAAAGACTGGACTCTCTCCATATGAGATATTGTTTGGCAACGTACCCGGCCTAGGGTGTTTCTATCCGCAAGCATTAGAAATGAACAACCATGTGCTAAGTTCCTATGTGAGGGCTTTACACAAAAAGATTAAGCAAGTACATGATAATGTCTTCAGTTCTCTTCCAGATCCAGATCAAGACTCTAGCAGCCATACGCTGCAACCTGGAGACTGGGTGGTTATAAAAAGACACGTGAGGAAAAGCCTAGATCCACGGTTTGACGGACCCTTTCAAGTTCTGCTGACCACAAGTACAGCCGTTAAGCTAGAGGGAAAAGAGACCTGGATCCACGCGTCCCATTGCAAAAAGATACTAGGAGAACCAGCGGACAAAGAATGATGACATTGTTTATACTTACCTGCATACTTGCGACCACAGGTGCATGGACTAGGTTAGGCACCATGGATCGAGACGACAATAGATTCATTAGACACCATCTTGCTCTAATCGATGGACTAAAGGAGCAAAACCAGACCATTGCTAATTGTTGGATATGTACACATGCCCCTGTGACGTCCACTAGCATACCCTTTCTCGCTGTCCCGGTCTCATGGGAAGAGATAAACTTTTGAGTGAACTGTTCAGATACTTTGGCCAATAATTCCACACAGAGATTTTCCTTTCTAAATCCCGCAAATTGGTTTAAAGGTATTGGTGGGTGGTTGGCTGGTATAGTACAAGCTATTTTACAGGTTTTGCTAATGTGTCTTGCGGTTTATTTGGTTTTTAAGTTTTTTTTAATGTGTATTCAGCGTTGTACTAAAAGAAAACATAGAAATTCGTATTGATAAATGAAGGAACAAAAGGATGGAATGTTATAGCAGAAGATGGAGTCCCTCAAGTTTAAAGGCCCCATCTATGCTATATAAGTCTGACAGTTATTTTAGGTGAAAACAACAGCTATGAATGTTCCTTCTTGTATCAATAGCGTGTCCTTTTGAGAAGATAAAGTGATTTTCCCTGGCCAGATGTTTCTTCTAGTGTAGCAATAATGTGTTCTTGCAGAAAGATGAAATGACCTTGCTAACTAGATAAGTCTAATTAAATATTTTAAAGCATACAGAAACTAGCTTTTTTCGCTTGTTCAGCTAAACTGTATAATCGAACCATATATGGCAAATCCGTTTCCTGCCTTTAGGGTGTATATTAGCCCTGTGTTTTGTAATAAAGTTTTTAGAGTATGTTTAGACACAAACATCCTGTCCTGTGTCTTCATTCTCTCCGAGCTCGTAATCAAAAGGATAGAAGACCCAAAATTCAGTGACGACACCTCCATACATTAAAAAAAAAAAATCAAATACTCACCCTCACCTCACTCCTCCTCACCTGCTGCCGCTGCTCAGGTCCGGACTCCATTGCTGGCATCTTCCCGCTCTGCGCTGCCTGTGATGGCTCCTGGGAGGGTGCGGTGGAAAGACATCACCGCGCCCTCTAACCTGAGACATCACAGGGAGCGCAAAGCGGGAAGACAGCGGAGCTGCGGAGGCATGGGGAGAGGTAAGTATCCGGCTGCCGGGGCCCTGAGCAAGTGGGGGAGAAGGGCGGGCGCTGGCACCGCTCTCCTTCGCCCATAGCCCGGCGTGGTGCCCGACCGCAAGTGGGCCCTCTCGCCTGCTCAGGGCCCTGGCACTTGCCCGGGTGCTGACGCCGGCCCTGCCTATTGTTCTGTACAGACTCCTGTACTTCTAGCACCTGAGCACCTGACACGTCTGACATTTTTACCTCAGATCAAGCTGCGTTTTACAGTATCAGCAAAAGATATGAGATTTTAGAAATTTCACTCATATGCTTGATTTTTTTTCCTGACTGAATTTGACAAATGCAGCGTTTTTAAAATCCACAGCGTGTCAATTGTCTCAGTGTTTTTGTAGCTTTTTTTTTACAAAGAAATGAAAGGGGGAAAAAATGCTGTAAAAAATGCAAGTTTTTTACAGCGTTTTGACAGCGGTTGTGGTGAATGAAACTAACTTTATTAAAAATGTACTGTAGACAAAGCTCATATGTAATCCACACCCAAAAAAAGGCTACAAAAAAGTGACAAAAATGCAGGGAACATGAGGAAAACCAGGGGTTTTGAACACAGTGTTTTTACTGCCAAGACAAGTTTTTATTGTTGCAGTAAAAAACACAGAAAAACGCTATGTATGAGGGTCACTAACATGGGCCCTTCAAAGTTAAGCTTAAATAATATTCTAGATATGACTCTATTATACCAACTGAGCTAAACTGCAAGGGTCCCCGCAGGGCCTGACTGTCCATCTGGAAGTTCCAACAAATACCAGATGGGCCGGTGTGGACACTTGTTGACAGTATCCACTTTCTGAGGATGTGGATATCATTAATCATTAACAACTGAGGTGGAGCAGAGAGCCATGGACTCCCTGCTCTGCCACTTGCTCAGAAAAGCCGTAGACTGCTTATGTCTTATGAACTCAAAGAGGTCAACACCACATGAGGGACATCAGGCGATGCAATGACCTCACTTCAACATCTGCTGCACCTAGACTGTAGTGAGGAGGAGAATATCACCCCTCAGCGTGGGAGAGAGGGGGTGATAAGTATTAGCATATGTTTCTGGTTTCCCAGGACACAATTATTACATAAGAAGGCCCGGGGGGCATTATAAGGATACACAGGGCACCACTGTCATGAGACATTATTATTATTATTAGTCAGTATAGGGGGCATTATTATTATAACGTAGCCCAGTGAATATAAGTATTATTATAAGGAAAAAGAGGACACCATTATTGATAGCAATAAATTTAGATTTTCTTCAAGTATTTGCAATTTGAGGAGATCTGAGTTGCTGCAAATCTATTTTTTTTAATTTGTCAAACTAGGTGAAAACATTGTCTGCTCTCTGTTACTGATAGAGGAGACTAGATTACTCCACGTGCTCTCCTCACACACTGAGCAGCACTTATGTCCATAAAATGGCCGCTGGGGGAGGAGCATGTGACCAGATCAGCCTATCGTATCAGCCTCCTCCAACAGACAAGCAGCTCTCCTATGTGAGGAGTTTTAGTATTGGAGGCTGAGGACAGGTCTGGTCACTGCTCCTCCACCAGCGGCCATTGTATGGACAGAATGCTGCTCAGTGTGTGAGGAAAGCTGCACTAATAAGTGTAAATGGCCGCCCCCTTTAATATACGTGCTTAAATATTTAAGGGGTGCAGTGAAAAATTTATATGCGAGCAAGTAAGGTTCAAATTTCGGTGTTAATTTCACTTAATATCATTGTGGCAGTGTAAAAAAAATGTTAATGCTCATTGATTAGTTGACGCCGACCCATGCACCAAAGAAGATGCCACATCTGTCGCTCACTAGATTGTTTTATGTTTAGGCTGCCCTCTACTGACAACTAGAGGAATCATTTGCAGGTCAAGTATGTAAATCTGCATGGTATAGCATTAGTACATGAAATTGGCCCACTAAGGGTCTTCTCTATGCAATTATAGCCTATTGTGAACTCCCATGCCCAATATATTTGAGTGTCGCTTGTACTATTTATTTGAGAAGCCTTATGAGTATAGTATGCCCTTATCAGAATGACAATGTTTGCAATAGGCATATAGATTGTATGATATGTCATGGAACGCACTCAGCTGTAAAGTTCCAGGATTGACTGTGCATTGAAATCTAGGTGACAGCGGCGAGGCGGCTTCACTGTGTCCATGATCACATGATCCCGGTGCTGGTCACATGCTCTGACTGGGAGAATGGCGGCCAGGTGGTTCCGGCGTGTGGAACGCATACTGACTCTCCGGTCACGTGCTTCCTGTCACGTGTTTCCGGTGACCACGGATATCCGGTTGTGCTTGGAGCACATGGGGCGTGCAAAAGAGACGGTTGCATCTAGTTTGGAGTTGATTATTTGTGGTCCTCAAACAATCAACTCCATTCTAGCTGATTCACCATTGAGCCGTCTAGTTTGGAGTTGATTTTTTGAGGGCTCATTTTATCAGCTCCACTCTAGACGGATCACTACTGAAGTGACTGGATCGGGGGGATATTTTGTGGATCTCATTCCAGCATCTCCACTCTAGCTGATTCACTGGTGAGGTGACTGGATCGGAGTGGATATTTTGAGGATCTCATTCCAGCATCTCCACTCTAGCTGATTCACTGGTGAAGTGACTGGATCGGGGGGATATTTTGTGGATCTCATTCCAGCATCTCCACTCTAGCTGATTCACTGGTGAGGTGACTGGATCGGGGGGATATTTTGTGGTCCTCATTCCAGCATCTCCACTCTAGCTGATTCACTGGTGAGGTGACTGGATCGGAGTTGATCTTTTGATGATCTCTCTGCAGCTTCTCCATTCTAGACAGTTCAGTTTCTACACTGAAGTTCCTCAAAAAATCACCTCCAATGTCCAGAATGGAGCAGATTCCCGGATCCTCATAGCCTGCAATGTAGTGGAATTGGAATGTACACACATTGTAGATATATATCAGCCTTATAATTCTAATGATTTCATGTTTTTATTTTTTAAGTACTTGCTCAAACTGTTATATTTATTACGTATTTCCAAAGGGCAAAATTTTATTTTTTTCATGATTAATCAAACTTGCATTTTATTATCGCTTTTTGTAATATAAATAATCACACACAGCGCTGATCGTTCAGTTTTACGTGGGGAAAAACGTAACAAAGCGCAGCGACAGAGTCCTCATAATTTACAACATTGTATTGGAGTGGATTTTTTGAGGACCTCATTTTAGTAACTCCATTCTAGCTGATTCACCAGTGAGCCGTCTAGATAGGAGTAGATTTTTTGAGGACCTCATTTTAGTAACTCCATTCTAGCTGATTCACTAGTGAGCCGTCTAGATCGGAGTGGATTTTTTGAGGACCTCATATTAGGAACTCCATTCTAGCTGATTCACTACTGAGCCGTCTAGATCGGAGTAGATTTTTTGAGGACCTTCCTATAGCCTTCACTCTGTACAGTTTGGTGCTGAGGTGACTGGAATCGAGTTTTCTCAAAGAGTGAGCGGAGCCTCGTGGGGAGTAACGTAACAAAGCGCAGCAACACAGTCCTCATAATTTACAACATTGTATTGGTGTGGATTTTTTGAGGACCTCATTTGAGCAACTCCATTCTAGCTGATTCACTAGTGAGCTGTCTAGATCGGAGTGGGTATGTTGAGGATCTCCCTGTAGCCTCCAAACTGTACAGGTGCTGAGGTGACTGGAATTGAGTTTTCTCAAAGAGTGAGCGGAGCCTCGTGGGGAGTAACGTAACAAAGCGCAGCAACACAGTCCTCATAATTTACAACATTGTATTGGTGTGGATTTTTTGAGGACCTCATTTGAGCAACTCCATTCTAGCTGATTCACTAGTGAGCCGTCTAGATCGGAGTGGGTATGTTGAGGATCTCCCTGTAGCCTCCAAACTGTACAGGTGCTGAGGTGACTGGAATCGAATTTTCTCAAAGAGTGAGCGGAGCCTCGTGGGGAGTAACGTAACAAAGCGCAGCAACACAGTCCTCATAATTTACAACATTGTATTGGTGTGGATTTTTTGAGGACCTCATTTGAGCAACTCCATTCTAGCTGATTCACTAGTGAGCCGTCTAGATCGGAGTGGGTATGTTGAGGATCTCCCTGTAGCCTCCAAACTGTACAGGTGCTGAGGTGACTGGAATTGAGTTTTTCAAAGAGAAGGTGTAGCCTCGCGGGGAAAAACATAGCAGAGTGCAGCCGACAGTCCTCATAATTTACAACATTGTATTGGAGTGGATTTTTTGAGGACCTCATTTGAGCAACTCCATTCTAGCTGATTCACTAGTGAGCCGTCTAGATCGGAGTGGGTATGTTGAGGATCTCCCTGTAGCCTCCAAACTGTACAGGTGCTGAAG
Organism: Phyllobates terribilis; assembly: GCF_046119375.1. NCBI lineage: Eukaryota > Metazoa > Chordata > Amphibia > Anura > Dendrobatidae > Phyllobates > Phyllobates terribilis. The sequence continues at coordinate 3,994,299 of NW_027362833.1, forward strand.
TGACTGTGACTCGCCCCCTGGGCCGTGGGGCACTCGGATCCGGGCAATAGGGAACGATGGGGGTAGTAGTGGCAACCCGGTTCCGTGGCTCAGGGTGGTCAGGCCAGTGGTAGTCCGTTATGTGCTATTGATTATGTCCGACTACGCCACCCGTGGATTTGCGGTCATTAGGAACCGCCGCTGCAGGGCAGACCGCTGGGGCTGATGATATATGCAGCTGGGATGGTGTGACTCCCCACGGGAAGAGTGTGGCCCCAGGGCAGTGTGGTGGATGGTGGGAGTGATGGTAGTGAGAGTCCCGGTGCCGATAGTGCTGGAGGAGCAAGGAGCACACAGACAACAAGTTGCAGTCCAGGGTCTTTACTAAAACAGGTAAACTGACCCATAAACAGTCCCGGCTAGGAGGGGACCTGGATGTCTGAGAGCAACGGGGAAATTGGCCCTGGTCAGGGTGAGGGTGTAGGCCTACCGTGCTTTCTGCGCTCCTTCTGGCTATCTCCTCGTTATAGGGTAACAGCCCACGTTTCCGAGCTTTCCGTGTATTCTCGCCTGTATAGCCTGCGACGTGGGTTCCTTTCTGCTCCCAGCCTTGTACGGCTTTACTGGTCCCTTCGGTTGTGGCAGGGCCTCCAGGCTTCTTAGGCCAAGGAATATACAGTCCCTTGCGAACTTGTTATCTGCTGGAGAATGTGGAATCCTCCCAGCCTCAGACACCAAAGTCTGGTAAAGTAAGTATTTTATCTGCCAAGACAGGCTCTCTTCGCCTCTTGTCTCTGGCTTGTGGCTCTCCTCCTGCCACACTTCCTCTTAGGTGCAGTGCAACTGTCTGTCCCTGCTCTGCTCTGGGACAAGTCTCAGTGCTGAGACAGGCCATCAAGTTCTCTCTAACCCTGCCCCCAGTACCAGCTTTTATAGGGGCAGCCTGCTCCCCCTACTGGCCTGAGACAGGAGGCATTGCATGCTAATGTTCCCCTGACCAGAGAACCTCCCCCTTGCTTTCAGACACAGCTTTAATTACACTTGTGGCATCCAGGCCAGGGTGACACATTCCCCCCTAGTAAAATTTAGTACTCCGGGACTAAACAGTAAACAAAGACAATATGCATAACTATAAAACATTATCAGGAAAGTGACGCACAGATTGAGTTCTTAAGGTCACAGTGTGGTCTTTGACCGGGTGTCCATATCACCAATACAACGGGGAGCCTTAACCAGGTGGGGGTCTGTCCTACCCCAAGTCCTTTACAGTCTTAGTTCATTCCTGGGTTAGGCTCCGAACGCAGTCCATACAAGGTCCTGGTTATAAAAAGTCCATAACCTGTGAGTCCTTACGGTAGCTGCAAGAAACTGAAACACAGAATTACCAGACATGCATGTAACTTGGCAAACAATTCAACATTTGGCAACAGGGTTATTTACAATCTTAGCGCGCTCTATATTTTCCAGCGAGCGGGTATCTGCCCCTTTGTGCTCCTGGTTGACCTCCTTAACCCACTGTCTGGTGGTGGACCAACCTGGCTTTCCCCACTAGCGTTAGGGGTACAGCTACCAGCTGGGTGTACAGGTAGGGCAGGCAGCTGTCTGCGGGTCCTTTGGCTTACCGCAGGCATGGCAGGCTCACTGTCAGCAGAGGGTTTACTCTCCTGGGCTGCTGGTACAGGCTCTTCTGCCTCTGGAACCGCTTGCTCCTCTTCACCTTCCGGCTCTGGTGTTGGTTGTTGCTGTGCCGGTTGCAGGAAATGCAGGACAGGTACCACTATGGCATCATTTATGCGAGTCCAGGACTGAGGGAACTCTCCGAGAACGGTGCTGATCATTTCTTCCTTGACCTCTGCGGGTTCAAGGTCACTCTGATCCTCTTCTGCACTACGGAGTTGCTCGGGGCACCTTTTGAGGTGGTCTCTGGAGACGACACTAGTGGTTTCTCCTCCGTCCTTGGTGATTATGCACACCTTTGGGTTGTCGTGGTCAGACTGCAGTACGGTGTAGGGTTCCCTTTCCCACTGGTCGTCCAACTTATGTAGCCTTCTCTTCCGCTTCAGGACTTGCTCACCAGGTTCTAGCGGACCAGCAGGGGCGTGTTGGTTGAAGAGTTTTTCTTGCCTCTCTCTCACCTGGGCCAGGCTCTTCTCCACACTCTCCTGTACCTATTTGTACTGCAGTTGCCTTTCCGTATCCCAGTCCGCATCCGGGGAGGTGTCCTCAGGTATTAGGACTCCCATCTCCACGTCTACGGGCAGCTTACCTGGTCTAGCTCGCATCAGGTAAGCCGGGGTGCAGTTTGTAGCATTCACCGGGATATTGTTGTATAGGTCTATCAGGTCCGGCAGTTTTTCTGGCCACAGGCTGCGTTCCTCCAGGGGCAACGTCTTCAGGAGATCAATGACTATATTGTTCATCTTCTCACACATCCCGTTGGTTTGGGGGTGGTAAGGCGTTGTACGAATCTTCTTACAGCCATAGAGGTTGCAGAACTCCTGGAAGATTTCAGCCTCGAACGCAGGACCCTGGTCTGTCAGGACCTGTTCCGGATACCCGTGTGGACGGCAGAAATATTGCTGGAAGGCTCTGGCCGCTGTTTGGGCTGTCAAGTCTTTTACCGGGACCACCACGAGAAAACGGGAATAGTGGTCCACGATTGTCAGGGCGTAGATGTACCCTGACCGGCTTGGAGCCAACTTGACATGGTCTAGAGCTACCAGCTCAAGAGGCTGCGTGGTGACGATGGGCCTCAAGGGTGTCTTCTGGCTGGTGCGGTCCTTCCTCCTTAGGTGACAAGGGCCACAGTCTCTGCACCATTTTTCTACAGCACCTCTCATGCCGACCCAAAAGAATCTTCCTCTTAGCAGGAACTCCAGTTTCTTCCAACCGAAGAGCCCCGCTCTGTCATGGTAAGCCCCCAGGACCATAGCTGCATCTCGCCTTGGGACCACGACTTGCCAGGTCAGCTCGTGCGTCCGGTGGTTGACAATCCTTCTGCACAACTTGCCTTCGTAGAGGAACAGCTTGCTCTTCTCTTTCCATAGCTGCTTGGCTTCCTCTGGGGCATCTGGATCTAAGCGGGCGTCTTTCCGGGTCAGCAGATCTTTCACCAGGCGGATTGCAGGGTCACTATCTTGGGTCTCGGCCCAGCTGTGGTGAGGTAGGGGATTGATCATCACGGTTGTTAGATCTCCTCCTTCACGCGGTGAGAGTATTGAGCGGCTCCATACCGGTGAAACGCGGGGAGTTCTACCTCCTCCAGCTCTTCTGGGTCTTCGTCACCTTCAGGTAAGTGAGGCATCCTTGATAGGGCGTCTGCGTTGGCATTGGTTTTGCCTGCCCGGTACTTGATCACGAAGTCATAGTTGGAGAGACGGGCCATCCACCGCTGTTCCAGGGCACCCAGTCTTGCATTGTCCAGGTGTGTCAACGGGGTGTTGTCCGTGTACACGGTGAACTTTGCGGAGGCCAGGTAATGCTTGAAGCGTTCCGTCACGGCCCACACCACCACCAAGAATTCTATCTTGAAGGAGCTGTAATTCTCCGGGTTCCTCTCGGTGGGCCTCAGCTTCCGGCTGGCGTACGCGTTCACCCTTTCTCTGCCCTGTTGGTTTTGGGACAGTACGGCTCCCAGTCCCACATTACTGGCATCTGTGTGGAGAATGAAAGGCTGGCCGTAATCAGGGTAGGCCAGGATCTCATCCCCCGTGAGGGCCATCTTTAGCTGGCGGAAGGACTCCTCTTCCGGTTTATCCCTCTTGAAGGGTGGCTTTTGACTTCTGGACTTAGACTGTCCGATCAGGAGGTCCTGCATAGGAGCTGCCATCTTAGTGAACCTGGGGATGAACCTTCGGTAGTAGCCTACCAACCCGAGAAACTGTCTCACGTCTTTGATGTTCGAGGGGCTTGGCCAGCTCTTGATTGCCGTGACCTTGTCAGGGTCGGGGGCCACTCCTTCCGCGCTTACCACGTGCCCGAGGTACTGGACCTTCGGTTTCAGCAGGTGACACTTCGATGGTTTCACCTTCAGGCCATAGCCTGCCAGGGCTTCGAACACCTCGGCCAGGTGCTTTAGGTGGTCCTCGTAGGTCTTCGAATAGACGATCACGTCGTCCAGGTAAAGGAGAACCGTCTCGAAGTTTCGGTGCCCTAGACAGCATTCCATCAGCCGCTGGAAGGTCCCTGGTGCATTGCAGAGCCCGAAAGGCATGCAGTTGAATTCGCTCAGTCCCATCGGGGTGGTGAAGGCGGTCTTCTCCTTGTCAGCCTCTGCCACAGGAACCTGCCAGTACCCGCTAGTAAGGTCCAAAGTAGAAAAGAAGTTAGCTGATTTTAGTGCGGCTAAAGACTCCTCTATTCTAGGCAGCGGATATGCGTCTTTGTGGGTGATACGGTTGATTTGTCTATAGTCCACGCACAATCTCATGGTGCCGTCTTTCTTTTTCACCAGAACCAAGGGGGCTGCCCAGGGGCTACAGCTATCTCGAATGACCCCAGCTTCTTTCATTTCTCTTAGCATGCTCTTTGCGTTCTGATAATGTGCAGGGGGTACAGGTCTGTGTCTCTCTTTTATTGGTGGGTGGCTCCCTGTGGGGATGTGGTGTTCTATCCCTTTTACTCTGCCGAAGTCTAGCGGGTGCTTACTAAAGACTCTCTCGTACTCCTGTACCACCCGGTAGACTCCTTGTTCTTGGTGCAGGGGAGTGGAGTCAGCACCCACGTGGAGTTTCTGGCACCAGTCCTCCTTTTGTTTCTGGGAGCCATTACTCTCCGCCTGAGGAGATGGAGGCAAGGGTTCCACGGCCCTGATAGCTTTGTGTTCGACCACAAACAGCTTGGCGAGTGTAGCGTACCTGGGTAAGTGTACCTCCCTCTCCCCAATGTTGAGAATGCGGATGGGCACCCTCCCATGACGGACATCAACCACCCCCCGGGCTGTCAAAATGGTGGGCCTGCTGTCTGAGTACACGGGTTCTACCATGGCTTGGTAGTCTCTACCTCTCAACCCGATTGCAGTCCGACACCAGATCATCATTTCACTTTTGGGAGGCATGGAAATGGGGAATGGGTTACTCAGTCTTACGCTACCGATCTCACCACCAGACAGTTCTACCTGCTGCCGTCTCATCAGGGCTTTTATCTCCTTGTTGAGGACTCTCTGTTGGCTGGAACTAGCATTCACCGCCACCAGTTGTAAGATTACAATTACCTCTGAAAGACAATTTTCAATCACGTTAGTACCCACAGTTATTTTAGGGTGACTTTCACGACGGTCAATGTCCACAATAATCACTCCCTGTGTCGGTAGTTCAACTTTACCAATTTTAATGGTCATCTCCTTGAACCCCATCTGCGGCACGGGTAAGCCATTACTGGCAATGATGCTCAAGTTACTGTCTGGATACCGTGTGATATCAGCATCAGTCCAATACTGCTTAAAAAGTACATAAGGGATAGTGGTTACTTGTGACCCAGTATCCAGCAAGGCGCTCATGGGGATACCGTCCAGCACCACGGGTAAAACCGGGCGCCCCCCAACGTACTTATTACGCCAATTGTAAGGGCCTGGTGATCTTATGCCTGGGGGTTGGCCCTCTGCCCCAGGTTGGACCCGTTTAAATTACAGTACCTGGAAATGTGTCCGGGCTGGTTGCATCGACGGCAAATGGGCTGTCCACCCTCTGCGTAGCGGTCTGTGGGCCTCCCTCGGAACGACGGGATCCTCCTCTGTCGACGCCACGGGACATCCTCCAGACTTGAAGCCAGCTCGATGGGTCTTGACGGGTCCACTTGCAACGCCTGGACGGTCCTGGTCAACGCCGCGACGCTCCTGGTCAGCTCCTGGACTTGGTGGTGCAGGTCTTTCGACGGGGCTTGGTTCAGGGCCTGTGCATCAGCCCCCACGGGATCCATAGAGGAGGGCGCCGCCTCCTGGTGGTTGGTGAGAGCAGGGCGCCGGGGGTTTATAGCGCCACTGGTTGCAGATTCACGGAGCACCCTTATGGCCCTGTCCTTAAATTGGGCAAAGGTCAGGTCGGGGTTCTGAAAGAACATGAGGCGCAGTTGGGCCCTGTGGGCGCTAGACAGCTGACCTTCTATGAATTGTTCTGTTAGCAGCTTATCCGTTTCCTGCACACTGCCAGGGTCAGTTTGTTGAATAGCCCTCAGGGCTTCCTGCAGATTTAGGGCATAGTCTCTGATGCTGTCCTGTGCCCGCTGCTTACACCCATAGAACCTCATTTTAATTTCAGCGGAGGTACGTGTGTCAAAGGTACCCCGCAGCCGGGCCAGAATACCCTTCACAGTTCTTTTCTCCTCAGTGGGCCATGATTTTACCTCCCTCTGGGCTGCGCCAGTTAACTGCCCTGTTAATATGCTGACCTTCTGTTCCTCTGTCAGGGGGTAAACTTGGAACAAACTGTATAGCCTTTCCTTGAAGTCAGTTAGGGCATGGGGCTCCCCTGAGTATTTGGGCAGCCAGGCCGCTCCAGGGATGTAGGGCAGGGAAAAGGGCATCACCGCTGCTGCAGCTGCGTTGGTGGTAGTGGGCACCTCTGTATACGACATCTTTCTCCCCCCTAGTTAAGCGTGGCCTACCTTCCGACGATCCTCTTCTGTAGGCCGCGGCTCCACTGCTGCTGCTATGGACGAGGACCTGGCGTCGCGCTCCGATGACGTCAGCGTCGCTCTCTCTCCCTTCCAGGACCTTGCGCAGCGTCGGTGCGTGGGGCGGAGCTTCGGATCTCGCGCGGTTTTGACGTCCACGCCCCTCTTCTTCCCGCGCGGCGTCCTGAAGATGGCGTCTGATGGCGGGAAGCAGCTGCGGATGGCGGGAAGACGGCAGAAAACGGCGAGAAACGGTCCAAGATGGCGTCTGATGGCGGGAATCGGCTCCGGATGGCGGGAAACTTCGCCACAGGTAAGTTACAAAAGTCTTTTTCAGGCACACAGTACCCGGTGGTTGCGGGCACGAAATCCTGCCGACTACGCCAAAGCTGACTCGCCCCCTGGGCCGTGCGGCACTCGGGTCCGGGCAATAGGGAGCGATGGGGGTAGTAGTGGCAACCCGGTTCCGTGGCTCAGGGTGGTCAGGCCAGTGGTAGTCCGTTATGTGCTATTGATTATGTCCGACTACGCCACCCGTGGATTTGCGGTCATTAGGAACCGCTGCTGCAGGGCAGACCGCTGGGGCTGATGATATATGCAGCTGGGATGGTGTGACTCCCCACGGGAAGAGTGCGGTCCCAGGGCAGTGTGGTGGATGGTGGGAGTGATGGTAGTGAGAGTCCCGGTGCCGATAGTGCTGGAGGAGCAAGGAGCACACAGACAACAAGTTGCAGTCCAGGGTCTTTACTAAAACAGGTAAACTGACCCATAAACAGTCCCGGCTAGGAGGGGACCTGGATGTCTGAGAGCAACGGGGAAATTGGCCCTGGTCAGGGTGAGGGTGTAGGCCTACTGTGCTTTCTGCGCTCCTTCTGGCTATCTCCTCGTTATAGGGTAACAGCCCACGTTTCCGAGCTTTCCGTGTATTCTCGCCTGTATGGCCTGCGACGTGGGTTCCTTTCTGCTCCCAGCCTTGTACGGCTTTACTGGTCCCTTCGGTTGTGGCAGGGCCTCCAGGCTTCTTAGGCCAAGGAATATACAGTCCCTTGCGAACTGGTTATCTGCTGGAGAATGTGGAATCCTCCCAGCCTCAGACACCAAAGTCTGGTAAAGTAAGTCTTTTATCTGCCAAGACAGGCTCTCTTCGCCTCTTGTCTCTGGCTTGTGGCTCTCCTCCTGCCACACTTCCTCTTAGGTGCAGTGCAACTGTCTGTCCCTGCTCTGCTCTGGGACAAGTCTCAGTGCTGAGACAGGCCATCAAGTTCTCTCAAACCCTGCCCCCAGTACCCGCTTTTATAGGGGCAGCCTGCTCCCCCTACTGGCCTGAGACAGGAGGCATTGCATGCTAATGTTCCCCTGACCAGAGAACCTCCCCCTTGCTCTCAGACACAGCTTTAATTACACTTGTGGCATCCAGGCCAGGGTGACACAACTGGAATTGAGTTTTTCAAAGAGTGAGCGGAGCTTCGCAGGGAGAAACATAACAGAGCGCAGCAACACAGTCCTCATAATTTACAACATTGTATTGGAGTGGATTTTTTGAGGACCTCATTTGAGCAACTCCATTCTAGCTGTTTCACTAGTGAGCCGTGTAGATCGGAGTGGATTTTTTGTGGACCTCATTTTAGTAACTCCATTCTAGCTGATTCACTAGTGAGCCTTCTAGATCGGAGTGGATTTTTTGAGGACCTCATTTTAGTAACTCCATTCTAGCTGATTCACTAGTGAACCATCTAGATCGGAGTGGGTATTTTGAGGATCTCCCTGGAGCCTCCAAACTGTACTGTTTGGTGCTGAGGTGACTGGAATCGAGTTTTTCAAAGAGTGAGCGGAGCTTCGCAGGGAGAAACATAACAGAGCGCAGCAACAGATTCCTCATAATTTAGAACATTGTATTGGAGTGGATTTTTTGAGGACCTCATTTTAGCAACTCCATTCTAGCTGATTCACTAGTGAGCTGACGCGCCCCCTGGGCCAGTGCTGTTTGGGGATACCCGGAGCCGGATCAGATGGGGGTTGTAGTCTCCGAGTGGCGGTGACCCGGTCCGTGCCCAGGGTGTCAAACTCAGTGTGTGGCAGTCCTTACAGATGTTGTTGGATGTTCTTTGTGTCGACTACGCCACCCGTTGATTTGCGGTCAAAAGGCCGCCGCTGCAGAAGGGTCCGCTGAGGCTGGTGGTGTGTGTGCAGCTGTGGTAGTATAACCCCCAACGGGAGGGGTATGGCCTCAGGGGGTCAGATGTAGAGGATGGTGGTTGTGGAGGTGCAGTGTGGATGGTAAGAAGACTCAGAGTCGGGCTGTGCAGTTCAGGGTTTTTACTTACTGCTGTTCTTTTGGTCACTCTGGCCTTGAGTGACCACCCGAGCCGTGCTGCGTCCACCAGGTCCTGGACTCGTCCAACCCCCAAGCAATTCTGGAGCGTGATCCTGAGCTCCCTTTCTGACTTTCCTTTCTACGGCCGTTCCCACCAGGGATCCACTTATGTCCGGCTTCCTCGGGTCTCTTGTTGGTTAAACCCTTTTCTCTGGGTTCCCTGACCCTATACTCGGTGTGCCTTCTCAGTGGATTTAGTGAGGGTCGTGGCATATCCTGCCCACGACCTCCGGTTCCTGGCTAAGGTGTGCTTTGCCTCTGCCAGCTTGGGATCCGGTACCCTTGTGCCAACCCTTCACCCTTCTGGTCTGATTTTAGGTTCTTGGGGTTCCTTCTTCTTTTCCCCTCTGGGTCTTTCTTTTCTCCTCTCTCTCTCTTGGCCTTGGAGCTGGCTGAGCCTCTCTGCTCTACTCCTCTACAAAGACTGACTGTCTGACCCTGTTCTAAGATGGTTCCCACCTTATATACTCCCTCTATGTGTGAGCTCAGGTGACCAGCACCCAATGAGCTCCTATCTTTACCCAGACTGCTCCCTCTATCTGCCCCTACACTACTGGGATGTTCCACCCCCCTCCCACTCCAGCCAGGGACAGACGCTGTCGTACCTGCACATGTATCTGGTGGGAGTACAGTAGTTCTGTCCCTCGGTAATGGGATGTATGTAGTGTATGCAGCTAGCTGAGCTCAGTCCCACACTCCATCCTTACCCGGGAGTGGAATACCACACCTCTGGGTTGAGGTGCAATACCCCTGTAGCAGCCGAGTCCTCAGGGTGCTACATTCCCCCCTGGTAAATCACAGCACGTCCTCGGGCTGTAAGAGAATAAAAACATCCACAAACATACAATTTTTTCATAAAACATAAACATATAAAACATCATATATATTAGCAGCAATAAACTTTTTTTTTTTTTTTTCTTGTTCCTCCGGCCACGGTGCGACTTGTGACCGGGTAAAGTGCAACAGTCTATTCTTGAAAAACAGTTTTCCTATAAAACCAGTAGGGGGCGCCTTAGAAAGCGCAACTATATACAAGGGGAAATGGTCGCTCTCAGTCCTCGGTCAGTGGGAATAGGGACACACGGGTTGCAGTTCACACTTGTCCCAACGGGGAACATCTTTAAATCAGCAACAGTTCACTGTACCCCGACGGGTAACTATATACAGTCTCTCTTTACCGTACTTTAATGACGGCGTCCTCCTGCTCCTTCTTTGTATTCTTCAGACCCGTCCGGGTCCTCTTGCTCCTCCCCACACCGCAGCTCCTCCTCCGTCAGCCGGTGTACATGGAGGGCGTAGGGTCCTTTGGCACACTTGTGCCGGGTAAAGGTGACCTCATCCCCTACATATAGGTCACGACCTCTGTGTCCCTCCGGCAGATGACTTTCTACGTCTCTGCGGGTGACAAAGACGTCGCCGGGGGTATGATGGTCTCTTATGAAACCCTAACCGTGCTGCATATGAAATTTAATCGCAGTCCCGGTGGTACGGGGACCATGAACTGCACGGGGGTCTCTCCTGGTCCGGCTCTTCTGCTCCGCGCTCCGCACCTGCATCTGTTTCTCACGGACCCGCCTCTCTCTTCGTTCTCGTTCGAAGACTGCCAACTGCTGGCGGCAGCACTCCACACGCTCCGCTGCGGCTTCCCGTGTTTCTTGAGTGAACCCCATGAGGTCTTCTCCGGTGGGGTCCAACTCGAACTGTGCTTCTTCCAGCGGGAGCGGGGTTCTCCTGACGGGCTTCGGAGCCGGAATCAGGGGCTCGCACAGGGGCCTTGCTTTTTGGAGTTCCAGTTGGTAGTACTCCTGTGGCCATATAAAAGGCTGCCCATCCGGGCACGTGTGCTGGGCAAATAGATCTTCACCCAGGTGCGGCACTCGAGATGTTGAGGGCGCGGTGATGGTAGCAGCGCCCGGGTTGACCAGGCCTTGCGACCAGGCTTGGGGCACCCTAAAGGTAAAGGGCACCGTAAGGACGGCGGCGCCCGGGGTTACTCGGCCCTGCGACCAGGCCGGTGGCTCCGCGGAGGTAGGGGGCGCTGTTGGAATTGCGGCGCCCGGGGGTACTAGACCTTGCGACCAGGCCGGTGGTGTTTCCTGCTTTGCCGCGCTCAGGGTTGAGGCGCGTGACGTCACAGGGGTCGCTGCCGCGGCTTCTGCTTGAGGCCTAGTCTGGAGCGGTGACGGTGCAGCGACGGGCACGGCAGGGGGAATTTCGGGCTCTGCGACGGGGAGCTGGGGCAGGCTCACGGTTTCTCGGGTCGGGGTAGTGACGTCCCCTTTACCTGCCTCCGTCTGTTCAGCTCCCTCCTCGGCGCCGTCTCCGGCCTTCACTCCTCCTGCACCATCCTCAGAGGCGGTCTGTCTCCTCGTCTCGGGTGGCGTGCTCCGCTGACGGGTTCCGGTCTGCTGGGCCATCTCTCGGCTCCACTCCGCCAGCGTGTCTCGCTGCACCTGGGCCATCCTCCGTGCGAGGCCCTCCAGCGCGGTCTGTGCACACTCCCGGTCTCGGGGGAGCTGTGCCAGGATCTCCACCAGACCTAGTGGGGTGGTTGCTTGCAGCAGGCTCCTGACCACTGGGTCGGTGCTGCCTGACTCTCCCTCCATCTCCGGGTGTGCTTTCTCCATACTCCTCTCCAGACTTCTTGTCTCCGGGTGCGCTCTCTCCAGACTCCTCCAGGCTGCACCCATCTTCGCTCTTTTGTTCTGTCTCCGCCCACATTGAGGGTGGTCCCGGGGCAACTTGGTGATTGTCAGTTCCAGGGGCAGTTCCCTCACGCTGATGGACATCTCTAGCATCACAGTCTCTGTTGGTGGGGGCGGTTTCCGCTTTTGGCGCCATTCTTCGACCTGGCCCACGATGGGAGGTGGCCTCCTGCCACCCTCTGGCACGCCCATAATGGCGTCCGCTCTTCCAAGGCGGGAAATCTTCTGAAATGGCGGGAATCGTCTCCCAGTGGCGGGAAACTCCGTGGATGGCGGGAAAAAGCTGCAGATGGCGGGCAACCGGCGGGAAACGATCCGTGATGGCGTCCGATGGCGGGGACCCTCCGGAACCGGCGGGAGACTTCTTTTTGAGGTAAAGGTGAACTTTTCTTCAGGCACGCAGTACCCGGTTGTTGCGGGCACGTTATCCTGCCGACTACGCCAAAGTTGACGCGCCCCCTGGGCCAGTGCTGTTTGGGGATACCCGGAGCCGGATCAGATGGGGGTTGTAGTCTCCGAGTGGCGGTGACCCGGTCCGTGCCCAGGGTGTCAAACTCAGTGTGTGGCAGTCCTTACAGATGTTGTTGGATGTTCTTTGTGTCGACTACGCCACCTGTTGATTTGCGGTTAAAAGGCCGCCGCTGCAAAAGGGTCCGCTGAGGCTGGTGGTGTGTGTGCAGCTGTGGTAGTATAACCCCCAACGGGAGGGGTATGGCCTCAGGGGGTCAGATGTAGAGGATGGTGGTTGTGGAGGTGCAGTGTGGATGGTAAGAAGACTCAGAGTCGGGCTGTGCAGTTCAGGGTTTTTACTTACTGCTGTTCTTTTGGTCACTCTGGCCTTGAGTGACCAACCGAGCCGTGCTGCGTCCACCAGGTCCTGGACTCGGCCAACCCCCAAGCAATTCTGGAGCGTGATCCTGAGCTCCCTTTCTGACTTTCCTTTCTACGGCCGTTCCCACCAGGGATCCACTTATGTCCGGCTTCCTCGGGTCTCTTGTTGGTTAAACCCTTTTCTCTGGGTTCCCTGACCCTATACTCGGTGTGCCTTCTCAGTGGATTTAGTGAGGGTCGTGGCATATCCTGCCCACGACCTCCGGTCCTGGCTAAGGTGTGCTTTGCCTCTGCCAGCTTGGGATCCGGTACCCTTGTGCCAACCCTTCACCCTTCTGGTCTGATTATAGGTTCTTGGGGTTCCTTCTTCTTTTCCCCTCTGGGTCTTTCTTTTCTCCTCTCTCTCTCTTGGCCTTGGAGCTGGCTGAGCCTCTCTGCTCTACTCCTCTACAAAGACTGACTGTCTGACCCTGTTCTAAGATGGTTCCCACCTTATATACTCCTTCTATGTGTGAGCTCAGGTGACCAGCACCCAATGAGCTCCTATCTTTACCCAGACTGCTCCCCCTATCTGCCCCTACACTACTGGGATGTTCCACCCCCCTCCCACTCCAGCCAGGGACAGACGCTGTCGTACCTGCACATGTATCTGGTGGGAGTACAGTAGTTCTGTCCCTCGGAAATGGGATGTATGTAGTGTATGCAGCTAGCTGAGCTCAGTCCCACACTCCATCCTTACCCGGGAGTGGAATACCACACCTCTGGGTTGAGGTGCAATACCCCTGTAGCAGTCGAGTCCTCAGGGTGCTACAGAGCCGTATAGATCGGAGTGGATTTCTTGAGGATCTCCCTGTAGCCTCCAAACTGTACTGTTTGGTGCTGAGGTGACTGGAATCGAGTTTTTCAAAGAGTGAGCGGAGCTTCGCAGGGAGAAACATAACAGAGCGCAGCAACAGAGTCCTCATAATTTACAACATTGTATTGGAGTGGATTTGTTGAGGACCTCATTTGAGCAACTCCATTCTAGCTGATTCACTAGTGAGCCGTATAGATCGGAGTGGATTTTTTGAGGACCTCATTTGAGCAACTCCATTGTAGCTGATTCACTAGTGAGCCGTATAGATTGGAGTGGATTTTTTGAGGACCTCATTTGAGCAACTCCATTCTATCTGATTCACTAGTGAGCCGTCTAGATCGGTGTGGATTTTTAGATGATCTCCCTGTAGCCTCTATTCTGTACAGTTCATTGGTGACCTGAGTAGAATGGAGTTGCTGGAGCGATGTCCTCATAGGATCAAATCCAATCTAGACGGCTCATGACTGAAACCTCCAGAATGGAGTTAATTCCAGGAGCTCCTCATAGATTCCAATCTCATGGCATAGGAATTATAAATGTATGTATGTATTGTCACTTTTTGTGACATACATAATTACACACAGCACTGATTGTTCAGTTTTGCTCAAATTTGACTTTTACTGTATTTCCACCAGTCCCAGCCACAGCAGCGACATTTCTGAAGAGTGGGCGGAGCTAGACAACATTTATGTGATCATTTCTGCCACATTTGTGATATAAATTATGATAATGTCCAGCCGCTCTTCATAATGCTGGTGCTGACCAGGACTGGTGGACAAACAAGAAAAGTAAAATTTTATCAAACATGAACAATCAGAGCTTTGTGTAAGTTTTTAAACTATGAAAAGTGATAATATAAAAAACAAACAAATTTTTTAATTTAACAAAAAAAAAGCTTTCTACCTCTCACATTTTATTAAATACTGGCATGCAAAATTTGTTTCTTCATGAATTGTGGTTGTAATCTTGTATAATGTCTGCCAAGAAATAATAAAACACCCTGCAGCAACTCCAATCTATATTTTTTTTGTTTTCTTTTACATTTTAGCCCCTTTTTGTAATACAATCTTACTATTAGCGCCATATAGTAGTTTTGGCCAACATCTTGTAGTAATGTCCCCATCATGGTTCCTATCTTGTGCTTATGTCCCCCATCATGGTACTCATCTTGTTTTATTGTCTCCCATCATGGCCATCTTGTAGAAATATCCTCCTACCTGGTCCCCTTTTTGTAGCAATCTCACCATTCGGCTCCCTATCTCACAGTAACGTGTCCCTTCCTGGTCCCCTTTTTGTAGTAATGTCTCTTTGCAGTAATGTCAAGATCCTGATCCTCATCTTCTAGTACTGTTCCCATCCTGGTCCCCTGCAGACATTAGCTGCTGGCCTGTGATTGACCCACAGTTGGCATTGGTATAGCTGAGCAAAGAGCTTGTCTGTGCACGGCGCCTGCAATATGTTCCACTGAAAAAGTGCTGACGTGCCACAATCCTCAAGGTGTATGGTGCCTGCGGCCTGCATGAAGCAGCCTCTGTGGCCAAATGTTTGAGACCCCCACTCGAGTCTATAAAGCTACAGCTGCCAATCAAGATACAGGGTGCCATGATATACTGAGGGGCTGCGATTGGTTTGATTAGTTATTCTGTGATGACAGATTCTCTTTACACCCCGAGTGATTTCAGACCAATCACCTATTCTGTGTAGAAGTGATACAGATTTACAAGACAGTGACTTGAAGGGTCAACGTGATATTTGAAATTTTTTCTCAACATTTTATTTCAGTTATATTTTCAAGCAGATCAGGGGGTGTTCATATCCTGAGCCGACCATAAGCTGCCCCCAAAAAACTCACTGTCTTCACCGAGGGGTGCGCAGTTCAGGCAAAAGAAACGTATACACAGTCCATAATATGGATATCCATGGAAAATGGAGGGCTTGTAGTGATCGATGGGTTATTGCATTGTGGGGTGGCTAGGTTCTGCTTGAAAGTATAAGGACATTCACAAATGAAAAAGATATCATACAAGGTTTACTTAAGTCTTGCAAATAAGAAAACAGGTGTACTGGTGTGATAATTCTAAAAATACAGGTGCATCTCACTAAATTAGAATATCATCAAAAAGTTAATTTATTTCAGTTCTTCAATACAAAAAGTGAAACTCATATAGAGTCATTACAGACAGAGTCATCTATTTCAAGTGTTTATTTCTGTTAATGTTGATGATTATGGCTTACAGCCAATGAAAACACAAAAGTCATTATCTCAGTAAATTAGAATAATTAACAAAAAACACCTGCAAAGGCTTCCTAAGCATTTAACAAGGTCCCTTAGTCTGTTTCAGTAGGCTCCACAATCATGGGAAAAACTGCTGGCTTGACAGATGTCCAGAAGGCAGTCACTGACACACTCCACAAGGTATCAGAGTCTGGAGGAAGAGTGGAGAGGCCACAATCCAAGCTGCTGGAGGTCTAGTGTGAAGTTTCCACAATCAGTGATGGTTTGAGGAGCCATGACATCTTCTGGTGTAGGTCCACTCTGTTTTATCAAGACCAAAGTCAGCGCAGCCGTCTACCAGGACATTTTACAGCACTTCATGCTTCCCTCTGCCGACAAGCTTTTTGGAGATGGAAATGTCATTCTCAAGCAGGACTTGGCCCCTGTCCACACGGCCAAAAGTACCAGTACCTGGTTTACACACAACAGTATCACTGTGCTTGATTGGCAGAAAACTCACCTGACCATAACCCCATAGAGAATCTATTATAGAGAATCTATGGGGTATTGTCGAGAGGAAGACTAGAGACACCAGACCCAACAATGCAGACGAGCTGAAGGCTGCTATCAAAGCCATCTGGGCTTCCATAACACCTCAGCAGTGCCACAGGCTGATCGCCTCCATGCCACATTGCCGCATTGATGCAGTAATTGATGCAAAAGGATCCCAGACCAACTATTGAGGGCATTTACTGACCATACATTTCAGTAGGATAACATTTCAGATTTTAAAATAATTTTTCAAGCTGTTATAAAGTATTCTAATTTACTGAGATAATGACCTTTGTGTTTTCATTGGCTGTAAGCCATAATCATCAACATTAACAGAAATAAACACTTGTAATAGATCACTCTGTGTGTAATGACTCTATTAGACAACCAACAGAAGATTAGACCCCTAAAATATAACTTTTATTCGAATATGCTAAAAAGGACTCAGTAGTCACCATAACAACAAACACAAAAACAAGACAAAATGCCAGGGAACAGGGATAAGTCACACATCAGTCAGGAAGGATTACGGGCTCTATCTGTCCCTATTTTGTCCCTAAATTCTCTCTCTTCCTGACAGCGGAGGTTGGCACCCTAATTTTTGCTCCGTGGCGCCCCCGCTCAACGTTGGTGTCCCTAATATCCCTGGTAAATATCTATCTTTATATTTAAAAAACCACAATCGTGAATAAAAGATAGAGAAAAGTGAACGTACAGATTAAGAAGCCGACAATTCATCATAGATATGCATTTAAGGAGACCCAAGGGAGAGAATTTAGGGACAAAATAGGGACAGATAGAGCCCGTAATCCTTCCTGACTGATGTGTGACTTATCCCTGTTCCCTGGCATTTTGTCTTGTTTTTGTGTTTGTTGTTATGGTGACTACTGAGTCCTTTTTAGCATATTCGAATAAAAGTTATATTTTAGGGGTCTAATCGTCTGTTGGTTGTCTAGTCTTGCAATTGGGCCCCGCTTATACATCCCTTGTTCAGGTGTGTAATGACTCTATATAATATGACTTTCACTTTTTGTATTGAAGAACTGAAATAAATTAACTTTTTGATGATATTCTAATTTAGTGAGATGCACCTGTAGATAAAAGGGTTTAACTTGAATTGACGTCATAGCACAGACCTGCATCAACTCAGCTTAAACAGAACAAAACCCATAGGACCCTATTCATCATAGTTTTTACTCCAGAATTCTGTTATAAAATGCTCAATCGTATAATTTGGATGCAACTGAAGACTATGTAAAAATGTTGCAACTTTTTCCTTTCTAATGGCATTTTTATCGGTAAGTGGGCAGGGTTGTGATGACTGCTGTTTGGCAACTTCATCATGAGCAGCGGTGGTCGCTACAAATCTTCCTCCAGTAAGTGGCATAGCGCATGGAGGCGCTGTCCAGCCATCAGACGCTTCTGATGAATATGTCTCTTAATGAATCAGGAGCTGCGTCCTTCACCTCCGCCCTCTCATCAAGACATTAATCAGGTGCATAGTTCTTTAAGGTGACAATGCAGCAATTTAGCTCGAGTAGTTAATATTTTGTATGCATTTATGTACATAAATGACATAGCCGAGTGCTGGGATGGCCTATTTTTATTAGTCCTATACAGAATCCATAAATGGACGGACCGACCTGTGCTAAGCATACGTGAAAATTATTTTATCAAACATGGACATAGTCTTTCCTAAGTAACATTGGGGTCCCTGGTGGTCCTAACCTCAGCAACTTATATTTTATCCAATATGACAGTAACAGTGTGTCCCTCCCCAGCCTGTGTTTATGTACTCTATGTAATGTAACCTGCTTTAGTGTAAGGGGTGTAAGGCTATGTGCCCACGATGCAGAAATGCTCAGTTTCCGCATCTCCCTGGCAGAAAAAACGCATGCGGATTGCACATGCGGATTGCACATGCGGATGTGAAGCGTTCTTCACTTGCATTTCCGCATGCGGGTTGACAAACGCTTTCCAAGCAATTTTAACATCACTTGGAAAGTGCTTGACAACTTGGTCACACTATATAAATCCATGCAACCGGCATGGATTTTTATAGTGTGACCGAAAGAATGGTAAAAAATAAATCTATACTTACCTTCTGATGGCCCCCGCTGTCTTGCTTCGCTCCGTCCTGGCTGCCGGCAGCGCGCGGTACACTGAAGGACCTGCCGTCATATGACTGACGTCAGCGCAGGTCCTTCAGTCCACAGCACGCTGCCGGCAAGTGAAGAAAGGGGCACCGCGAGCCATCAGAAGGCAAGAATAATATTTATTTTTTATTTTATTCTTTTTTTCACAGGTTCTATGGTACCCAGGTCCGGAAGAGAGTCTCCTGTCCTCCACACCCGGGTGCCATCCGCACATAGAAACGCATATTATCCATGTGTGCAAATGTGCGGACACAGATGATATGCGTTTCAATGCAAGTCAATGGCGGCAATTACGCTGCGTGTCCGCAAAATTAATGGACATGCTGCGGATTATCATTCCGGAAAAACACGCAGCATGTGCACAGCACGGATTATCATTGGGGAACATGGCAGGCCTTCTACCATGCATTTAAGCGTTTCTGCAGCGTTTTTGCCGGTGCTTAAATGCATCGTGGGCACACAGCCTAACAGCGTGTCCCTCCCCTGTGTTCATGGACTGTAATGTTATCAGGCCTAGGTCAACATCTCTTGTTGCATCTAGAGGGTGTGAACCCTTCCCCCATCCAGGGGCTGATCCCAGTAGACAGAACAATAGACTCATGTTTGGCCCAGTCAGTTGCGTGGGGCCTCCCGATGCTGGAGGGTCTCAGGCTGCGGCCAGATCCTCCTGGCGTGTGTGGATTGATAGAAGCCGCCACGTGGGACTGTGTTGTGTCCCTCATCTGCTGGATCCATTGAACTTATCCAAGGACTATTTCTATATTTTCCCTGGCCGGAGGCGCCCCTGGACTTGTTTCTGCTGTTATATAGCAAAAAGGAACCAAATACAGAGTATATGGCAAAGAATCAAAAAACTTTATTGTAAACAATATACAGAAAAGACATACATGATTAAAAAGGACGACACACAGACAACCAAACTGGGTGACACATATACAACATAATAATAGATGTTAAATATCTATTGGGATAAAGTACAAGAAGTGCTAGTATTCAAGTCATTTATGCACTGGTACAAAATTATGGCACATTTCATCACTATGGATATGTACCACGTGCCATATGGCCTATAGTGCCCTATGAAAGAAAGCTAAAGAAATATATTGCACTCTTACCCACATTAGATCAGCACCCAGAATAAACAAGGACCTCAATGCGTGTTTCGCGTGGTATAGCCTATGGATTCCTCGGGGGGGATTGTTTAATAGGACATTCCATGTCTTTTTAAATATACTTTTGGTCCGTTCCAGTCACGTGACCGCAGGCCCTAATCATCTCCTGGACCATCAGCGCATGCACGCTGAACCGCCCGAGCCAGATACGTCACGCACGGCCATCAAGGTGAACCACGCATGACAGGGAACCAGGACTCGTTGCCATGGCCACCCTCACACCGGCCACGCAGCCCCCCTGGATGCCCCTCTACCCAGCCCATGCCCCCCTCACACCAGCCACGCAGCACCCCTGGATGCCCCTCTACCTAGCCCATGCCCCCCTCACACCAGCCACGCTGCCCCCTGGAGGCCTCTACAACATTTATTCACATGGTCAGCTCTCCCCACCTCAGTCCACTCCGGATCAGCATCAGTCCTCACAGCAGAACGCTGAACACGAGCTCCTCAGCAGAGCCATAGCCAGGGCACAGGTTGTTACACAGCTCAGTACAGGAACCTCAGCCGAGTCCTGGAACTCTTTTTATTAGAAAAGTATAAAACAAACCATAAAACACACTGCACAAAGAACAAATTGCAAAACACAAACAAGTCCAAATTATAATGTCCAGTATGAATTAAAAGGGAAAAATGTCCTGCAATGTTCATGGAACATAAAACGTCATTTCCAAAAGTCCCCCCCAGCAAGGGAAGACCTTAACCCTTTTTTTCCAAAAATATCCCCTTCCAACATTCACTCCACATTCATACCTAAACCTCCAAAACAAAACAACAAACTGGCCCAGTTTTTTTTTTTTGTTCCCACTCCCAACACCCAAGGTCCCACGATAGTCTGTGGCCTCATCACACCAGGGTCCCACTAAAGTTTGTGGCCCACAAAGATACCAGGTCCTTTTGCCTTTTTTCCCATCCATTTTAGGATGTCCAAACCACCAACCCATCCACCAAAACCCCTCCCCCCCTCCCCCCTGAAACCCCCCACCCAACCTACACTAAACCCCCCCCAAACACACATCATAATACACAGACATATAAAAAATAATATACGCAACTTTATAACACTACAATAAACCTAAAAAACTTAATCACATTACCATATACAACAACCATGAACCAAAATCAGACCCAAGTTCGGTGCTTGCAAGCCCTATATACGGGTTCCAATACCATAAAACAAAAAACTACACGTGAGGGTAACAGCCCACCACCGGGAACTGGAGACTACAGAGGCTCTCACCCTAATCTATCACACAGAATCCTATCCCTCTCTAATAAAGAAAAAGAAAAATCTGTCCCTACCACAGTACCAATCTTTCCCTACCTGTCCCTACCTGTCCCTCACTACCAACCTAATACTAACTACCTGTCCCTAAAGACTGTCCCTACGTGTCCCTCCCTGACCCTACACATCTATCTGACCCTACAAATAAATATAAAATATAGAAAGGGACTAAACTAACCCTATCACAGACACACATTCCCTAACTCTCCCTAGGGCACATTAAATGAGAACCCCCTCCATAGAAGGGAAGCCCTCCCTGCACCCAGCCTCTCATACTCCAGCGAGCGCACTTTTGCCAGGTCACCCAGGATGTTCCTAATCACCTCTTCCCATGGGAGGACTTTCTGCTGGGTGGACACTAAACACCGTGCGTTCCACGTGTAAAACCTAGTCACTAAGCTAACTAAGAAAACAGTGCCCCGATCTCGGCCACCAAGGGATCTGAATGCCCCATAGGCCCACTCCGCATAGGAAAGGCCTGCCAGCCTGGGCCAGCCAATGGAAGCACCCACCCTCTTGTAGACCTCTGTATTAAAAGGACACCGAAGCAGGAAGTGCTCCATGCTTTCAAGCATGCCGCCACACTCCTCGCGGGGACAATCCCGGTCATCAGAGTTCCTGTACTTCAGGTTGTCCCTCACATACAGTCTCCCATGGAAGCAGCGCCAAGCCAAGTCCCAAAACTTCAAGGGGATCCGCTTAGAGTTTAATAACCCGAGCCCCACCTCCAGATCCCGGCTTGGGCAATCCTTGAGGGCCAGGGGCTTCTGGAAGTGGGTCAACAGAACCCTATTGTCAAGTAACCTCTTTGACAAGGTCCTGATCTCCCACACTCCCAGACCCCACCGGCGGATCACCTTCACAACCAGGGTAGCATAAGCCGGAAGATGCCCATGAGGCGTGCGAAGGTCCTTCACCCGCCCTCCTGTCTCCCATTGCTGGAAGAAAGGCCGAAACCACCCCCTACAGGAGAACACCCACGGAGGAGCCCTCTCTAACCAGAGGTTGGCGATGTTTGCCTTAAGAAAGGTGTTTACTAGAAACACCACTGGGTTGACCATACCCAACCCTCCTAGTCTCCTCGTGCGGTACGTGACCTCCCTCTTTATTAGGTTCAGCCTATTCCCCCATAATAGTTGGAAGAACAGGCTGTAGACCCGTGTCCAAAGAGGTTCTGGCAAGATGCAGACGCTGCCCAGGTATATTAATAAAGGGAGCAAATACCCCTTGGCCAGGTTAACCCTTTCCCTCAGGGTCAAAGACCAACCCTTCCACTGATCCACCTTCTGGGCGGCAATCTTAAGTCTGCCCTCCCAGTTTTGCTGGGGATAGTCCCCCGGGCCGAAACTGATGCCTAAAATTTTTGCTGTGGCCTGAGGCCCTGGAAGGGTGTCCGGGAGATCAAAACTAGGATCTCCCCCTCCCAGCCAGAGACTCTCACACTTATCCCGGTTGATCATGGACCCAGATGCCACAGAGTAGCGCTCAACCTCAGACATGACCCAGTCTGCCTCCTCTCTCGAGGATACAAAAAGGGAAACGTCGTCGGCGTACGCCACTACCCTCAAGGTGGTCTCTGGCTCCGCCCGGTCCATCCCGACTCCCACCAACGGTCCGCGTTCCACTCTCCTTAAAAAGGGGTCGATCGCGAACACGTATAACAGTGGGCTCAGAGGACAGCCCTGGAGGACACCAGACTTCACCTCAAAAGGGGGTCCGAACGAACCGTTCACAAGCGGAAAAGTCTCTGCCCCATTGTATAATACTCTCAACCAATCAACAAACCTCCCAGGCAGACCGTACCTCAAAAGGACGGACCAGAGGTACTCATGGTTAACCCGGTCAAAGGCCTTCGCCTGGTCTAAGGACAGCAAGTACCCCTTCCAGTGACCTGCCCTGCTCTGCTCCACTGCCTCCCGGACACCGAGCACAGCACTAAAAGTACTGCGGCCTCGAACAGAGCAGTGCTGGGCCCCTGAAAGGAGCCGGGGTGCAAACTTCACCAACCGATTGAAAAGCACCTTTGCCAGAACCTTTCGGTCCGTATTGAGAAGTGCTATGGGACGCCAATTCTCAATACGGGACGAGTCTTTACCCTTTGACAGAATAATCAGGGCGGACTTCCTCATTGAACCGGGCAGAAAGTCCGAGGAGAGACATTCATTAAAAACCTCAGTCATGAGGGGGACCAAAGAGTCCCTAAAAGTCCTGTAAAACTCGGATGTTAAGCCATCCGGACCGGGCGATTTTTTGGGCCGGAGCCCATCAATGGCCCGTCTCACTTCCTCTTCCCTGATTGCTTCTGCCAAAACATGAAGAGAGGGGTCATCCCCTGGCTCAGGGATGGTTTCAGCCAGGAAAGCCGACATCTCATCCCGATCTGGATTCCTCCTTCCCAAGAGGTGCGAGTAGAAGGATCTGACCACCTCCAGGATCCCTGATTTGGATCTGTTCAGGGAACCCGTACTGTCAATCAGTCCTGTTACCATCTTGCAACTCACTGACATCCTGCAGTTCCTGTAGGGGTCGGGCGAGCGGTACCTCCCGAAATCCCTCTCAAAAACTAAGGATGTGTGCCTATCATACTGGCACCCCTTCAGCAAGGCCTTCACCCTGGAGATTTCCTCACGGTCCCCTCTAGTCGAGACGAGCTGCTCGAGTTTCCTCCCCAGCTCCCGATACAGGCGGTACCTGTTCAGGCCTCTGAGGCTCGAGAGCTGACGGAAGAACCCCGCAACCCTTCTTTTGAAGATCTCCCACCACTCAGACTTACTGCTACAGAGACCCAAGAGAGGTAACTGGCTCTGAAGAAATTCCTCAAAGGATTGTCTTACATCCGCTTCTTCCAACAGGGACGAATTCAGCTTCCATAGGCCTCTCCCTATCCGGGGAGTCTCTGTAACATTCAAGGAAAATAAAATAAAACAGTGATCGGAGAATTCCACCTCAACAGCGGACACTGCAGAAGAGACGGCTTCCTCCTTTAAAAGAAACCTATCTATCCTAGACCTACAACTACCCCTATGAAAGGTGAAACCTCCGTGACCTGGGGTGTGCCGGATGTGGACATCCAGCAGGCGAGCTTCGCTTGCTATACTATTAAGAGTATTACTATCAAAATCCAGCCTTCGGTCTCCGGGGCCTCCCCTATCACGGGATCTAGTTATAGTATTAAAGTCCCCACCGAAGACCACCTGCCGGCTGGTAAAAAGATAGGGCTTGATCTTCAGGAAGAGACATTTACGGTCCCACCTTGACTGTGGACCATAGATGTTAATGAGCCGGAGCTCCTGTCCCCCCAGGTTGGAGAGGGGGATCAGAGGGGAGCCAGTGAGCCCTTCCGTAGGCACCTTAGCGGCCAGGGGGGGGGCTTTAGATGTTTTTGCCCCTTTTTTGTTCCTCCTCCTCCGACTCTTAATGGTCTTACCGTCACCTGATTTTTTAGGCTGCTCCACCACCTCCTCGTCCAGACTTTCATACTGGGAGGAATCTTCAGAAGCAGCCACCTCCTCCCTCTCCATCCTCCTGATCTCCTCGTTCACCGCCTCCTCCCCCAGGGCCTCAGGGGCTCCGGCTGCCGCTTCTGGGGTGGGGACAGACATCACCCCAGTCGCCTGAGGCTTATCCTGTCCCCTACCCCCACGGCGCCTCACCTGTTGCCACTGGTGGGCAGATGAACTGGCCTCGCCTTCCCTCACTGGCCCCTCAGCTCCTCTCCCGCCCCCACCTCCAGCTCCAGCAGAGGATGCACCGCTGGGGACCCCCCCACGGCTCTCCCCCGCCTGACCAGAGATGGTGTTAGAAACGGAGCGGGGGCAGCGGCTATACGGGTGACCTAGGTCACCACACAGATGACACCTAATGTCACCACAGGCCGCGGCAAGATGACCTACCCCACCACACAAGGCACATTTCTGCACCTTGCAGCCCGCGCTGAAGTGACGGGGATCACCGCACCTGTGGCAGGCCTTCGGTTGCCCCTGGTAGAAGATCAGGATCCTGTCTCTCCCCAGAAATGCTGAGGAAGGGATGTGGGTGACAGTACCGCCTGAGACCTTCAACCTCATCATGAAGGTCCAGCCCCCTGACCAAATGCCAAACTCGTCCCTGTTCTTTTTTGGGACGTCCGTGACCTCCCCATAGCGAGAAAGCTACGTCAAGATATCGACCCCAGAGAGTGACTCGTTATTGGTTAGAACGGTCACCCTCTTTACGCCATTTTGGCGGGACACCGCCTGCACGGCAAAGTCTCGCCAGCCGGGCTCCCCCTTCACCAGTTCAAAATTCGACCAGAAAAGCTCTAGGCCCTCCGGTCGAACAAAACTGATGTCGAAGACGGGGGTACCAAAAGGATGGATCAGGGCAAAGATGTCAGTCGCCCTGAAGTCCATCTTCAGGAGGAGCTCCACGACCCTCGCTCTTGGCGGGCACGCTTCACTGCCCCTCCACCGAAGACGGACTACATTCCTCCTGGCCACCCCCTGCCCGGCTGTCGGGAGGGACCACACTGTCTCCCCCTCCCTTTTATCTTGGAAGGCGGCCAGGCCGTGTCTATCCAGCGAAAAGGCCAGGTCCACCTCTCTTCCCTCTACCTGGATCGTCCGTTCTCCCTTCTTGAGGGCCTCCAGGAAACGGCATCACAAGTCACCATCCCTGAGGTCCAGAGGTGAGGAAGCCCCCCGAGAAGACCCCGAGGCCCCGGCCACAGACACGCCAACATTCGTATCCTCAACCACAGCCACATTCATACCCACGCCATCCCCATCCATGTCAACAGTCACCCCACTTGGGCCACTCTCACTCACATGCACACTGGGGTCACAGTTTTTCATTTTTTGCAAGCATTTTTTGCCAGCAGTTTTTCCACTGCTGCCACCTGCTGGCAGCACCTTCCCTGCCGGGGGGATTTGGGAGCCAGGTGCTGAGACTTTTGCCGGTGCCCCTGCCCCAGATAAGCCCACGAGCACAGGGGACACCGACAGGCAGGCACCACCTCTGCTGTCTGTTACAGCTGTGGCACCACTGCTCCCATCAGCTGCCAACGCTAAGCCCCGCCCCTTTCCGGGCGGAGCCACGCCCGCTTGGGCGGGTTTTGTCTGCGAGGCCACGCCCCCCGCACCAGGCAGCACGGTGGGGGCCCCGGAGGCCACTCCCACCGGTGCCGTGGGTGACAGGGAGGCCACGCCCCCCGCACCAGGCAGCACAGTGGGGGCCCCAGAGGCCACTCCCACCGGTGCCGTGGATGACAGGGAGGCCACGCCCCCCAAAGCCGGCCGAGAACCGGGTCTACTCACAGGGGCCCCTGGACCAGCGGCACCAGCTCTCAGGGGCATAGCACCCCCTACCGTCACACCCTTTGCCACAAAAAGCCTGGCCACCCCAGCTCCGGCGGCCGGCACCAGGCTAGGCCACTCCCCCTCGGCACCCAGCGGCGGTGGAGCCCCCCGCGCTGACCCATTACCGGGCCCCTGCGCAGGGGGCCCTGACCTCACCACGGATTTTGCCAGGGGAGCAAGCCCCACCTTACTCTTATGAGCCGGCTCTGCCGGAGCCGCAGGCCCCGCGCCCTTTACCTTACCAGGTTTCTGGGTCCCTAATTACCAGGTTTCTGGGTCCCTAAAAGTGATCCAGATTTTTTAGTGGATCCGTGTGTGAGGGACCCAGACACCCCAGCACACGCCGCCGGAGACGCGGCCCCGGCTGTCGGTGCGCCGCCGACAGCGCAGGAGGCAGCGGCAGATGTACACGCCGCCTCCTGCACGCCAGCAGGAGCACCAGGTGCCAGGGCAGACCCCCTTTTTACAGGGGCTCCAGCAAGAGCACCACCACCAATGACACCCACCGTCGGGCCGCCCTCCGCGCCATGCTCCATATCAAACACCTCGGACCCACTGCCTCCATTACCACAAACAGAGGCAGCGCTCTGCGTGCCATGGCCTATGTTCTCCCCGCTCCCTCGCTGTGGACCCACAACAGAGTCCAAGCCGGGGTGGGTGGCGGGTGCCGCACAACGGGACAGGGGGGCCCCAGAGAGGGGGACATACACAAATTTATGTGCAATAGATGTTTTCTTTTTTTTTTTTGCATTTCTCTTCGTCCCCCTCCCGGGTGCCTCATCCTCGCAGATCTCATCCCCGAACGTAAGCTGACCAAAACGTACCGGGGACTCGATCTGCTGGATCTGCTGCATGATAAGGCAGCCCCCCTCACTGCTGCTACTCCCATCCTCCTCATCCTCCCCCTCGCTCCCGCTGCCCTCTGAAGGGCTAGAATCAGACGGGAGAGCCATCTGCTCAGGGGCTATCCCGCTATGCGATGCCTGGAGATCACTTACCAGGCCACCAGGCGGTGGGTAGGGTGCGACCTCCTCCACGCATACCTCTTCCTCCTCCTCCACTGCCTGGCCGGGGCCCTGCGACCCCTCCAGAGCCACACCGGTCACGGCTCTGAACTGGTCATCATTCCGCAGCTTCTCCATGAAGGGTCCACTGCCTGCCAATATGGTGCTCCTGCGGTCCTGCAGCTCTTGGATGGCTTGCTTGATTTTCCGGACCGCGGCGGATAGCTCAGGCTTCTTGGTGCCAGAGGCCCTCTCGGACCTCTCCTGAGCTACCCTCAACTCCCCCCAGAGGGAACTTAGCTTTTTTGCGGTGTCCTCATACTCACAGAGGTGCGCATGGACACGGGAGGCATAGGTGACGGTTGCCTCCCTCGCCACCTTGGTACCCCAATCAGGGGGCACCGCTGCAGCACCTCTGCTGGCACTCGACCTACCTCCAGAGGGAGGAGCTGCCGCGGTCGTAGCCTCGGGGGTCCTCCGGGTCTTCATGCTGGAACCCCTGCTGCCTCGGCCTGATGTTGCAGCCATAGCCTGATTGGTGTTCCTCCCACCCCCCGCCGGCTTAGACCGGGAGGTGGGAGCCGGGGGCCCAGCCCCGGAGGCCAGTCCCACTTTGAGCCTTCTTTCCTGGGAAGGGGGCAGACAAAAAGTCCCAGATGGAAAAACAAACCTCCCTTCCCAGGAGCTCTCTCCGCACATAGCTCAGTACAGGAACCTCAGCCGAGTCCTGGAGTCCTCTCCACAGTACAACTCAGGAGTAACTACAGGAGCAACTACAGGAGCTCCTCATCATCAGTCCTCCCGTCCAGCACAACGTACACACTGCTGCGGCTGCATGGCTAATATCCACTGGACTGAGAAGGCCCCGCCCCCTCCGGTGACATCATGATTCCATGAAATCACTCCTCCCCCTCAAGAAATCTACTCCAATCTAGACGCTCCCCTGTTGCTGAGGCGTGGTGACGCTGTAGCTGGGTGATTGCAGTCAGAGTAGTGGTGTTTGGCGTCTGTACTACAGGTAAGAAGATGGGACTGTACCAAGGTGATTACTACATTCAGGACAATAAGTAGCTAGATGTAGGTGTGCAGAATCCCACTCCCAATATTGTCAGGGTCTCTCACCCCCTCGTGTTGCCGGCTGTCAGGCTCCCGCACCCCCTCGTGTCATCGGCTGTCAGGCTCCCGCACCCCCTCGTGTCGTCGGCTGTCAGGCTCCCGCACCCCCTCGTGTCGTCGGCTGTCAGGCTCCCGCACCCCCTCGTGTCGTCGGCTGTCAGGGTCCCGCACCCCCTCGTGTCGTGGGCTGTCAGGCTCCCGCACCCCCTCGTGTCATGGGCTGTCAGGCTCCCGCACCCCCTCGTGTCATGGGCTGTCGGGCTCCCGCACCCCCTCGTGTCGTCGGCTGTTAGGGTCCCACACCCCCTCGTGTCGTGGGCTGTCGGGCTCCCGCACCCCCTCGTGCAATGGGCTGTCAGGGTCCCGCACCCCCTCGTGTCGTCGGCTGTCAGGCTTCCGCACCCCGTCGTGTCGTGGGCTGTCAGGCTCCCGCACCCCCTTGTGTCATGGGCTGTCGGGCTCCCGCACCCCCTCGTGTCGTCGGCTGTTAGGGTCCCACAACCCCTCGTGTCGTGGGCTGTCGGGCTCCCGCACCCCCTCGTGCCATGGGCTGTCAGGGTCCCGCACCCCCTCGTGTCGTGGGCTGTCAGGCTTCCGCACCCCGTCGTGTCGTGGGCTGTCGGGCTCCCGCACCCCCTCGTGCCATGGGCTGTCAGGCTCCCGCACCCCCTCGTGTCGTGGGCTGTCAGGCTCCCGCACTCTCCCCTTGTCGTTGTCTGTGGAGAAGATTAATACATATTTTAATTTTTCAGATTTTCTCTTATAAAACAAGATCCCTGAGCTTCTGCCTTTGACCGAAAAAATGGCGTCTGACAAGTCGCTGCTGTCTGCAGAAATGAACACAAGCATGGAGGAAGCGCTGTATGAACAGATGCTGATGAAGGTGCGAAAGATGAATTGGAGAGGCCAGCAATCACCGGGTGAATGTCTCCTCCGTCAGCCGCCGGGGGCGCTGCAGTCTCCAACATTTACCTAATGTGTATTGTTGGCTTTAGACCCCTCATAGTTGTACTATTTTGGGGCAGGAAAAATCAGTTTGCAGAACCATCCTGTTCATGTTACTCACTGATTCTCACTTGTTGCCTCATTTCAGGCCAAACAGGAGATACAGAGCAGAATACCGAACTTACCAGAAAGCAGACAGATCAGACCCCAGCCGGGTGAGATGGGCGTCCTCTGATTATTATCCAGATTACTTTGTGCATATTATGTGACAGATACCACAGTGGGGCAGTGGGGTCTTATTGACTACAACGGTCACATGATGCAACCAATGTGGGGGTCACATTGTTTTTTCTTATGCAGTTGATTACATGTAAATGCTGCTTGGCTTTTGCCGATTTTATTGTGTTTTTGTTCACTTTTTGTTTTTATTTTTGTGTTAGGTTTCTGCATTAAAACTCGCACATCCAAAAATACCGAAATCTTTATTAACATCTGCAAGTCGAACCAGATCCCAGCGCCCCCGGACCTGATGGAGCAGGAGTTAGTCAGCATCCTGGAATCTGATGATCTCTCCGGCTATCGAGTCCCCATGAGCCTTGGAGAGCCCCACGTTGAAGTTGATAATAGTACGTTTTTTTGTTTTTTTTTATTTAATACAGCGCGTCTCTTTTTAAAGGGGTAGTCCAGAGATATCCTTAAAGGGGTTAAAATAGCAAGTATTACAACTTACTAATCCTCAATGGTCGAAGGTGCCATCTCCACAGGTTCTGGTAGGTCCACTTCAGTTTGACATCTTGTTGTTGACTTTTGAACTTTTTTGGTTTAGATTTGGGACTTAAAGGGATTGTCCACTACTTGGATTCCCCTTTAAGAACTTATACCACTTATTCATAGCAGCCCTACTAAGGTCAGTGGGTGAGTCGGCACCGCAAAGTATCTAAGTCCTGGTGCACTTTGTCCTACAGGTGGAGGCGGCTGCACGGCATACGACATAGTGATTAATGGCACCTTCTTTGAGAAAATTAAGGTAACTGCAATTGCTTATTCTGACATACGAGCTGTCTGCTCTCCTTTGTGTCAGCTCCTTACTTTGTATTTTTTTTTATTAGAATAATGAGCTTTTCAGGGAATTTTTTATCACCGTGGCCATGGATGGACAAGAGAACAAGTACGAAATGGAGCTGTCAAGAGGTAACGACCACATCACTGATATTTTCCTTGATTTTTCCATCGACCACACAAGGACTTGTTCCTTCATGGAGCAAGTTTACCATATAATATATTGAAAATGTTTATGTACCAACCTGTTGTATGGCACCGTATCAAATGCCTTTGAAAAGTCCAGATAGACAACACCAACTAAGTTTCCCTGGTCCAACCTAGAACTTACCTCCCATAGAATCTTTTCAGATTAGTTTGCAGGACAGATCCCTCATAATCATATGTATAGGTTATTCTTATTGAGGTGCTCCAGGTTAGTATCTCTTTGAAAACCCACAAAGATGTTGCCCACAGTACAAGTTAAACTTACCGGCCTATAAATTCCAGGCTCACATGTTATCCCCTTCTTGAATATTGGTACCACATTTGCTATGTGGGTGTAACGCTGGTGGATATAGACCCACTGCCCCACAGGAGGGTTGTGACTAGGTGTCTACTGGGTCTCCACTAGAACCTCTGGTGGTGAGGATAGACTGGGCTGCCGGTAGACACCAGGTACCACTTCAGGGCAGTCCCCGGGACTGCAGCAGCATTCCGGAGGTACCAGGGTACCAAATACAGGAGAGCTAAGATAAAGACTAGGTCAGACAGTCTGAGATCGGGGCAGGCAGCACAGGTTCAGGATAGAGAAAAATGGCAAGGGGGACAGGGGTTTTTGATACCAGAAAACTCTTTTAACGCTTGCAACCTCTGTTTCTTGACTGCAACTCAAACAGTCGAATCAGTCAGTAAGAATTTAGGGCACTTCCATTGTGATATTTTGCATCAGCATTTGTTAGCAGACGCCAGGAATGGATCCAAAACAGAAGAGGTGAAAGTGTTTCAGTTACTATTTTTCACTGTGTTTGTTCCCCTCTGGTTTTCAGCTTACAAATACTGATGTAAATTAGTGCCAAAAATACTCACTGTGTGAATGAGGCGAGGAAGCTGCTTGTAATACTGTAATAGAAGTCCTTATTCTGAGGATGAGTGCTGTAATTCTTGTCTTCTCTGCTCCATCAAACTCCCCAGAGCAGGGGCAACCCCTGGGGCAAAACTGCTGGCGGCAGATGTCCAGACGTATGACTCAGTGATGTTTGATGGACCCCAAATCCCAAACAAAATGAATCAGACACATACAAAATAAATACACAAAGCATTGCAATTAGGTGTCAAACGTTCTCAACTTTATTTAAATTTACATGACACCGAAAATGGCACAACCCTCGACTCACGAAGAGTCACCCTCCAGCGCTCAGGAGAGGAAAACCCCCTGTGGAGGAAACCTCTAGAGAACCATGGCTGGAGGGCTGCGCTTCCCTTGCGCTTAGAGAGTTAGTGCCGATATATGACGGAGTTTTAGAATTTGTACATATTTACAGAGAACGACATAACAAATATAGACTATAATTGTGATAAACTGGATGTGGGAGAGATCTGGCTGCGATATCTGTCACCACATTTATTGCTGGAACGAATTTAGTTGATCTGATTTCCCAGGTGGATCTACCACTTCTCCCTTACAGATCCAGCTCCGTCTCTCAAGAAGTTGGGTACTTGGTTAAAGGGGTTGCTCATTATGGATAACCCCTAATAGGATGAGTATCCCCTTCCCCTCCCAATTTATCACCCATTAAAGTCAAGGATCCATTCATGAACTCCCAAAGAAGAGCAGCTCTTTGTACATAGTAACAGAAGGGGATCCTGTTTTGGGGACCCCCCCTCTGTTACCTTCCCATGCCCCCGGGGTGTCTAAGAAGACAACCCCTTTCCCTGCTAGAACCTCCAAATTACACCAACGTTGGCACATTACGTGGGGTGGTCAAGCTCAAGGTCCTCAGGCGCATCATCAGTAATGGCGCTGATCGTGGCAGCGCGGCATTCTTTTATGGAATCTTCTTTATGACACTTGTTTATGCCCTCACAATAGTTGTCATGGTTACTACAAAGGCTATTACTGATGCAGGATCCAAGTATTAACCCTTTCATCATTGGTAATTCACTTTCATTATGGAGGCAACTAACTGCACTTGTTACCAAGCAGAAGTCTTATCATTACGGCTTCCCTTAGGCACCATAAGAAATACAGATTATAGAACATGCGTACAAGTGTTTCAGGAGTGTTTTGCACTTTTTAGATCCACAGATTGGGCTTATAACTAGCACTGTACAAAGCCAAAAATTAAGAGGAAATTACTTGTAAAATAATATTATAGGGAATTGCATTTCAAGCATTTTCCTAATGTGCATTCTACATACTTGCATAGTTGCATAGGTTGAAAAAGTTTGAACTTTAATGTCCTAGGTCTACCTCCAAAGTTATACATTTTCTATTACTAGATTATTTATAACCCACAATGTCATGTTTTGTTAAAAAAGTATCCAGCCCTTCTATAAATGCTGTTATACTATCTGCCATTACTATATCTTGTGGTTGGCATTCCACAGTCTGACTGCTCTATCTGTAAAGAATCCTTTCCTATTAAGTTGCCAGATTCGCCTCACCTCCGCTTGTTATGAATGTTCCTGGTGCTTTGTAAGGTCCTGGAAAGTGATAAGTCATGTGCCAGTACTATGCATTGACCACATATGTATTTATACATATAAATGTCTATTTATGAAGGAGATGATAATTACCCTTCATAGAGGTGTTATGATCATTCATAAATTGCTTTCATAGGTTTGATCTCCAGGATTAGGAGAGATTTGGGGTGTAAACTTAATAAACAATGAGTAAAACATCAAAGCAAACGAAAAAGGGTTTGTGACCCAAACTGGTAGGTGAGACCGGCTAGCCCCATATTATACGAGGTCACAACCAGGTTTCGCCTGAGGAGGGCAGCACTAATGAGTCCTCAGGAGCGCATAACCCTGAAATATGCAGCGATTCTACACTACCCATTATAAAAGGGTAATATGCTACTTACTACCATATTTTAGCTAAGATACAAGGCATACTTGTAAGGAGAGATGAAAAAGGTGATGGGGAACAACATATAAATATACTGAGGAACGCTATACACTAGTGGCCAAAATTGAGTCAACACCCCCAAGATTTACGAATTTTTAGCATTTTACCAATACAAATACAAATTTCATGAATGTTTTTGATTTCACAGTAAAGTTTTTAAGTAGAAATAAAATCTCATATAGAAACACAATATTAGCAGGAAATTTGTTCATTTGTCAACAAATTGGACACTATTGTCACTCAGATGACTGTGGGAGAAAAGCCATTTATTTGTCCTATTTTCATATCTAACACTAAATGTTATTACTCAGTTGGACAGCCCTTGGCCTTGATGACTGCCTGGCATCTACTTGGCATGCTATCTACCAGTTTGTGTAAATCAGATGGTGTGATGATATGAAGCCATGATTTGATGATGGCTGCAATGAGTTCCTGCTTGTGTGAAGCCCGCTGTTTTGACACCTCTCTTTTGAGGCGAGCCCAGAGATTCTCAATAGGATTGAGATCTGGGCTGTTTCCTGGCCAATTCAATAGCTGGACATTTTTGTCCTTGAACCAAGAGAGACATTTTTTAGCTGTATGGCATGGGGCTCCATCTTGCTGAAAAATAAACGGTGTCCCTTCACTAAATACATCATGTGCCGAAGGAATGAGTTTAGGCTGAAGGACTTCCTTGATGTCCTTTTCAGCATTAACTGTTCCTTCAATTACCTGCAGCCTACCACCTGCATCTCTGGACACGCAGCCCCCTACCATAACACTCAGAGGATGCTTCATGGTGGGTACTGTACCCTCTGACAACCAGTCCTCTCCAGGTCGTCGTCGAACGTAGCAGACACCGTCGCTGCCAAACATGGGTAGGCGTGTCTCATCGCTCCATATAACATTTCTCCATTGTTCAGTGGTCCATTTACAATGTTCTTTGGCCCACTGCAGACGTTTCTGACGCTGTGAGGCATTCAAAAATGGCTTTTACCTGGTATTCTGGCTCTTAACTCCGCTTTTACCAATCGTCGTCGAATCGTCCGATCGGACACTGTCAAGGGAAGAACATTTCTGCACAAAAAACGTGTCGCTCGGCAGGAAAATCCCCTTGATATTGCGTTTTTTGAGATTTTTTTTTCCCGTTCTTTAGAAACGCTGCAAAAATACTGAAACAATAAACATGAAACTGCTTCAAATCTGCAAGGATTCACTATTCCTGCTTTTCCTGGTACTATCAAACATAGCATTTTTGGGAACTTGGAGCTCTATATTACAAATATGTCCGTCCGTCCAGTTGAAAGAAATTAACATTTTCCTGGAGGGAAGTTTATATTTTACATTATGTCAGTTTTTGTCTATCGATGATAAAGTGCAGTTTGCAGCAATTTTTATTGTGACATATACCCAAATCATTCACGAAAATATTTCACATTCAACGCGCGTCGGACGGGCCTGCGTGCTCTCACATGCCAGGGCTGAGTTTCAGTTCCAGTCCGACCCTGTTAATCATCTATAGTTTCCCTTCAGAGTGGAAAATGCTGAAAAATCAGAAGTTCCTGGGATCCATTTTTGAACAGAATATCAGAACCAAATCAAAACCGATGATTCAGGGAATGGACACAATGTCCCAACTCTAAGGTACAAGTCTATGGCATACAGTCTGTAAAAGACGACAGAGTAGGCTGCTGTTGAGCATCGGCGGCTTCTCTGATGTTCCTCGCTCATCTATGCAGTACATGGTCGGCCATTCAATTGATTGGATGTCTTATAATACCACATTTCCCCTAGGGACACAAAGTATGAAGAGCTCCACTCCTCCTGGTGATAGGTTATACCCAACAGATGGGGCAGCGCCACTCCTCGTGGTGATGGGTTACACCCAACAGATGGGGGAGCGCCACTCCTTGTGCTGATAGGTTATACCCAACAGATGGGGGAGCGCCACTCCTCGTGGTGATGGGTTATACCCAACAGATGGGGGAGCGCCACTCCTCGTGCTGATGGGTTACACCCAACAGATGGGGGAGCGCCACTCCTCGTGCTGATGGGTTACACCCAACAGATGGGGGAGCGCCACTCCTCGTGCTGATGGGTTACACCCAACAGATGGGGGAGCGCCACTCCTTGAGGTGATAGGTTATACCCAACAGATGGGGGAGCACCACTCCTCGTGGTGATGGGTTATACCCAACAGATGGGGGAAGTTACAGAATGGCTTGTTATGGTGCAAGAACATTGTGGACATTGTTTTTTTGGTTTTTTTTTTAACTATTTTGCCTTAATGTTCTTTATTTTTTTCCTACAGACCCTCCCAGCTAACTCCAAGCAAGTCCCTCATCTCAGAAGTTGAAAGGTTTGGGTTACTTTGAGGTTTAATGCATGCATTTACTTTTTTTAGAATCCCATCTTACAAAAGATATAGGATATCCAACTTCTTGGACTCCAAGAATAAGGGGGCTGCAGCCTGGAAGTAACCCCGCTGCCCTTTTTAAAGAATATGCTGGAGTGGGGCAGCTACCCGGATATTCACTGTGCAGGAGAACTGCAGCTAAGCCCATTCACTTTTCTGGATCTATGCTGTCGTTCCGCTGCACAGTGGAGGCCATGATGCCAATGTGCAGGGAATGACTGTGAAAGGGGCTGTTCCTCATTACAAGCATCAGTGCCACTTTATTATATTAGAGATTGACCCCAACAGATCATAAATTGATGGTGTACCCTTTAATATACTGCTTCCTTCCTTTTTTTATCAGTTCACCCGTGAAACCAGATTACATGATTGTGGCGGAACCTCCTGTAGGACACCCAAGTTTTCTGGTGGCTGAAATCTCTTTACCTAAAGTGGTGAGACCCTCAGATGTGGTTTAGGATTGTGATCTTTTTGCATTTCATGTGATTTCCAATAGTCTTCCCTTATTAAAAGTCTGTGCCAACCTCGTGCTACCAGTCCTCCTCTGCCAACTTTTATCATCACAGCTTTGATGTGTCCACAGTAGCCAATTGCTGGCAGTTGTGACACATTTGCTGGATGATGATGATATAATTTTTTTTTCATACCATGGTGGGTTGTTTGCAAGCTGTTGGAATGGGAAAGAATGACTCTGTCACCAGAGAACGACTGTTCAAACCAAGCACAGACGCCCGGTGCTTCACAGCGGGACCAGTCATTTATATAAACCTTCCCCCCTGCTTGTTTCCCCTCCATCTCCACCATCACCTCTTCTTTGACAGTTCTGGCTTCATAGATCCAGAGAGGAGATAGAGGGAAAACAAGCTGGTGGGAAGATGTATATATTATACTAGATGGTGGCCCGATTCTAATGCATCGGGTATTCTAGAATAGGTATGCGGCCGACCGGGCGCAATGAGCAGAGCTGTGTTTAAATTTTGCGCCAAAATCGCTGAGTGGTCACGGTTGCCGGCCTCGACCAATCAGCAAAGCGGTGTTAAAATTTGGCGCCTAAATCGCAGATTGGTCACGGCCGGCGGTCACGACTAATCAGCAGAGCGGGGTTTAAATTTGGCGCCAATAATGCTGATTGGTCGCGGCCAGCGAACGTGACCAATCAGCAGAGCGGTATTTAAATTTGGCACCAATAATGGTGATTGGTCGCTGCCGTGACCAATCAGCAGAGCTGTGTTTAAATTTGGCACTAATAATGCTGATTATTCACGACCGGTAACCGCGACCAATCAGCAGAGCGGTGTTTAAATTTGGCGCCAATTTCTCTGCTTGGTCGCGGCTGGCCACTGCAACCAATCAGCGAAACGGTGTTTAAATTTGGCGCCAATATGGCTGATTGGTCACGGCCGCTGGTTGCGACTAATTAGCAGAGCGAGATTTAAATTTGGCGCCAATACTGCTGATTGGTCGCGGCCGGCGACCGCGACTAATCAGCAGAGCGGTGTTTAAATTTGGCGCCAATATTGCTGATTGGTCGCGGCCGTCGACCGCTACCAATCAGCAGAGCGGGGTTTACATTTGGCGCCAAAATTGCTGATTGGCGCGTCCACCAGGTGCGAACAATTAGCAGAGCGGGGTTTAAATGTGGAACCAAGATCGGTGATTGGTCGCGGCCGATATTTAAAATTGGCGCCCAAATTGGTGATTGGTCGCGGGCAGCGCCCGCGACCAATCAGCGATTTTTAACACAAATGGACCTTTGTAACACCATGCGGATACTGTGGGGACATCAGCGGCTAGGGTGTGAAGGGAGACCGGGGAGCGGCGCTGCGGGTCAGGACACTTCTGCTCCGAGCGCCCGCTCATGTCCCGGGTTCTCCGAGCGGAAGTACCCGCACAGGCAGCGCCGCTGACATCCATGCGGCTAGGGTGTGAAGGGAGGACCGTGGAGCGGCGCTGACATCCAATTGGTCGCGGCCGCTATTTAAATCTGCTGCACAAATCGGTGATTGGTCGCTGTCTTGGCCCGCGACCAATCACTGATCTTGGCGCCAAAGTTAAACACTATTGTGCTGATTGGTCGTGGACGCTGCCCGCGACCAATCACCGATTTGGGCGCCAAATTTAAATATCGGCGCCGACCAATCACCGATCTTGGCTCCAGATTTAAACACCGCTGTGCTGATTGATCGCGGCCGATATTTAAATTTGGCGCCCAAATCGGTGATTGGTCACGGTCAGCGCCCGCGTCCAATCAGCACAGCGGTGCTTAAGTTTTGCGCTAAGATCAGTGATTGGTCGGGTCCGAAGACCGCGACCAATCATCGAATCGTCTTGGTGAGGACCGGGGAGCTGCGCTGCCTGTGCGGCTACTTACGTTGCGAGACCCCGGGACATAGCGGGCGCTCGCAGCAGAAGTATCCCGACCCCCAGCGCCGCTCCCCGGTCCTCCCTTCCGCATGGAGGTCAGCGGCGCCGGCGGTCCTTCCGCTGCTACCGGCCGGTAGATAAGCGCCTCGTGCTGCTCATCTCCTGGCTGCATCTCCGTCCCGCAGATGGGTCCAGCGGTAGGGTTCTTTCTGCTGTTGCCGGCCGGGAGATGAGCGCCTCGCGGCGCTCATCTCCCGGCTGGATCGCCGCTCCGCTCCGTCCCGCAGATGAGCCGCTAACGGCCGCCATCTTTTTTCAGAAATCCCGCGGCGCTGATTGGCCGCTGCCGGACCAATGAGCGACGCGGGATTTCCTGGACAGACAGACAGACAGACGGGATAAGACGATTATATAGTAGATTATTTAATTATATAGTGCCATTGATTCCATGGTGCTGGTGCATATAAATGATGTTATAATGATGATATAAATGATGAAAGAGGCTTGTTGCGATAGTGTAGAACACGCCGCTCTTTATTTTTTCTATATTAATGCGACATTTGGAGGAATCGCACAGAAAATGCTTTAAATGTATTTATTTTTTAATTTGATTTTTCTCATGTCCATGATTTATATTGCGTTAAATGAGGCATAATGAAGATTAAGAATGTTTCAGCTGTATCCTTCATCAGACAGGATAATGTAGCTTAAGGGGACCCACTTGGTTAAATATAGGGGTCAGTTCTGGTCTTCCCAAAAAGCAGATTAAGTAGTCACCACACGGGAATCTGGTGATTACTGGGTTTGCTTTTGGGGACCCCAGATTTCTTCATATAACCGACTGGGCCTTCTGCCTAATGAAGGCTACATTATCTGAAATTCTGGTACCATTCATTATGCCTCACTTAAAGGGGTTGTCTGGCACTTTAATATTGATGATCTATCCTAAGGATATTCCATTAGTATTAAAGTGGTGGACAACCCCTTTTAATGCCGTGTGAATCATAAAAAATATTTGAAGCATTTTCTGTGAGCAGTTACTCCAAGTGTCAGATTTAATGTATGAGACGTCTGGAGCTACACAGTAACTTCTAGTTGGCCACATATCAAGATAAAAGTTTAGATTTTTGTGCACTTGTTGGTTACAACTTTCTTTCCCGTACAGAAGCATTCAGCGACATAAGCGTTGTTACCACGCTGGTCTTCTCTTTACAGTCTTCTGCTAGATCTCGTGTTGGACTTGGGTGAAGACAGAATAGTCTTAGTCGGACGTCTCGATTTGTATCATCTAGACGTCTTCATTCCTTACAATATCATCCAAGAACAAAGTGGAGCTCAGTTCAACAAGGACAGTAAGGTGAGACAATAAAGCAAAGTTGGACATGTCTTATAGCCCATTCTGAAATCTCCTTCTTAAAGAGGTTCTCTGAGAAAATGTATAAAATAAAATTTTAAAAAATGTATACATTTATTTAGCAAAAATAAATTGTTTTAATTAGGGGATAATTCTATGTGAATACTTTTATGCCCAAGAATGGCAAAAGTATTCTCGGAGTGATACCTTTACTGGCTAACCAGAAAAAAAATATATATATGCAAGCTTTCAGAGCACAGAGGCTCCTTCTTCAGGCAATATTACAAATGAATTCATAACATTTGTAATCCTGCCTGAAGAAGGAGCCTGTGTGCTCTGTAAGGAGATTTTTGTGTACTCATCGTCAAATCTCTTTCTCTTAGCCTCTAATTGGGGGACACAGGACCTTGGGTGTTATGCTGCTGTCCACTAGGAGGCGACACTAGGCTTAATCTGAAAAAGATTAACGGTGGCTCCTCCTCTGCAGTATACACCCCCTGACGGCATCAGCCATGTTCAGTTTTGTGCAAAAGCAGTAGGAGGAACGTAACATGAATAACATAATTATGCCTATAAGAAGGCTACCGCCCAGTGGAGAATGTGTGTCACTTCTCGCATCGCCTGGGCACTGCGGGTCCCCCCTTGGTGATTTACGTATGCCACAGCCGTGGCATTGTCTGACTGTACTCTGATGTGAGTGGCTGCCAGTAAATGATGGAAGGCTCTCAACGCCAGGAGAATGGCACGAATATCCAAGATGTTGATGGGCATGGTCGCTTCTGTTGGGGACCACTTGCCCTGTGCTCTGTGGTGCAGGTGTACCGCATCCCAACCCATCAGGCTCGCATTGGTGGTCAGAACCTTCCATTGACTCGTGAGAAAGGATTTCCCCTTTGTTAGCGAGGTTGGTTTGAGCCACCAGTGCAGGGATCTCTTGGTTGATGACGTCAACTGAAACTCCCTGTCGAGGGAAAAAGGATTCCTGTCCCATGACTTGAGGATGGCTAGTTGGAGAGGCCTGAGGTGAAGCTGGGCAAATGGGACCGCTTCTATTGCCGCCACCATCCTACCAAGGACTCTCATTGCAAACCGGAGAGACTGAGGGGGTTTGCGAAGTAGGATGCGGACCCCTATTTGGAGAGGCAGTGCTTTGTCCTTGGGGAGGAGTACTAGACCCTTGAGGGTGTTGGATAACATTCCCAAAAAGGTCATAGATTGACTCGGGGTTGGTGATGACTTTTTTAAGTTGAGCCGGTGCAATTGGTATGTGGAGGCATGCGTCTTGAAAGTCTATGGAGGCGAGAAATTCTCCCGTCTCCATGGACGCAATGATGGACCGAAGGGACTCCATGCGAAAGTGACGTACCCGTACTTATTTGTTGAGCTGTTTTAGATCCAATATGGGCCGTACGCTGCCTCCTTTTTTGGGGACTACGAATAGATTTGAGCAGAACCCTTGGAAGCGCTTGGCCGTAGGGACCGTTACTAAGACACCTGCTTGGAGAAGTAATGAAACCGCGTGGTGGAAGGCACGAGCCTTGGCTGGCGGTTTTGGGGGAACAGACAGGAAGAATCTGTTTGGCGGGTTGGAAGTGAACTCTATCTTGTATCCTGAAGACACTAGTTCCCTGACCCACCTGTCTTCTGTAATAGGCAGCCAGAGCTGGTGAAAGAGCAAAAGACGGCCGCCTACAGGTGGGGTGTCTTCCAGAGTTCGTGAGTCATGATGAGGAGGAAGTGCAAGACTTTCCTCCCTTAAATTTTGACTGGCCTGCCTTTGTTTGCCAGGTTTTGTCCGACTTTTGCGTCGACCTCGAGTTGTCCCAGCGTGGAGCGCGGCTGTTATTCTTTGCTGGTCGCGAGACGGATCAGCCGGAAGAGTTCCGAAAGGATCGGTAACGTGCCTGATTGCGCTTTTTGTAAGTGTGTTTGGGCTTCAGTTGGGGGAGAGAGATACTTTTACCCCCGGTGGCGTTGGATATCATTGTGTCCAACTGTTCACCGAAAAGCCGACCACTGAGGTACGGGAGGTGAGTGAGGGACTTCTTTGAAGCTGCATCTGCTTTCCATTCCTGCAGCCAGAGGATACACCGAATTGTGATGAAGCTATCCCGGCTGCACCCATTGCAGAATCCAGAGCTGCATGGAGCTTGTAATCTACCACGACTGCTATTTGGGCCGCTTGGTCCGACAGTTCAGGGGTAGGTATTTTGTAGGCCAGTTTGTAAATTTTGGGCCCAGGCCAGGATTGCCTTGGCAGCCCAAAAAAACTGAGGCGAACGTGAGAGCCAGGGAGGCCCCTGCGGCCTCGAAAATTGAACGGGCCATGGATTCCACCTGCCGGTCTGCTGTGTCCCTGAGGGTTGAGCTATCTGGCAGAGAAAGTGCTGCTAGTCTGGAGACTGGAGGATCCACTTCAGGTGGATCTGTCCACTTTTTGGTGACCTCCTGTGGAAAGGGGTACCGCGCCTCCAGATATTTGCGATTAGTAAACTTTTTCTCAGGTTGTGAGAACTGCTTTTTAAGGATCGCATTAAACTCTGGGTGGTCAAAGAACACCTTAGGCAGTTTCAGGACTCCTTCAAAGGAAATTTTATGTCCTGGTGTCTCCAGGGGTGGATCGGAGATGTCCAGCACCCAATGGATAGATGAGATTAAATCATCAACTAGCACTGTATTGCCCGGGCGAATAGGGATCAGGGACCCTTCGGTTTCCTTGTCTGAGTCGGAATCACAGATGTCTTCCGAATCCTGTATCTCGCTAAGGCGA
This sequence comes from Phyllobates terribilis, assembly GCF_046119375.1. Taxonomy (NCBI): domain Eukaryota; kingdom Metazoa; phylum Chordata; class Amphibia; order Anura; family Dendrobatidae; genus Phyllobates; species Phyllobates terribilis. The sequence continues at coordinate 4,036,485 of NW_027362833.1, forward strand.
CTCCTGCTGGGAGAACCGGAGCGGAGACCTTCTCTGGTCGGGGATGGCTGTGGGGATCTGCGTTGTCTGTCCCTGTCAGGGGACGGTCTAGATGAGCTGTGAGTACGGTGTCTCACACTGGAAGGGGATGACCGTGTGGTATGGGATGATGCAGATGGGGCCAGCGATGCAGAGTGGCTTTGCAGAGGGGGCCAGCAATGCAGAGAAAGTTATAGACTTCACAGCCGAGTCGAGACTGTAGCTGTAATTTTATCCCACCTTAGTGTGCTGTAGTACAGCGCCGGTAAAATCCAAGATCCTGTGCTCCCCAGAGACCAGCTGGCGACCGGTATGTGAAGCGTTAACTTCCTTCCGTTCTCCCTCTGCTGGTTAATGGCCGCCGGAGTGTGGAGAAGAAAGGGGGCGGAGCGCTGGAAAGGCGGCCGTATTGCTAGAAAGCGCGCCCTTTCAGTTCGTCTCCGCCCCCTGTATGACACTGTGTAGTGTCATATTGGTCATCCGGGGGGCGGGGCGCGGAGAGTGGGCGGCGGCTTCAGCTAGGCGGTATAAATTTAGAATGTATGCCCAAAAGGGCTGCAGGCCGGCGCGGTAGTCCGAGGGGGTACCGGATCTGAATCGGACCCCCCCCCCCGGTTTTTAATGGCAGGAAAGGCGGTGGGATACTATATTAAAAGGGAGCCCTTAAAGGGTTCCTCTGAGGCACTGTAGCGCTGGTGCCGGCAGAGAGACAGAGCTGAAGCCAGCCTGTGTCTCTGTGTGCCCTTCTGCCAGTACTGTCCCCCGGTCCATCAGGAGTCTGCAGTGGAGCTGCGATTCCTGAACGTTGGTGCAGAGCGACAGCTACTGGGAGCTATATATTGCTGTCTGCACAAATCCTACCTGCGGTGTCTAAACCTAATGCCCCCATGAGGGGGATTGGGGAGTGTCAGGCAAAATGTATTTTTGTCCAAGTTTTAAAAATGAGAGATGTCTTAAATCTCCATCCCCTGCTCATTTAGAATGGTCCTACATAGAATTCACTCTTGCTTTCCCCAAACAAGGAATTTTTATTACCGCCATAAAACCTCAGCCAGAGCAAGCATACTGGTGTAAACTGGAAATTCCCTCCAAAATCCTATTGTCTAACTGTACAAACTTTTAATGTCGAGTTTAATAATGCACATGACTGTCACAAACACAGGGACCACATTTTTGGGATGTTCACCTTTTTCCAATTATGCCGGTATATCTTACATAACTGGGAAACCACCAGAAACCCAGGAAATGGGTTCTGATATTTGATATCCATCTTCATGAATATTGGTGACGGCAAACATGATGTATCCATCTTGGATGTGAGACCCCCCCATACCAAGATATGAAATCTGAAGGCTTTTTATGTCTTAGGCAGCAGGGTGGGTTCACAAAACCGTGTGAGGTAAACAACATGGGTGTCTCCTAGTGTTTTGGCCCCTTACTAAAAACCAGAACGGACATTTTACTTCATTCTTAACCAGGGACGTCAGACGCAAGCACTCTTCGCTGCGTGGAGGAATCACACCTAGTTTCCGGGGAGCCGTGCCCCCCACACAATCTGAGACCATCACCTCGTGGCGCAGGTTTTGCTATTATTTACCCCTTGTATTTTAATAACTGTTTTATGCATATATGTAAATTGTCTCTTTTATAATATCTTGTATATCTTTTGTAAACACTGCCCACTTTCGGGAGTATTTCATTATTATTTACCAGCTTCGTTCTTCTTGTCCTATGTCGAGCAAACACGTTCCTCACCCGCTAATTCACGTTACCTAACAGGTACCCGATCAACCTGTTAAGCGATCGGTGGTGGCAGTATACCGGTATTTGTGATATTGTGGTTTGAGGGTGGCTGGATGGAGGTATATATACGTTCCTGGAAGGAACTGGTGGTATATATACGTCCTGTCACATCACGTGCCACAATAGTCGACATAAATTAGAGCAGCTGCGCCCGTGCTTATCCTCGGTCAATACCGTGGTTGACCAGCAGGATAAGGGGGCGCCAGAGGGCTGCAAGGTCTGACCAAGTGTTTTTCGTGACAGGGAGGGTGCTGCCTTCACAGTCAGGAGGCTGCAATCCTCCCTCGACCTCAACCCAAGACCAAAAGGATTTGGGGAAGGAGGGGGGGTCTCAACTTCGAACCAACACCCGAGGGGCTGGGGAAGGAGCGACATGGTAAGGAGATGTCTCGACTTCAACTGTGCACCCCTAGAAGGGGGCAGAGGAGGAGCCATGCCGGGGGTCTCTCCAGAGACCCACTTATCTTCATTTGTAACTCCATGGAAAAAGAAAAAATCAGAAAAAAATGGAGTAAAAATCTTTAGGTGTGCCTTCTTGTGACACTAAGCAAAAAACTGAACATGGCTGACGCCGTCAGGGGGTGTTTACTGCCGAGGAGGAGCCACCGTTAATCTTTTTCAGATTAAGCCTAGTGTCGCCTCCTAGTGGACAGCAACATAACACCCAAGGTCCTGTGTCCCCCAATGAGGCGACAGAGTAATATATTTTTTTCTGGTTAGCCAATAAAGGTATCACTCCGAGAATACTTTTGCCATTTTTGGGCATAAATGTATTTACATCAAATTTTCTGGCTAGCACGGTACCACAATATAAATTTGTACTGTACATCGCAATTACAGGATAATAATTGCTTATAGACATAATGGCCAACGATGTCAGCAGCCATCCATCCTAGATGGGTGAAGGTAAACTGTTTGAGACGGACATCTCTGACCTACCTGTGGGAATCAAGAATTTGCATCTATGTCATCGATTGACTGACTGATCACATCCATGAGTCAACATGCTGTAAACCTGTCATGATGAGTGAGCAGATAGATAAGTTCCTGTCAGGGTGAGGGGCAGCATCCTATCACAACATATAGTTGCCCAGAGACATCTGAATGCATCGGCTTTCCTTTATGCCATTCATCAAACATGTCGTATATTTTGTGTATAGCGAGTCACAAGCCTCGCACTGCTCTGCGTTTTATCATTGGTTCTATGAGCTGCAGTAAAACGTGACGTATATTCCAGGTGCTGACGATCACAATGCCGGTCCAGCCAGCATAGCGGTGGGCTCAGAAGATCAGCTTTGGAAAACGTTCCTCTTATATAGATCCTGTGGATCCTACTTACATTCGCTGCTGTTTACATTGTATGCTTACAATTCTATTTAGACTTCAATATGACTCCAGAATAAATTTTTGTCTTTCTTATACTTGCCGTATATTTTTCCCAAGGAGGGGGTTTAGGTATTGTGCTTTTTTCTTTTTTTTTTTTATTTCTACTGTAATATTTCATAATATCTGTGAATAAGTCTTGAAAATAATTTGCATTGAAAAGGTTGAGATCCTCTGAATCTACATGGATTTTTAGGAATTAAAAATCTACAGCAGTAAATCTGCAGCAGAATTTAAATTTTGCACCATGTCTGGATTTAGTAGCAGCTGCCCCTTTAAATGGAATATGTCAGCAGGTTTTTGCTACCCCATTTGAGAGCAGCATAATCCGAGGCCCTGATTCCAACGATGTATCACTTACTGGGCTGCTTGGTGTTATTTTGATAAAATTACAGTTTTTTTTTCTCATGCAGATCTCTGAATGCTGAGCTCTGTATAATAACCCCACCCACACCACTGATTGGCAGTTTATATACAGTGTACACAGAAAGCTGCCAATCAGTGGTGGGGGGCGTGGTTGGACTACGTGGCAGCAGGTTTACAGGTCTGGTCACTGCTCCTCCACCAGCGGCCATTGTATGGACAGAATGCTGCTCAGTGTGTGAGGAAAGCTGCACTAATAAGTGTAAATGGCCGCCCCCTTTAATATACGTGCTTAAATATTTAAGGGGTGCAGTGAAAAATTTATATGCGAGCAAGTAAGGTTCAAATTTCGGTGTTAATTTCACTTAATATCATTGCGGCAGTGTAAAAAAAATGTTAATGCTCATTGATTAGTTGACGCCGACCCATGCACCAAAGAAGATGCCACATCTGTCGCTCACTAGATTGTTTTATGTTTAGGCTGCCCTCTACTGACAACTAGAGGAATCATTTGCAGGTCAAGTATGTAAATCTGCATGGTATAGCATTAGTACATGAAATTGGCCCACTAAGGGTCTTCTCTATGCAATTATAGCCTATTGTGAACTCCCATGCCCAATATATTTGAGTGTCGCTTGTACTATTTATTTGAGAAGCCTTATGAGTATAGTATGCCCTTATCAGAATGACAATGTTTGCAATAGGCATATAGATTGTATGATATGTCATGGAACGCACTCAGCTGTAAAGTTCCAGGATTGACTGTGCATTGAAATCTAGGTGACAGCGGCGAGGCGGCTTCACTGTGTCCATGATCACATGATCCCGGTGCTGGTCACATGCTCTGACTGGGAGAATGGCGGCCAGGTGGTTCCGGCGTGTGGAACGCATACTGACTCTCCGGTCACGTGCTTCCTGTCACGTGTTTCCGGTGACCACGGATATCCGGTTGTGCTTGGAGCGCATGGGGCGTGCAAAAGAGACGGTTGCATCTAGTTTGGAATTGATTATTTGTGGTCCTCAAACAATCAACTCCATTCTAGCTGATTCACCATTGAGCCGTCTAGTTTGGAGTTGATTTTTTGAGGGCTCATTTTATCAGCTCCACTCTAGACGGCTCACTACTGAAGTGACTGGATCGGGGGGATATTTTGTGGATCTCATTCCAGCATCTCCACTCTAGCTGATTCACTGGTGAGGTGACTGGATCGGAGTGGATATTTTGAGGATCTCATTCCAGCATCTCCACTCTAGCTGATTCACTGGTGAAGTGACTGGATCGGGGGGATATTTTGTGGATCTCATTCCAGCATCTCCACTCTAGCTGATTCACTGATGAGGTGACTGGATCGGGGGGATATTTTGTGGTCCTCATTCCAACATCTCCATTCTAGCTGATTCACTAGTGAGCCGTCTAGATCGGAGTGGGTATGTTGAGGATCTCCCTGTAGCCTCCAAACTGTACAGGTGCTGAGGTGACTGGAATCGAATTTTCTCAAAGAGTGAGCGGAGCCTCGTGGGGAGTAACGTAACAAAGCGCAGCAACACAGTCCTCATAATTTACAACATTGTATTGGTGTGGATTTTTTGAGGACCTCATTTGAGCAACTCCATTCTAGCTGATTCACTAGTGAGCCGTCTAGATCGGAGTGGGTATGTTGAGGATCTCCCCGTAGCCTCCAAACTGTACAGGTGCTGAGGTGACTGGAATTGAGTTTTTCAAAGAGAAGGTGTAGCCTCGCGGGGAAAAACATAGCAGAGTGCAGCCGACAGTCCTCATAATTTACAACATTGTATTGGAGTGGATTTTTTGAGGACCTCATTTGAGCAACTCCATTCTAGCTGATTCACTAGTGAGCCGTCTAGATCGGAGTGGGTATGTTGAGGATCTCCCTGTAGCCTCCAAACTGTACAGGTGCTGAAGTGACTGTGACTCGCCCCCTGGGCCGTGGGGCACTCGGATCCGGGCAATAGGGAACGATGGGGGTAGTAGTGGCAACCCGGTTCCGTGGCTCAGGGTGGTCAGGCCAGTGGTAGTCAGTTATGTGCTATTGATTATGTCCGACTACGCCACCCGTGGATTTGCGGTCATTAGGAACCGCCGCTGCAGGGCAGACCGCTGGGGCTGATGATATATGCAGCTGGGATGGTGTGACTCCCCACGGGAAGAGTGCGGCCCCAGGGCAGTGTGGTGGATGGTGGGAGTGATGGTAGTGAGAGTCCCGGTGCCGATAGTGCTGGAGGAGCAAGGAGCACACAGACAACAAGTTGCAGTCCAGGGTCTTTACTAAAACAGGTAAACTGACCCATAAACAGTTCCGGCTAGGAGGGGACCTGGATGTCTGAGAGCAACGGGGAAATTGGCCCTGGTCAGGGTGAGGGTGTAGGCCTACCATGCTTTCTGCGCTCCTTCTGGCTATCTCCTCGTTATAGGGTAACAGCCCACGTTTCCGAGCTTTCCGTGTATTCTCGCCTGTATGGCCTGCGACGTGGGTTCCTTTCTGCTCCCAGCCTTGTACGGCTTTACTGGTCCCTTCGGTTGTGGCAGGGCCTCCAGGCTTCTTAGGCCAAGGAATATACAGTCCCTTGCGAACTGGTTATCTGCTGGAGAATGTGGAATCCTCCCAGCCTCAGACACCAAAGTCTGGTAAACTAAGTCTTTTATCTGCCAAGACAGGCTCTCTTCGCCTCTTGTCTCTGGCTTGTGGCTCTCCTCCTGCCACACTTCCTCTTAGGTGCAGTGCAACTGTCTGTCCCTGCTCTGCTCTGGGACAAGTCTCAGTGCTGAGACAGGCCATCAAGTTCTCTCTAACCCTGCCCCCAGTACCAGCTTTTATAGGGGCAGCCTGCTCCCCCTACTGGCCTGAGACAGGAGGCATTGCATGCTAATGTTCCCCTGACCAGAGAACCTCCCCCTTGCTTTCAGACACAGCTTTAATTACACTTGTGGCATCCAGGCCAGGGTGACACATTCCTCCCTAGTAAAATTTAGTACTCCGGGACTAAACAGTAAACAAAGACAATATGCATAACTATAAAACATTATCAGGAAAGTGACGCACAGATTGAGTTCTTAAGGTCACAGTGTGGTCTTTGACCGGGTGTCCATATCACCAATACAACGGGGAGCCTTAACCAGGTGGGGGTCTGTCCTACCCCAAGTCCTTTACAGTCTTAGTTCATTCCTGGGTTAGGCTCCGAACGCAGTCCATACAAGGTCCTGGTTATAAAAAGTCCATAACCTGTGAGTCCTTACGGTAGCTGCAAGAAACTGAAACACAGAATTACCAGACATGCATGTAACTTGGCAAACAATTCAACATTTGGCAACAGGGTTATTTACAATCTTAGCGCGCTCTATATTTTCCAGCGAGCGGGTATCTGCCCCTTTGTGCTCCTGGTTGACCTCCTTAGCCCACTGTCTGGTAGTGGACCAACCTGGCTTTCCCCACTAGCGTTAGGGGTACAGCTACCAGCTGGGTGTACAGGTAGGGCAGGCAGCTGTCTGCGGGTCCTTTGGCTTACCGCAGGCATGGCAGGCTCACTGTCAGCAGAGGGTTGACTCTCCTGGGCTGCTGGTACAGGCTCTTCTGCCTCTGGAACCGCTTGCTCCTCTTCACCTTCCGGCTCTGGTGTTGGTTGTTGCTGTGCCGGTTGCAGGAAATGCAGGACAGGTACCACTATGGCATCATTTATGCGAGTCCAGGACTGAGGGAACTCTCCGAGAACGGTGCTGATCATTTCTTCCTTGACCTCTGCGGGTTCAAGGTCACTCTGATCCTCTTCTGCACTACGGAGTTGCTCGGGGCACCTTTTGAGGTGGTCTCTGGAGACGACACTAGTGGTTTCTCCTCCGTCCTTGGTGATTACGCACACCTTTGGGTTGTCGTGGTCAGACTGCAGTACGGTGTAGGGTTCCCTTTCCTACTGGTCGTCCAACTTATGTAGCCTTCTCTTCCGCTTCAGGACTTGCTCACCAGGTTCTAGGGGACCAGCAGGGGCGTGTTGGTTGAAGAGTTTTTCTTGCCTCTCTCTCACCTGGGCCAGGCTCTTCTCCACACTCTCCTGTACCTTCTTGTACTGCAGTTGCCTTTCCGTATCCCAGTCCGCATCCGGGGAGGTGTCCTCAGGTATTAGGACTCCCATCTCCAGGTCTACGGGCAGCTTACCTGGTCTAGCTCGCATCAGGTAAGCCGGGGTGCAGTTTGTAGCATTCACCGGGATATTGTTGTATAGGTCTATCAGGTCCGGCAGTTTTTCTGGCCACAGGCTGCGTTCCTCCAGGGGCAAGGTTTTCAGGAGATCAATGACTATATTGTTCATCTTCTCACACATCCCGTTGGTTTGGAGGTGGTAAGGCGTTGTACGAATCTTCTTACAGCCATAGAGGTTGCAGAACTCCTGGAAGATTTCAGCCTCGAACGCAGGACCCTGGTCTGTCAGGACCTGTTCCGGATACCCGTGTGGACGGCAGAAATATTGCTGGAAGGCTCTGGCCGCTGTTTGGGCTGTCAAGTCTTTTACCGGGACCACCACGAGAAAATGGGAATAGTGGTCCACGATTGTCAGGGCGTAGATGTACCCTGACCGGCTTGGAGCCAACTTGACATGGTCTAGAGCTACCAGCTCAAGAGGCTGCGTGGTGACGATGGGCCTCAAGGGTGTCTTCTGGCTGGTGCGGTCCTTCCTCCTTAGGTGACAAGGGCCACAGTCTCTGCACCATTTTTCTACAGCACCTCTCATGCCGACCCAAAAGAATCTTCCTCTTAGCAGGAACTCCAGTTTCTTCCAACCGAAGAGCCCCGCTCTGTCATGGTAAGCCCCCAGGACCATAGCTGCATCTCGCCTTGGGACCACGACTTGCCAGGTCAGCTCGTGCGTCCGGTGGTTGACAATCCTTCTGCACAACTTGCCTTCGTAGAGGAACAGCTTGCTCTTCTCTTTCCATAGCTGCTTGGCTTCCTCTGGGGCATCTGGATCTAAGCGGGCGTCTTTCCGGGTCAGCAGATCTTTCACCAGGCGGATTGCAGGGTCACTATCTTGGGTCTCGGCCCAGCTGTGGTGAGGTAGGGGATTGATCATCACGGTTGTTAGATCCTCCTCCTTCACGCGGTGAGAGTATTGAGCGGCTCCATACCGGTGAAACGCGGGGAGTTCTACCTCCTCCAGCTCTTCTGGGTCTTCGTCACCTTCAGGTAAGTGAGGCATCCTTGATAGGGCGTCCGTGTTGGCATTGATTTTGCCTGCCCGGTACTTGATCACGAAGTCATAGTTGGAGAGACGGGCCATCCACCGCTGTTCTAGGGCACCCAGTCTTGCATTGTCCAGGTGTGTCAACGGGTTGTTGTCCGTGTACACGGTGAACTTTGCGGAGGCCAGGTAATGCTTGAAGCGTTCCGTCACGGCCCACACCACCACCAAGAATTCTATCTTGAAGGAGCTGTAATTCTCCGGGTTCCTCTCGGTGGGCCTCAGCTTCCGGCTGGCGTACGCGTTCACCCTTTCTCTGCCCTGTTGGTTTTGGGACAGTACGGCTCCCAGTCCCACATTACTGGCATCTGTGTGGAGAATGAAAGGCTGGCCGTAATCAGGGTAGGCCAGGATCTCATCCCCCGTGAGGGCCATCTTTAGCTGGCGGAAGGACTCCTCTTCCGCTTTATCCCGCTTGAAGGGTGGCTTTTGACTTCTGGACTTAGACTGTCCGATCAGGAGGTCCTGCATAGGAGCTGCCATCTTAGTGAACCCGGGGATGAACCTTCGGTAGTAGCCTACCAACCCGAGAAACTGTCTCACCTCTTTGATGTTCGAGGGGCTTGGCCAGCTCTTGATTGCCGTGACCTTGTCAGGGTCGGGGGCCACTCCTTCCGCGCTTACCACGTGCCCTAGATACTGGACCTTCGGTTTCAGCAGGTGACACTTCGATGGTTTCACCTTCAGGCCATAGCCTGCCAGGGCTTCGAACACCTCGGCCAGGTGTTTTAGGTGGTCCTCGTAGGTCTTCAAATAGACGATCACGTCGTCCAGGTAAAGGAGAACCGTCTCGAAGTTTCGGTGCCCTAGACAGCATTCCATCAGCCGCTGGAAGGTCCCTGGTGCATTGCAGAGCCCGAAAGGCATGCAGTTGAATTCGCTCAGTCCCATCGGGGTGGTGAAGGCGGTCTTCTCTTTGTCAGCCTCTGCCACAGGAACCTGCCAGTACCCGCTAGTAAGGTCCAAAGTAGAAAAGAAGTTAGCTGATTTTAGTGCGGCTAAAGACTCCTCTATTCTAGGCAGCGGATATGCGTCTTTGTGGGTGATACGGTTGATTTGTCTATAGTCCACGCACATTCTCATGGTGCCGTCTTTCTTTTTCACCAGAACCAAGGGGGCTGCCCAGGGGCTACAGCTTTCTCGAATGACCCCAGCTTCTTTCATTTCTCTTAGCATGCCCTTTGCGTTCTGATAATGTGCAGGGGGTACAGGTCTGTGTCTCTCTTTTATTGGTGGGTGGCTCCCTGTGGGGATGTGGTGTTCTATCCCTTTTACTCTGCCGAAGTCTAGCGGGTGCTTACTAAAGACTCTCTCGTACTCCTGTACCACCCGGTAGACTCCTTGTTCTTGGTGCAGGGGAGTGGAGTTAGCACCCACGTGGAGTTTCTGGCACCAGTCCTCCTTTTGTTTCTGGGAGCCATTACCCTCCGCCTGAGGAGATGGAGGCAAGGGTTCCACGGCCCTGATAGCTTTGTGTTCGACCACAAACAGCTTGGCGAGTGTAGCGTACCTGGGTAAGTGTACCTCCCTCTCCCCAATGTTGAGAATGCGGATGGGCACCCTCCCATGACAGACATCAACCACCCCCCGGGCTGTCAAAATGGTGGGCCTGCTGTCTGAGTACACGGGTTCTACCATGGCTTGGTAGTCTCTACCTCTCAACCCGATTGCAGTCCGACACCAGATCATCATTTCACTTTTGGGAGGCATGGAAATGGGGAATGGGTCACTCAGTCTTACGCTACCGATCTCACCACCAGACAGTTCTACCTGCTGCCGTCTCATCAGGGCTTTTATCTCCTTGTTGAGGACTCTCTGTTGGCTGGAACTAGCATTCACCGCCACCAGTTGTAAGATTACAATTACCTCTGAAAGACAATTTTCAATCACGTTAGTACCCACAGTTATTTTAGGGTGACTTTCACGACGGTCAATGTCCACAATAATCACTCCCTGTGTCGGTAGTTCAACTTTACCAATTTTAATGGTCATCTCCTTGAACCCCATCTGCGGCACGGGTAAGCCATTACTGGCGATGATGCTCAAGTTACTGTCTGGATACCGTGTGATATCAGCATCAGTCCAATGCTGCTTAAAAAGTACATAAGGGATAGTGGTTACTTGTGACCCAGTATCCAGCAAGGCACTCATGGGGATACCGTCCAGCACCACGGGTAAAACCGGGCGCCCCCCAACGTCCTTATTACGCCAATTGTAAGGGCCTGGTGATCTTATGCCTGGGGGTTGGCCCTCTGCCCCAGGTTGGACCCGTTTAAATTACAGTACCTGGAAATGTGTCCGGGCTGGTTGCATCGACGGCAAATGGGCTGTCCACCCTCTGCGTAGCGGTCTGTGGGCCTCCCTCGGAACGACGGGATCCTCCTCTGTCGACGCCACGGGACATCCTCCGGACTTGAAGCCAGCTCGATGGGTCTTGACGGGTCCACTTGCAACGCCTGGACGGTCCTGGTCAACGCCGCGACGCTCCTGGTCAGCTCCTGGACTTGGTGGTGCAGGTCTTTCGACGGGGCTTGGTTCAGGGCCTGTGCATCAGCCCCCACGGGATCCATAGAGGAGGGCGCCGCTTCCTGGTGGTTGGTGAGAGCAGGGCGCCGGGGGTTTATAGCGCCACTGGTTGCAGATTCACGGAGCACCCTTATGGCCCTGTCCTTAAATTGGGCAAAGGTCAGGTCGGGGTTCTGAAAGAACATGAGGCGCAGTTGGGCCCTGTGGGCGCTAGACAGCAGACCTTCTATGAATTGTTCTGTTAGCAGCTTATCCGTTTCCTGCACACTGCCAGGGTCAGTTTGTTGAATAGCCCTCAGGGCTTCCTGCAGATTTAGGGCATAGTCTCTGATGCTGTCCTGTGCCCGCTGCTTACACCCATAGAACCTCATTTTAATTTCAGCAGAGGTACGTGTGTCAAAGGTACCCCGCAGCCGGGCCAGAATACCCTTCACAGTTCTTTTCTCCTTAGTGGGCCATGATTTTACCTCCCTCTGGGCTTCGCCAGTTAACTGCCCTGTTAATATGCTGACCTTCTGTTCCTCTGTCAGGGGGTAAACTTGGAACAAACTGTATAGCCTTTCCTTGAAGTCAGTTAGGGCATGGGGCTCCCCTGAGTATTTGGGCAGCCAGGCCGCTCCAGGGATGTAGGGCAGGGAAAAGGGCATCACCGCTGCTGCAGCTGCGTTGGTGGTAGTGGGCGCCTCTGTATACGACATCTTTCTCCCCCCCTAGTTAAGCGTGGCCTACCTTCCGACGAACCTCTTCTGTAGGCCGCGGCTCCACTGCTGCTGCTATGGACGAGTACCTGGCGTCGCGCTCCGATGACGTCAGCGTCGCTCTCTCTCCCTTCCAGGACCTTGCGCAGCGTCGGTGCGTGGGGCGGAGCTACGGATCTCACGCGGTTTTGACGTCCACGCCCCTCTTCTTCCCGCGCGGCGTCCTGAAGATGGCGTCTGATGGCGGGAAGCAGCTGCGGATGGCGGGAAGACGGCAGAAAACGGCGAGAAACGGTCCAAGATGGCGTCTGATGGCGGGAATCGGCTCCGGATGGCGGGAAACTTCGCCACAGGTAAGTTACAAAAGTCTTTTTCAGGCACACAGTACCCGGTGGTTGCGGGCACGAAATCCTGCCGACTACGCCAAAGCTGACTCGCCCCCTGTAGCCTCGCGGGGAAAAACATAGCAGAGTGCAGCCGACAGTCCTCATAATTTACAACATTGTATTGGAGTGGATTTTTTGAGGACCTCATTTGAGCAACTCCATTCTAGCTGATTCACTAGTGAGCCGTCTAGATCGGAGTGGGTATGTTGAGGATCTCCCTGTAGCCTCCAAACTGTACAGGTGCTGAAGTGACTGTGACTCGCCCCCTGGGCCGTGGGGCACTCAGATCCGGGCAACAGGGAACGATGGGGGTAGTAGTGGCAACCCGGTTCCGTGGCTCAGGGTGGTCAGGCCAGTGGTAGTCCGTTATGTGCTATTGATTATGTCCGACTACGCCACCCGTGGATTTGCGGTCATTAGGAACCGCCGCTGCAGGGCAGACCGCTGGGGCTGATGATATATGCAGCTGGGATGGTGTGACTCCCCACGGGAAGAGTGCGGCCCCAGGGCAGTGTGGTGGATGGTGAGAGTGATGGTAGTGAGAGTCCCGGTGCCGATAGTGCTGGAGGAGCAAGGAGCACACAGACAACAAGTTGCAGTCCAGGGTCTTTACTAAAACAGGTAAACTGACCCATAAACAGTCCCGGCTAGGAGGGGACCTGGATGTCTGAGAGCAACGGGGATATTAGCCCTGGTCAGGGTGAGGGTGTAGGCCTACCGTGCTTCTGCGCTCCTTCTGGCTATCTCCTCGTTATAGGGTAACAGCCCACGTTTCCGAGCTTTCCGTGTATTCTCGCCTGTATGGCCTGCGACGTGGGTTCCTTTCTGCTCCCAGCCTTGTACGGCTTTACTGGTCCCTTCGGTTGTGGCAGGGCCTCCAGGCTTCTTAGGCCAAGGAATATACAGTCCCTTGCGAACTGGTTATCTGCTGGAGAATGTGGAATCCTCCCAGCCTCAGACACCAAAGTCTGGTAAAGTAAGTCTTTTATCTGCCAAGACAGGCTCTCTTCGCCTCTTGTCTCTGGCTTGTGGCTCTCCTCCTGCCACACTTCCTCTTAGGTGCAGTGCAACTGTCTGTCCCTGCTCTGCTCTGGGACAAGTCTCAGTGCTGAGACAGGCCATCAAGTTCTCTCAAACCCTGCCCCCAGTACCAGCTTTTATAGGGGCAGCCTGCTCCCCCTACTGGCCTGCTAATGTTCCCCTGACCAGAGAACCTCCCCCTTGCTCTCAGACACAGCTTTAATTACACTTGTGGCATCCAGGCCAGGGTGACACAACTGGAATTGAGTTTTTCAAAGAGTGAGCGGAGCTTCGCAGGGAGAAACATAACAGAGCGCAGCAACACAGTCCTCATAATTTACAACATTGTATTGGAGTGGATTTTTTGAGGACCTCATTTGAGCAACTCCATTCTAGCTGTTTCACTAGTGAGCCGTGTAGATCGGAGTGGATTTTTTGTGGACCTCATTTTAGTAACTCCATTCTAGCTGATTCACTAGTGAGCCGTCTAGATCGGAGTGGATTTTTTGAGGACCTCATTTTAGTAACTCCATTCTAGCTGATTCACTAGTGAACCATCTAGATCGGAGTGGGTATTTTGAGGATCTCCCTGTAGCCTCCAAACTGTACTGTTTGGTGCTGAGGTGACTAGAATCGAGTTTTTCAAAGAGTGAGCGGAGCTTCGCAGGGAGAAACATAACAGAGCGCAGCAACAGAGTCCTCATAATTTAGAACATTGTATTGGAGTGGATTTTTTGAGGACCTCATTTTAGCAACTCCATTCTAGCTGATTCACTAGTGAGCCGTATAGATCGGAGTGGATTTCTTGAGGATCTCACTGTAGCCTCCAAACTGTACTGTTTGGTGCTGAGGTGACTGGAATCGAGTTTTTCAAAGAGTGAGCGGAGCTTCGCAGGGAGAAACATAACAGAGCGCAGCAACAGAGTCCTCATAATTTACAACATTGTATTGGAGTGGATTTGTTGAGGACCTCATTTGAGCAACTCCATTCTAGCTGATTCACTAGTGAGCCGTATAGATCGGAGTGGATTTTTTGAGGACCTCATTTGAGCAACTCCATTGTAGCTGATTCACTAGTGAGCCGTATAGATTGGAGTGGATTTTTTGAGGACCTCATTTGAGCAACTCCATTCTATCTGATTCACTAGTGAGCCGTCTAGATCGGTGTGGATTTTTAGATGATCTCCCTGTAGCCTCTATTCTGTACAGTTCATTGGTGACCTGAGTAGAATGGAGTTGCTGGAGCGATGTCCTCATAGGATCAAATCCAATCTAGACGGCTCATGACTGAAACCTCCAGAATGGAGTTAATTCCAGGAGCTCCTCATAGATTCCAATCTCATGGCATAGGAATTATAAATGTATGTATGTATTGTCACTTTTTGTGACATACATAATTACAAACAGCACTGATTGTTCAGTTTTGCCCAAATTTGACTTTTACTGTATTTCCACCAGTCCCAGCCACAGCAGCGACATTTCTGAAGAGTGGGCGGAGCTAGACAACATTTATGTGATCATTTCTGCCACATTTGTGATATAAATTATGATAATGTCCAGCCGCTCTTCATAATGCTGGTGCTGACCAGGACTGGTGGACAAACAAGAAAAGTAAAATTTTATCAAACATGAACAATCAGAGCTTTGTGTAAGTTTTTAAACTATGAAAAGTGATAATATAAAAAACAAACAAATTTTTTAATTTAACAAAAAAAAAGCTTTCTACCTCTCACATTTTATTAAATACTGGCATGCAAAATTTGTTTCTTCATGAATTGTGGTTGTAATCTTGTATAATTGACGCGCCCCCTGGGCCAGTGCTGTTTGTGGATACCCGGAGCCGGATCAGATGGGGGTTGTAGTCTCCGAGTGGCGGTGACCCGGTCCGTGCCCAGGGTGTCAAACTCAGTGTGTGGCAGTCCTTGCAGATGTTGTTGGATGTTCTTTGTGTCGACTACGCCACCCGTTGATTTGCGGTCACTACGGCCGCCGCTGCAGAAGGGTCTGCTGAGGCTGGTGGTATGTGTGCAGCTGTGGTAGTATAACCCCCAACGGGAGGGGTATAGCCTCAGGGGGTCAGATGTAGAGGATGGTGGTTGTGGAGGTGCAGTGTGGATGGTAAGAAGACTCAGAGTCGGGCTGTGCAGTTCAGGGTTTTTACTTACTGCTGTTCTTTTGGTCACTCTGGCCATGAGTGACCACCCGAGCCGTGCTGCGTCCACCAGGTCCTGGACTCGGCCAACTCCCAAGCAATTCTGGAGCGTGATCCTGAGCTCCCTTTCTGACTTTCCTTTCTACGGCCGTTCCCACCAGGGATCCACTTATGTCCGGCTCCCTCGGGTCTCTTGTTGGTTAAACCTTTTCTCTGGGTTCCCTGACCCTATACTCGGTGTGCCTTCTCAGTGGATTTAGTGAGGGTCGTGGCAGATCCTGCCCACGACCTCCGGTTCCTGGCTAAGGTGTGCTTTGCCTCTGCCAGCTTGGGATCCGGTACCCGAGTTGCCAACCCTTCACCCTTCTGGTCTGATTTTAGGTTCTTGGGGTTCCTTCTTCTTTCCCCTCTGGGTCCTTCTTTTCTCCTCTCTCTCTCTCTTGGCCTTGGAGCTGGCTGAGCTTCTCTGCTCTTCTCCTCTGCTCTACACAAGACTGACTGTCTCACTGTCTGACCCTGTTCTAAGATGGTTCCCACCTTATATACTCCCTCTATGTGTGAGCTCAGGTGACCAGCACCCAATGAGCTCCTATCTTTACCCAGACTGCTCCCCCTATCTGCCCCTACACTACTGGGATGTTCCACCCCCCTCCCACTCCAGCCAGGGACAGACACTGTCGTACCTGCACATATATCTAGTGGGAGTACCATCGATCTGTCCCCCGGAAATGGGATGTATGTAGTGCATGCAGCCTACTGAGCTCAGTTCCACACTCCATCCTTACCCGGGAGTGGAATACCACACCTCTGGCTTGAGGTGTAATACCCCTGTAGCAGCCGAGTCCTCAGGGTGCTACATTCCCCCCTGGTAAATCACAGCACGTCCTCGGGCTGTAAGAGAATAAAACATCCAAAAACATACAATTTTTTTTTTTTTTTTCATAACACATCAACATATAAAACATCATATATCATAAAACTTTTTTCTTGTTCCTCCGGCCACGGTGCGACTTGTGACCGGATAAAGTGCACAGTCTCTTCTTGAAAAACTCAGCTTTCCTATAAAACCAGTAGGGGGCGCCTTAGAAAGCGCAACTATATACAATGGAGGTGTGGCCGCTCTCAGTCCTCGGTCAGTAGGAATAGGGACACACGGGTTAAAGTTCACACTTGTCCCAACGGGGAACATATTTAAAGCAGCAACAGTTCTGGTACCCCGACGGGTAACTATATACAGTCTCTCTTTACCGTACTTTAATGACGGCTTCCTCCTGCTACTTCTTGCTGGTAAGCTTCAGACCCGTCCGGGTCCTCTTGCTCCTCCTCACACCGCAGCTCCTCCTCCGTCAGCCGGTGTACATGGAGAGCGTAGGGTCCTTTGGCACACTTGTGCCGGGTAAAGGTGACCTCATCCCCTACATATAGGTCACGACCTCTGTGTCCCTCCGGCAGATGGCTTTCTATGTCTCTGCGGGTGACAAAGACGTCGCCGGGGGTATGATGGTCTCTTATGAAGCCCCAACCGTGCTGCAATTGAAATTTAATCACAGTCCCGGTGGTACGGGGACCATGAGCTGCACGGGGGTCTCTCCTGTTCCGGCTCTTCTGCTCCGCGCTCCGTATCTGCATCTGCTGCTCACGGACCCGCCTCTCTCTCCATTCTCGCTCGAAGACTGCCAACTGCTGGCGGCAGCAGTCCACACGCTCCGCTGCGGCTGCCCGTGTTTCTTGGGTGAACCCCATGAGGTCTTCTCCGGTGGGGTCCCACTCGAACTGTGCTTCTTCCAGCGGGAGCGGGGTTCTCCTGACGGGCTTCAGAGCCGGAATCAGGGGCTCGCACAGGGGCCTTGCTTTTTGGAATTCCAGTTGGTAGTACTCCTGTGGCCATATAAAAGGCTGCCCATCCGGGCACGTGTGCTGGGCAAATAGATCTTCACCCAGGTGCGGCACTCGAGATGTTGAGGGCGCGGTGATGGTAGCGGCGCCCGGGTTGACCAGGCCTTGCGACCAGGCTTGGGGCACCCTAAAGGTAAAGGGCACCGTTAGGACGGCGGCGCCCGGGGTTACTTGGCCCTGCGACCAGGCCGGTGGCACGGTGGAGGTAGAGGGCGCTGTTGGCACTGCAGCGCCCGGGGGCGCTCGGCCCTGCGACCAGGCCGGTGGTGTTTCCTGCTTGGCCGCGCTCAGAGTTGAGGCGCGTGACGTCACAGGGGTCGCGGCCGCGGCTTCTGCTTGGGGCCTAGTCTGGAGCGGTGACAGTGCAGCGACGGGCACGGCAGGGGGAATTTCGGGCTCTGCGACGGGGAGCTGGGGCAGGCTCACGGTTTCTCCGCTTGGGGTAGTGACGTCCCCTTTACCTGCCTCCGTCTGTTCAGCTCCCTCCTCGGCGCCGTCTCCGGCCTTCACTCCTCCTGCTCCATCCTCAGAGGCGGTCTGTCTCCTCGTCTCGGGTGGCGTGCTCCGCTGACGGGTTCCGGTCTGCTGGGCCATCTCTTTGCTCCACTCCGCCAGCGTGTCTCGCTGCACCTGGGCCATCCTCCGTGCGAGTCCCTCCAGCGCGGTCTGTGCACACTCCCGGTATCGGGGGAGCTGTGCCAGGATCTCCACCAGGCCTAGTGGGGTTGTCGCTTGCAGCAGGCTCCTGACCACTGGGTCGGTGCTGCCTGTCTCTCCCTCCATCTCCGGGTGTGCTTTCTCCATACTCCTCTCCAGACTTCTTGTCTCCGGGTGCGCTCTCTCCAGACTCCTCCAGGCTGCACCCATCTTCTCTCTTTTGTTCTGTCTCCGCCCACATTGAGGATGGTCCCGGGGCAACTTGGTGATTGTCAGTTCCAGGGGCAGTTCCCTCACGCTGATGGACACCTCTAGCATCACAGTCTCTGTTGGTGGGGGCGGTTTCCGCTTTTGGCGCCATTCTTCGACCTGGCCCACGATGGGAGGTGGCCTCTTGCCACCCTCTGGCACGCCCATAATGGCGTCCGCTCTTCCAAGGCGGGAAATCTTCTGAAATGGCGGGAATCGTCTCCCAGTGGCGGGAAACTCCGTGGATGGCGGGAAAAAGCTGCAAATGGCGGGCAACCGGCGGGAAACGACCTGTGATGGGGTCCGATGGCGGGGACCCTCCGGAACCGGCGGGAGACTTCTTTTTGAGGTAAATGTGAACTTTTCTTCAGGCACGCAGTACCCGGTTGTTGCGGGCACGAGATCCTGCCGACTACGCCAAAGTTGACGCGCCCCCTGGGCCAGTGCTGTTTGGGGATACCCGGAGCCGGATCAGATGGGGTTGTAGTCTCCGAGTGGCGGTGACCCGGTCCGTGCCCAGGGTGTCAAACTCAGTGTGTGGCAGTCCTTGCAGATGTTGTTGGATGTTCTTTGTGTCGACTACGCCACCCGTTGATTTGCGGTCACTACGGCCGCCGCTGCAGAAGGGTCCGCTGAGGCTGGTGGTATGTGTGCAGCTGTGGTAGTATAACCCCCAACGGGAGGGGTATAGCCTCAGGGGGTCAGATGTAGAGGATGGTGGTTGTGGAGGTGCAGTGTGGATGGTAAGAAGACTCAGAGTCGGGCTGTGCAGTTCAGGGTTTTTACTTACTGCTGTTCTTTTGGTCACTCTGGCCATGAGTGACCACCCGAGCCGTGCTGCGTCCACCAGGTGCTGGACTCGGCCAACTCCCAAGCAATTCTGGAGCGTGATCCTGAGCTCCCTTTCTGACTTTCCTTTCTACGGCCGTTCCCACCAGGGATCCACTTATGTCCGGCTCCCTCGGGTCTCTTGTTGGTTAAACCCTTTTCTCTGGGTTCCCTGACCCTATACTCGGTGTGCCTTCTCAGTGGATTTAGTGAGGGTCGTGGCAGATCCTGCCCACGACCTCCGGTTCCTGGCTAAGGTGTGCTTTGCCTCTGCCAGCTTGGGATCCGGTACCCGAGTTGCCAACCCTTCACCCTTCTGGTCTGATTTTAGGTTCTTGGGGTTCCTTCTTCTTTCCCCTCTGGGTCCTTCTTTTCTCCTCTCTCTCTCTCTTGGCCTTGGAGCTGGCTGAGCTTCTCTGCTCTTCTCCTCTGCTCTACACAAGACTGACTGTCTCACTGTCTGACCCTGTTCTAAGATGGTTCCCACCTTATATACTCCCTCTATGTGTGAGCTCAGGTGACCAGCACCCAATGAGCTCCTATCTTTACCCAGACTGCTCCCCCTATCTGCCCCTACACTACTGGGATGTTCCACCCCCCTCCCACTCCAGCCAGGGACAGACACTGTCGTACCTGCACATATATCTAGTGGGAGTACCATCGATCTGTCCCCCGGAAATGGGATGTATGTAGTGCATGCAGCCTACTGAGCTCAGTTCCACACTCCATCCTTACCCGGGAGTGGAATACCACACCTCTGGCTTGAGGTGTAATACCCCTGTAGCAGCCGAGTCCTCAGGGTGCTACATTCCCCCATGGTAAATCACAGCACGTCCTCGGGCTGTAAGAGAATAAAACATCCAAAAACATACAATTTTTTATTTTTTTTTTCATAACACATCAACATATAAAACATCATATATCATAAAACTTTTTTCTTGTTCCTCCGGCCACGGTGCGACTTGTGACCGGGTAAAGTGCACAGTCTCTTCTTGAAAAACTCAGCTTTCCTATAAAACCAGTAGGGGGCGCCTTAGAAAGCGCAACTATATACAATGGAGGTGTGGCCGCTCTCAGTCCTCGGTCAGTGGGAATAGGGACACACGGGTTAAAGTTCACACTTGTCCCAACGGGGAACATATTTAAAGCAGCAACAGTTCTGGTACCCCGACGGGTAACTATATACAGTCTCTCTTTACCGTACTTTAATGACGGCTTCCTCCTGCTCCTTCTTGCTGGTAAGCTTCAGACCCGTCCGGGTCCTCTTGCTCCTCCTCACACCGCAGCTCCTCCTCCGTCAGCCGGTGTACATGGAGAGCGTAGGGTCCTTTGGCACACTTGTGCCGGGTAAAGGTGACCTCATCCCCTACATATAGGTCACGACCTCTGTGTCCCTCCGGCAGATGGCTTTCTACGTCTCTGCGGGTGACAAAGACGTCGCCGGGGGTATGATGGTCTCTTATGAAGCCCCAACCGTGCTGCAATTGAAATTTAATCACAGTCCCGGTGGTACGGGGACCATGAGCTGCACGGGGGTCTCTCCTGTTCCGGCTCTTCTGCTCCGCGCTCCGTATCTGCATCTGCTGCTCACGGACCCGCCTCTCTCTCCGTTCTCGCTCGAAGACTGCCAACTGCTGGCGGCAGCACTCCACACGCTCCGCTGCGGCTGCCCGTGTTTCTTGGGTGAACCCCATGAGGTCTTCTCCGGTGGGGTCCCACTCGAACTGTGCTTCTGACGCGCCCCCTGAGCCATATTCTTTAGGGGAATACCCGGAGCCGGATCAGATGGGGGTTGTAGTCTCCGAGCGGCTGTGACCCGGTCCGTGCCCAGGGTGTCAAGCTCAGTGTGTGGCAGTCCTATGATGTTACTGGATGTTCTTTATGTCGACTACGCCACCCGTTGAATTGCGGTCACTACGGCCGCCGCTGCAGCAGGGTCCGCTGAGGCTGATGGTGTTTGTGCAGCTTCGGTAGTATAACCCCCAACGGGAGGGGTATGGCCTCAGGGGGTCAGGTGCAGAGGATGGTGGTTGTGGAGGTGCAGTGAGGATGGTAATGAGAGTCAGAGTCGGGTTCTGCAGTTCAGGGTTTTTACTTACTGCTGTTCTTGTACTGGTCACTCCGGCCTTGAGTGACCACCCGAGCCGTGCTGCGTCCACCAGGTCCTGGACTCGGCCAACCCCCAAGTAGTTCTGGAGCGTGGTTCTGAGCTCCCTTTCTGTCCTGTCCTCGTCTCTGGCCTTCCCCACCAGGGATCCACCTAAGTCCGGCTCCCTCGGGCCTCTTGTTGGTAAACCCTTGTCTCTGGGTTCCCTGACCCTATGCGTGGTCTGCCTTCCGGGTGGATATAGTGGGTGGCCGTGGCAGATTCTGCCCACGGCCTCCGGTCTCTGGCTGAGGATAAGTGCCCTCCACCAGCTTGGGATCCGGTACCCTTGTGCCAACTCTTCACCCTTTGATTTAATTTGGGCTCTTAGAGTTCCTTCTTTCTTCCCCTCTGGGTCTTTCTTTCTCCTCTCTCTCTCTGGGCCTGGGGCTGCTCTGCTCCTCTGCTTTCCTCCACTGCTCTGCAAAGTCTTCACTAAAACAGACTGACTGGCTGACTGACTGACTGACGTCTGACCCTGTTCTAAGATGGTTCCCACCTTATATACTCCCTCTATGTGTGAGCTCAGGTGACCAGCACCCAATGAGCTCCTAGCACTACCCAGACTGCTCCCCCTATCTGCCCCTACACTACTGGGATGTTCCACCCCCCTCCCACTCCAGCCAGGGACAGACACGGTTGTACCTGCACATTTTCCTAGTGGGAGTACCATAGGTCTGTCCCTCGGAAATGGGATGTATGTAGTGCATGCAGCTATCTGAGCTCAGTTCCACACTCCATCCTTACCCGGGAGTGGAATATCACACCTCTGGCTGAGGTGCAATACTCCTGTAGCAGCCGAATCCTCAGGGTGCTACATTCCCCCCTGGTAAACCACAGCACGTCCTCGGGCTGTAAGGAAACAAAACACCAAAACATACAATTTTTTTTTTTTCATAAACATCAACATAATAAAACATATAAAACGTCATATATTAGCAGCATTAAAACTTTTCATATTAAACTTTTCATAAACAACATTCTGGCAAACTCTTCTTGCTTCTGGTTCCTCCGGTCACGGTGCAACTTGTGACCGGGAAAAGTGCAATTGTCTCTTGAAGAATAAATACGGCTTTCCTATAAAACCAGTAGGGGGCGCTTTAGGAAGCGCAACTATATACAAGGGAAAGTGGCCGCTCTCAGTCCTCGGCCAGGTAATGGATAGGGGACACACGGGTAACAGTTCAATTCGCTGGTCCCAACGGGGACTATAATAGCAGCAACAGTTTTTGGTACCCCGACGGGTAACTATTTTACAGTCTCACAATACCGTACTTCAATTACGGCTTCCTCCTGCTCTTTCTTGTTGGTTGATTCGTTTCAGGTTCAGACCCGTCCGGGTCCTCTTGCTCCTCCTCACACCGCAGCTCCTCCTCCGTCAGGCGATGCACATGGAGGGCGTAGGGTCCTTTGGCACACTTGTGCCGGGTGAAGGTGACCTCGTCCCCTATATACAGGTCACGACCTCTGTGTCCCTCCGGTAGGTGGGACTCAACGTCTCTTCTGGTCACGAAGACGTCGCCGGGGGTGTGGTGATCCCTGATGAAACCCCACCCATGCTGCAGGTTGAACTTTATCACAGTCCCGATGGTACGGGGACCATGCGCTGCACGGGGGTCTCTCCTGGTCCGGCTCTTCTGCTCCGCGCTCCTTATTTGGGCTTGCTGTTCCCGGACCCGCCTCTCTCTCCGCTCCCTCTCGAAGACCTCGAGCTGCTGGCGGCAGCACTCTGCACGCTCCGCTGCGGCTGCCCGAGTCTCCTGAGTGAACCCCATGAGATCTTCTCCGGTGGGGTCCCACTCAAACTGGGTCTCTTCCAGCGGGGGCGAGATCCTCTTTACGGGCTTTGGAGCCGGGATCAGGGGTTCGCACATGGCCCTTGCTTTTTGCAGCTCCAGCTGGATGTATTCTTCTGGCCAGACAAAGGGCTGCCCATCCGGGCACGTATGCTGGGCGAACAGGTCTTCACCCAGGTGCGGCACTCTTGATGTTGAGGGCGCGTTGATGGTAGCGGCGCCCGGGTTGCCCAGGCCTTGCGACCAGGCTTGGGGCACCTTGAAAGTAAAGGGCACCGTAAGGACGGCGGCGCCCTGGGTTACTCGGCCCTGCGACCAGGCCGGGGGCTCCGCGGAGGTAGGGGGCGCTGTTGGTATTGCGGCGCCCGGGGGTACTAGGCCTTGCGACCAGGCCGATGGTGTTTCCTGTTTGGCCGCGCTCGGGGTCGAGGCGCGTGACGTCACCGGGGTCGCGGCTTCCGGTTGAGGCCTAGTCTGCGGCGGTGACGTTGCAGCGACGGGCACGGCAGGGGGTACTTCGGGCTCTGCGATGGGGAGCTGGGGCAGGTACGCGGTTTCCCGGTTTGGGGTAAAGACGTCCCCTTTACCTGCCTCCATTCGTTCGGCTCCCTTCTCGGCGCCGTCTCCGGCCTTGAGTCCTCCTGCGCCATCCTCAGAGGCGGTCTGTCTCCTCTTCTCGGGTGGCGTGCTCCGCTGACGGGTTTCAGTCTGCTGGCCCATCTCTCGGCTCCACTCCGCCAACGCCTCCCGTTGCACCTGGGCCATCCTCCGTGCGAGGCCCTCCAGCGCAGTCTGTGCACACTCCCGATCTCGGGGGAGCTGTGCTAGGATCTCCACTAAGCCTAGTGGACTTGTTGCTTCCAGCAGGCTCCTGACCACTGGGTCGGTGCTGCCCGCCTCGCCTTCCATCTCCGGGTAAGCTTTCTCTGGACTCTGCTCCAGGCTTCTTGTCTCCGGGTGCGCTCTCTCCAGACTGCTCCAGGCGGCACCCATCTTCGTTCTTTTGTTCTGTCTCCTCCCACTTCGAGGGCGGTCCCGGGGCAACTTGGTGATTGTCAGCTCCAGGGGCAGTTCCTTCACGCTGATGGACACTTCCAGCATCATAGTCTCTGTTGGTGGGGGCGGTTTCCGCTTTTGGCGCCATTCTTCGACCTGGCCCACGATGGGAGGCGGCCTCTTGCCATCCTCTGGCACGCCCATAATGGCGTCCGCTCTTCCAAGGCGGGAAATCTTTGGAAATGGCGGGAATCGTCTCCCAGTGGCGGGAAACTCTGCAGATGGCGGGAAAAAGCTGCAAATGGCGGACAACCGGCGGGAATCGACTTGTGATGGGGTCCGATGGCGGGGACCCTCCGGAACCGGCGGGAGACTTCTTTTTGAGGTAACGGTGAACTTTTCTTCAGGCACGCAGTACCCGGTTGTTGCGGGCACGTTATCCTGCCGACTACGCCAAAGTTGACGCGCCCCCTGAGCCATATTCTTTAGGGGAATACCCGGAGCCGGATCAGATGGGGGTTGTAGTCTCCGAGCGGCTGTGACCCGGTCCGTGCCCAGGGTGTCAAGCTCAGTGTGTGGCAGTCCTATGATGTTACTGGATGTTCTTTATGTCGACTACGCCACCCGTTGAATTGCGGTCACTACGGCCGCCGCTGCAGCAGGGTCCGCTGAGGCTGATGGTGTTTGTGCAGCTTCGGTAGTATAACCCCCAACGGGAGGGGTATGGCCTCAGGGGGTCAGGTGCAGAGGATGGTGGTTGTGGAGGTGCAGTGAGGATGGTAATGAGAGTCAGAGTCGGGTTCTGCAGTTCAGGGTTTTTACTTACTGCTGTTCTTGTACTGGTCACTCCGGCCTTGAGTGACCACCCGAGCCGTGCTGCGTCCACCAGGTCCTGGACTCGGCCAACCCCCAAGTAGTTCTGGAGCGTGGTTCTGAGCTCCCTTTCTGTCCTGTCCTCGTCTCTGGCCTTCCCCACCAGGGATCCACCTAAGTCCGGCTCCCTCGGGCCTCTTGTTGGTAAACCCTTGTCTCTGGGTTCCCTGACCCTATGCGTGGTCTGCCTTCCGGGTGGATATAGTGGGTGGCCGTGGCAGATTCTGCCCACGGCCTCCGGTCTCTGGCTGAGGATAAGTGCCCTCCACCAGTTTGGGATCCGGTACCCTTGTGCCAACTCTTCACCCTTTGATTTAATTTGGGCTCTTAGAGTTCCTTCTTTCTTCCCCTCTGGGTCTTTCTTTCTCCTCTCTCTCTCTGGGCCTGGGGCTGCTCTGCTCCTCTGCTTTCCTCCACTGCTCTGCAAAGTCTTCACTAAAACAGACTGACTGGCTGACTGACTGACTGACGTCTGACCCTGTTCTAAGATGGTTCCCACCTTATATACTCCCTCTATGTGTGAGCTCAGGTGACCAGCACCCAATGAGCTCCTAGCACTACCCAGACTGCTCCCCCTATCTGCCCCTACACTACTGGGATGTTCCACCCCCCTCCCACTCCAGCCAGGGACAGACACGGTTGTACCTGCACATTTTCCTAGTGGGAGTACCATAGGTCTGTCCCTCGGAAATGGGATGTATGTAGTGCATGCAGCTATCTGAGCTCAGTTCCACACTCCATCCTTACCCGGGAGTGGAATATCACACCTCTGGCTGAGGTGCAATACTCCTGTAGCAGCCGAATCCTCAGGGTGCTACACTTCTTCCAGCGGGAGCGGGGTTCTCCTGACGGGCTTCGGAGCCGGAATCAGGGGCTCGCACAGGGGCCTTGCTTTTTGGAGTTCCAGTTGGTAGTACTCCTGTGGCCATATAAAAGGCTGCCCATCCGGGCACGTGTGCTGGGCAAATAGATCTTCACCCAGGTGCGGCACTCGAGATGTTGAGGGCGCGGTGATGGTAGCGGCGCCCGGGTTGACCAGGCCTTGCGACCAGGCTTGGGGCACCCTAAAGGTAAAGGGCACCGTTAGGACGGCGGCGCCCGGGGTTACTTGGCCCTGCGACCAGGCCGGTGGCACGGTGGAGGTAGAGGGCGCTGTTGGCACTGCAGCGCCCGGGGGCGCTCGGCCCTGCGACCAGGCCGGTGGTGTTTCCTGCTTGGCCGCGCTCAGAGTTGAGGCGCGTGAAGTCACAGGGGTCGCGGCCGCGGCTTCTGCTTGGGGCCTAGTCTGGAGCGGTGACGGTGCAGCGACGGGCACGGCAGGGGGAATTTCGGGCTCTGCGACGGGGAGCTGGGGCAGGCTCACGGTTTCTCCGCTTGGGGTAGTGACGTCCCCTTTACCTGCCTCCGTCTGTTCAGCTCCCTCCTCGGCGCCGTCTCCGGCCTTCACTCCTCCTGCTCCATCCTCAGAGGCGGTCTGTCTCCTCGTCTCGGGTGGCGTGCTCCGCTGACGGGTTCCGGTCTGCTGGGCCATCTCTTTGCTCCACTCCGCCAGCGTGTCTCGCTGCACCTGGGCCATCCTCCGTGCGAGGCCCTCCAGCGCGGTCTGTGCACACTCCCGGTCTCGGGGGAGCTGTGCCAGGATCTCCACCAGGCCTAGTGGGGTTGTCCCCATCATGGTTCCTATCTTGTGCTTATGTCCCCCGTCATGGTACTCATCTTGTTTTATTGTCTCCCATCATGGCCATCTTGTAGAAATATCCTCTTACCTGGTCCCCTTTTTGTAGCAATCTCACCATTCGGCTCCCTATCTCACAGTAACGTGTCCCTTCCTGGTCCCCTTTTTGTAGTAATGTCTCTTTGCAGTAATGTCAAGATCCTGATCCTCATCTTCTAGTACTGTTCCCATCCTGGTCCCCTGCAGACATTAGCTGCTGGCCTGTGATTGACCCACAGTTGGCATTGGTATAGCTGAGCAAAGAGCTTGTCTGTGCACGGCGCCTGCAATATGTTCCACTGAAAAAGTGCTGACGTGCCACAATCCTCAAGGTGTATGGTGCCTGCGGCCTGCATGAAGCAGCCTCTGTGGCCAAATGTTTGAGACCCCCACTCGAGTCTATAAAGCTACAGCTGCCAATCAAGATACAGGGTGCCATGATATACTGAGGGGCTGCGATTGGTTTGATTAGTTATTCTGTGATGACAGATTCTCTTTACACCCCGAGTGATTTCAGACCAATCACCTATTCTGTGTAGAAGTGATACAGATTTACAAGACAGTGACTTGAAGGGTCAACGTGATATTTGAAATTTTTTCTCAACATTTTATTTCAGTTATATTTTCAAGCAGATCAGGGGGTGTTCATATCCTGAGCCGACCATAAGCTGCCCCCAAAAAACTCACTGTCTTCACCGAGGGGTGCGCAGTTCAGGCAAAAGAAACGTATACACAGTCCATAATATGGATATCCATGGAAAATGGAGGGCTTGTACTGATCGATGGGTTATTGCATTGTGGGGTGGCTAGGTTCTGCTTGAAAGTATAAGGAAATTCACAAATGAAAAAGATATCATACAAGGTTTACTTAAGTCTTGCAAATGAGAAAACAGGTGTACTGGTGTGATAATTCTAAAAATACAGGTGCATCTCACTAAATTAGAATATCATCAAAAAGTTAATTTATTTCAGTTCTTCAATACAAAAAGTGAAACTCATATAGAGTCATTACAGACAGAGTCATCTATTTCAAGTGTTTATTTCTGTTAATGTTGATGATTATGGCTTACAGCCAATGAAAACACAAAAGTCATTATCTCAGTAAATTAGAATAATTAACAAAAAACACCTGCAAAGGCTTCCTAAGCATTTAACAAGGTCCCTTAGTCTGTTTCAGTAGGCTCCACAATCATGGGGAAAACTGCTGGCTTGACAGATGTCCAGAAGGCAGTCACTGACACACTCCACAAGGTATCAGAGTCTGGAGGAAGAGTGGAGAGGCCACAATCCAAGCTGCTGGAGGTCTAGTGTGAAGTTTCCACAATCAGTGATGGTTTGAGGAGCCATGACATCTGCTGGTGTAGGTCCACTCTGTTTTATCAAGACCAAAGTCAGCGCAGCCGTCTACCAGGACATTTTACAGCACTTCATGCTTCCCTCTGCCGACAAGCTTTTTGGAGATGGAAATGTCATTCTCAAGCAGGACTTGGCCCCTGTCCACACGGCCAAAAGTACCAGTACCTGGTTTACACACAACAGTATCACTGTGCTTGATTGGCAGAAAACTCACCTGACCATAACCCCATAGAGAATCTATTATAGAGAATCTATGGGGTATTGTCGAGAGGAAGACGAGAGACACCAGACCCAACAATGC
Organism: Phyllobates terribilis; assembly: GCF_046119375.1. Taxonomy (NCBI): domain Eukaryota; kingdom Metazoa; phylum Chordata; class Amphibia; order Anura; family Dendrobatidae; genus Phyllobates; species Phyllobates terribilis. The sequence continues at coordinate 4,064,896 of NW_027362833.1, forward strand.
AGACGAGCTGAAGGCTGCTATCAAAGCCATCTGGGCTTCCATAACACCTCAGCAGTGCCACAGGCTGATCGCCTCCATGCCACATTGCCGCATTGATGCAGTAATTGATGCAAAAGGATCCCAGACCAATTATTGAGGGCATTTACTGACCATACATTTCAGTAGGATAACATTTCAGATTTTAAAATAATTTTTCAAGCTGTTATAAAGTATTCTAATTTACTGAGATAATGACTTTTGTGTTTTCATTGGCTGTAAGCCATAATCATCAACATTAACAGAAATAAACACTTGAAATAGATCACTCTGTGTGTAATGACTCTATTAGACAACCAACAGAAGATTAGACCCCTAAAATATAACTTTTATTCGAATATGCTAAAAAGGACTCAGTAGTCACCATAACAACAAACACAAAAACAAGACAAAATGCCAGGGAACAGGGATAAGTCACACATCAGTCAGGAAGGATTACGGGCTCTATCTGTCCCTATTTTGTCCCTAAATTCTCTCCCTTCCTGACAGCGGAGGTTGGCACCCTAATTTTTGCTCCGTGGCGCCCCCGCTCAACGTTGGTGTCCCTAATATCCCTGGTAAATATCTATCTTTATATTTAAAAAACCACAATCGTGAATAAAAGATAGAGAAAAGTGAACGTACAGATTAAGAAGCCGACAATTCATCATAGATATGCATTTAAGGAGACCCAAGGGAGAGAATTTAGGGACAAAATAGGGACAGATAGAGCCCGTAATCCTTCCTGACTGATGTGTGACTTATCCCTGTTCCCTGGCATTTTGTCTTGTTTTTGTGTTTGTTGTTATGGTGACTACTGAGTCCTTTTTAGCATATTCGAATAAAAGTTATATTTTAGGGGTCTAATCTTCTGTTGCTTGTCTAGTCTTGCAATTGGGCCCCGCTTATACATCCCTTGTTCAGGTGTGTAATGACTCTATATAATATGACTTTCACTTTTTGTATTGAAGAACTGAAATAAATTAACTTTTTGATGATATTCTAATTTAGTGAGATGCACCTGTAGATAAAAGGGTTTAACTTGAATTGACGTCATAGCACAGACCTGCATCAACTCAGCTTAAACAGAACAAAACCCATAGGACCCTATTCATCATAGTTTTTACTCCAGAATTCTGTTATAAGATGCTCAATCGTATAATTTGGATGCAACTGAAGACTATGTAAAAATGTTGCAACTTTTTCCTTTCTAATGGCATTTTTATCGGTAAGTGGGCAGGGTTGTGATGACTGCTGTTTGGCAACTTCATCATGAGCAGCGGTGGTCGCTACAAATCCTCCTCCAGTAAGTGGCATAGCGCATGGAGGCGCTGTCCAGCCATCAGACGCTTCTGATGAATATGTCTCTTAATGAATCAGGAGCTGCGTCCTTCACCTCCGCCCTCTCATCAAGACATTAATCAGGTGCATAGTTCTTTAAGGTGACAATGCAGCAATTTAGCTCGAGTAGTTCATATTTTGTATGCATTTATGTACATAAATGACATAGCCGAGTGCTGGGATGGCCTATTTTTATTAGTCCTATACAGAATCCATAAATGGACGGACCGACCTGTGCTAAGCATGCGTGAAAATTATTTTATCAAACATGGACATAGTCTTTCCTAAGTAACATTGGGGTCCCTGGTGGTCCTAACCTCAGCAACTTATATTTTATCCAATATGACAGTAACAGTGTGTCCCTCCCCAGCCTGTGTTCATGTACTCTATGTAATGTAACCTGCTTTAGTGTAAGGGGTGTAAGGCTATGTGCCCACGATGCAGAAATGCTCAGTTTCCGCATCTCCCTGGCAGAAAAAACGCATGCGGATTGCACATGCGGATTGCACATGCGGATGTGAAGCGTTCTTCACTTGCATTTCCGCATGCGGGTTGACAAGCGCTTTCCAAGCGATTTTAACATCACTTGGAAAGTGCTTGACAACTTGGTCACACTATATAAATCCATGCAACCGGCATGGATTTTTATAGTGTGACCGAAAGAATGGTAAAAAATAAATCTATACTTACCTTCTGATGGCCCCCGCTGTCTTGCTTCGCTCCGTCCTGGCGGCCGGCAGCGCGCGGTACACTGAAGGACCTGCCGTCATATGACTGACGTCAGCGCAGGTCCTTCAGTCCACAGCACGCTGCCGGCAAGTGAAGAAAGGGGCACCGCGAGCCATCAGAAGGCAAGAATAATATTTATTTTTTATTTTATTCTTTTTTTCACAGGTTCTATGGTACCCAGGTCCGGAAGAGAGTCTCCTGTCCTCCACACCCAGGTGCCATCCGCACATAGAAACGCATATTATCCATGTGTGCAAATGTGCGGACACAGATGATATGCGTTTCAATGCAAGTCAATGGCGGCAATTACGCTGCGTGTCCGCAAAATTAATGGACATGCTGCGGATTATCATTCCGGAAAAACACGCAGCATGTGCACAGCACGGATTATCATTGGGGAACATGGCAGGCCTTCTACCATGCATTTAAGCGTTTCTGCAGCGTTTTTGCCGGTGCTTAAACGCATCGTGGGCACACAGCCTAACAGCGTGTCCCTCCCCTGTGTTCATGGACTGTAATGTTATCAGGCCTAGGTCAACATCTCTTGTTGCATCTAGAGGGTGTGAACTGACGCGCCCCCTGGGCCATATTCTTAGGGAGAATACCCGGAGCCGGATCAGATGGGGGGTTGTAGTCTCCGAGCGGCTGTGACCCGGTCCGTGCCCAGGGCGTCAAGCTCAGTGTGTGTGGCAGTCCTACAGATGTTATAAAGTTCTTTATGTCGACTACGCCACCCGTTGTATTGCGGTCACTACGGCCGCCGCTGCAGCAGGGTCCGCTGAGGCTGATGGTGTTGGTGCAGCTTTGATAGTATAACCCCCAACGGGAGGGGAATAGCCTCAGGGGGTCAGGTGCAGAGGATGGGGGTTGTGGTGGTGCAGTGTAGATGATAATCAGAGACAGAGTCGGGTTGTGCAGTTCAGGGTGTTTACTTACTGCAAATGTTCCGGTCACTCCGGCCTCAAGTGACCACCCGAGCCGTGCTGCGTCCACCAGGTCCTGGATTCGGCCAACCCCCAAGCAAGTCCGGAGCGTGGCCCTGAGCCCTCCTTTCTGTCCTGTCCTCTGGCCGTCCCCACCAGGGATCCACCTAGGTCCAGCTCCCTCGGGCCTTCTGTTGGGAGACCCTTGGCCCTGGGTTCCCTGACCCTACTCGTGGTCTGCCTTCGGGGTGGATGTGGTGGGTGGCCGTGGCAGATGCTGCCCACGGCCTCCGGTCTCTGGCTGAGGTGTGCTGTAGCCCCCACCAGTTTGGGATCCGGTACCCTGTTGCCAACTCTTCACCCGATGTTTGGATTTGGGATCTCAGAGTCCTTTCTTTTTCCCCTCTCTCTCTCTGCAGGCTCATCTGGACCTCTCCTTCTGACTCTCTGACTCTGACAGACTGACCCTGATCTAAGATGGTTCCCACCTTATATAACCCTCTATGTGTGAGCTCAGGTGACCAGCACCCAATGAGCTCCTATCTCTACCCAGACTGCTCCCCCTATCTGCCCCTACACTACAGGGATGTTCCACCCCCCTCCCACTCCAGCCAGGGACAGACACGGTCGTACCTGCACATTTCTAAGTGGGAGTACCGTCGGCCTGCCCCTCGGAAATGGGATGTGTGTAGTGCATGCAGCGCTCCGAGCTCAGTTCCACACTCCATCCTTACCCGGGAGTGGAATATCACACCTCTGGCTGAGGTGCAATACTCCTGTAGCAGCCGAATCCTCAGGGTGCTACATTCCCCCCTGGTAAACCACAGCACGTCCTCGGGCTGTAAGACAAAACTCCACAAACATACAATTTTTTTCTTTGCATAAACATAATAAAAACATATAAAACATTATCATATAACAATATATATATATCAATAAAACTTCTTCAGATAGATAACATTCTCGTCGTCTTCTAGCTCCTCCGGTCACTGTGCAACTGATGACCGGGCAAAGTGCGACAGTCCTTTCTTGAAAGTGGTTTTCCGGTAAAACCAGTAGGGGGCGCTCTAGGAAGCGCAACTATATACAAAGGGATAGTGGCCGCTCCCAGTCCTCGGCCAGATGTTAGGGATTAGGGATGGCTGTTCACAGTCCTCAGCCTGGTAATGGATAGGGGACACACTGGTTAACAGTTCAATTCGCTGGTCCCAACGGGGACTATAATAGCAGCAACAGTTTTTGGTACCCCGACGGGTAACTATATACAGCTTCTTCACTACCGTACTCAACGACGGCGTCCTCCTGCTCTTTCTTTGTAGTTGGCTTTAGCTTCAGACCCGTCCGGGTCCTCTTGCTCTTTCTCCTCACACCGCAGCTCCTCCTCCGTCAGGCGATGCACATGGAGGGCGTAGGGTCCTTTGGCACACTTGTGCCGGGTGAAGGTGACCTCGTCCCCTAGATAAAGGTCACGGCCTCTGTGTCCCTCCGGTAGGTGGGACTCAACATCTCTTCTTGTCACGAAGACGTCGCCTGGGGTGCGGTGATCCCTGATGAAACCCCACCCATGCTGCAGATTGAACTTGATCACAGTCCCGGTGGTGCGGGGACTATGCGCTGCACGGGGGTCTCTCCTGGTCCGGCTCTTCTGCTCCGCGCTCCTTATTTGGGCTTGTTGTTCACGGACCCGCCTCTCTCTCCGCTCCCTCTCGAAGACTTCGAGCTGCTGCCGGCAGCACTCTGCACGCTCCGCTGCAGCTGCCCGGGTCTCCTGAGTGAACCCCATGAGATCTTCTCCGGTGGGGTCCCACTCAAACTGTGCCTCCTCCAGCGGGGGCGAGGTCCTTTTCACGGGTTTCGGAGCCGGGATCAGGGGCTCACACATGGGCCCTGCCCTCTTTTGGAGCTCTAATTCATAGTACTCCCGGGGCCAGATGAAGGGCTGCCCATCCGGGCACGTGTGTTGGGCGAACAGGTCTTCTCCCAGATGCGGCACTCTTGGTCTTACGGGCGCGGTGGTGGTGGCGCCCGGGTTGCCCAGGCCTTGCGGCCAGGCCTGGGGCACCTGAAAAGTGAAGGGCACCGTAAGGACGGCGGCGCCCTGGGCTACTTGGCCCTGCGACCAGGCCGGTGGCTCCGCGGAGGTAGAGGGCGCTGTTGGTAATGCCGCGCCCGGGGGTACTAGGCCTTGCGACCAGGCTGGTGGTACTTCCTGCTTGGCCACGCTCGGGGTCGAGGCGTGTGACGTCACAGGGGTCGCGGCTTCCGGTTGGGGCCTAGTCTGCGGCGGTGACGTTGCGGTTACGGGCACGGCAGGGGGTACTTCGGGCTCTGCGACGGGGAGCTGGGGCAGGTAAGCGGTGTCCCGGTTTGGGGTAGAGACGTCCCCTTTACCTGCCTCCGTCCGTTCGGCTCCCTTTTCGGCGCCGTCTCCGGCCTTCAGTCCTCCCGCGCCATCCTCAGAGGCGGTCTGTCTCCTCGTCTTGGGTGGCGTGCTCCGCTGACGGGTCTCGGTCTGCTGGGCCATCTCTCGGCTCCACTCCGCCAACGTCTCTCGCTGCACCCGGGCCATCCTCCTTGCGAGGCCCTCCAGCGCGGTCTGCGCACACTCCCGGTCTCGGGGGAGCTGTGCTAGGACCTCCACTAGGCCTAGTGGGGTCGTTGCTTCCAGCAGGCTCCTGACCAACGGGTCGGTGCTGCTCTGCTCTCCTTCCGCTGTTTCCAGCAGGCTCCTGGCCAGCGGGCCGGTGCTGCTCTGCTCTCCTTTCATCTCCGGGTAAGCTTCTGGACTCAGCTCTAGGCTTCTTGTCTCCGGGTGCGCTCTCTCCAGACTGCTCCAGGCGACACCCATCTTGGTTCTTTTCTTCAGTCTCCTCCCACTTCGAGGGCGGTCCCGGGGCAACTTGGTGACTGTCAGCTCCAGGGGCAGTTCTTTTACGCTGATGGACACCTCTAGCATCACAGTCTCTGTTGGTGGGGGCGGTTTCCGCTTTTGGCGCCATTCTTCGTCCTGGCCCACGATGGGAGGCGGCTTCTTGCCATCCTCTGGCACGCCCATAATGGCGTCCGCTCTTCCAAGGCGGGAAATCTTTGGAAATGGCGGGAATCGTCTCCCAGTGGCGGGAAACTCTGCAGATGGCGGGAAAAAGCTGGAAATGGCGGACAACCGGCGGGAATCGACTGGTGATGGGGTCCGATGGCGGGGACCCTCCGGAACCGGCGGGAGACTTCTTTTTGAGGTAACGGTGTACTTTTCTTCAGGCACGCAGTACCCGGGTGTTGCGGGCACGTAATCCTGCCGACTACGCCAAAGTTGACGCGCCCCCTGGGCCATATTCTTAGGGAGAATACCCGGAGCCGGATCAGATGGGGGGTTGTAGTCTCCGAGCGGCTGTGACCCGGTCCGTGCCCAGGGCGTCAAGCTCAGTGTGTGTGGCAGTCCTACAGATGTTATAAAGTTCTTTATGTCGACTACGCCACCCGTTGTATTGCGGTCACTACGGCCGCCGCTGCAGCAGGGTCCGCTGAGGCTGATGGTGTTGGTGCAGCTTTGATAGTATAACCCCCAACGGGAGGGGAATAGCCTCAGGGGTCAGGTGCAGAGGATGGGGGTTGTGGTGGTGCAGTGTAGATGATAATCAGAGACAGAGTCGGGTTGTGCAGTTCAGGGTGTTTACTTACTGCAGATGTTCCGGTCACTCCGGCCTCAAGTGACCACCCGAGCCGTGCTGCGTCCACCAGGTCCTGGATTCGGCCAACCCCCAAGCAATTCCGGAGCGTGGCCCTGAGCCCTCCTTTCTGTCCTGTCCTCTGGCCGTCCCCACCAGGGATCCACCTAGGTCCAGCTCCCTCGGGCCTTCTGTTGGGAGACCCTTGGCCCTGGGTTCCCTGACCCTACTCGTGGTCTGCCTTCGGGGTGGATGTGGTGGGTGGCCGTGGCAGATGCTGCCCACGGCCTCCGGTCTCTGGCTGAGGTGTGCTGTAGCCCCCACCAGTTTGGGATCCGGTACCCTGTTGCCAACTCTTCACCCGATGTTTGGATTTGGGATCTCAGAGTCCTTTCTTTTTCCCCCTCTGGGTCTTTCTTTCTTTTCTCCTCTCTCTCTCTGCAGGCTCATCTGGACCTCTCCTTCTGACTCTCTGACTCTGACAGACTGACCCTGATCTAAGATGGTTCCCACCTTATATAACCCTCTATGTGTGAGCTCAGGTGACCAGCACCCAATGAGCTCCTATCTCTACCCAAACTGCTCCCCCTATCTGCCCCTACACTACAGGGATGTTCCACCCCCCTCCCACTCCAGCCAGGGACAGACACGGTCGTACCTGCACATTTCTAAGTGGGAGTACCGTCGGCCTGCCCCTCGGAAATGGGATGTGTGTAGTGCATGCAGCGCTCCGAGCTCAGTTCCACACTCCATCCTTACCCGGGAGTGGAATATCACACCTCTGGCTGAGGTGCAATACTCCTGTAGCAGCCGAATCCTCAGGGTGCTACAGAACCCTTCCCCCATCCAGGGGCTGATCCCAGTAGACAGAACAATAGACTCATGTTTGGCCCAGTCAGTTGTGTGGGGCCTCCCGATGCTGGAGGGTCTCAGGCTGCGGCCAGATCCTCCTGGCGTGTGTGGATTGATAGAAGCCGCCACGTGGGACTGTGTTGTGTCCCTCATCTGCTGGATCCATTGAACTTATCCAAGGACTATTTCTATATTTTCCCTGGCCGGAGGCGCCCCTGGACTTGTTTCTGCTGTTATATAGCAAAAAGGAACCAAATACAGAGTATATGGCAAAGAATCAAAAAACTTTATTGTAAACAATATACAGAAAAGACATACATGATTAAAAAGGACGACACACAGACAACCAAACTGGGTGACACATATACAACATAATAATAGATGTTAAATATCTATTGGGATAAAGTACAAGAAGTGCTAGTATTCAAGTCATTTATGCATTGGTACAAAATTATGGCATATTTCATCACTATGGATATGTACCACGTGCCATATGGCCTATAGTGCCCTATGAAAAAAAGCTAAAGAAATATATTGCACTCTTACCCATATTAGATCAGTACCCAGAATAAACAAGGACCTCAATGCGTGTTTCGCGTGGTATATCCTATGGATTCCTCGGGGGGGATTGTTTAATAGGACATTCCATGTCTTTTTAAATATACTTTTGGTCCGTTCCAGTCACGTGACCGCAGGCCCTAATCATCTCCTGGACCATCAGCGCATGCACGCTGAACCGCCCGAGCCAGATACGTCACGCACGGCCATCAAGGTGAACCACGCATGACAGGGAACCAGGACTCGTTGCCATGGCCACCCTCACACCGGCCACGCAGCCCCCCTGGATGCCCCTCTACCCAGCCCATGCCCCCCTCACACCAGCCACGCAGCACCCCTGGATGCCCCTCTACCTAGCCCATGCCCCCCTCACACCAGCCACGCTGCCCCCTGGAGGCCTCTACAACATTTATTCACATGGTCAGCTCTCCCCACCTCAGTCCACTCCGGATCAGCATCAGTCCTCACAGCAGAACGCTGAACACGAGCTCCTCAGCAGAGCCATAGCCAGGGCACAGGTTGTTACACAGCTCAGTACAGGAACCTCAGCCGAGTCCTGGAACTCTTTTTATTAGAAAAGTATAAAACAAACCATAAAACACACTGCACAAAGAACAAATTGCAAAACACAAACAAGTCCAAATTATAATGTCCAGTATGAATTAAAAGGCAAAAATGTCCTGCAATGTTCATGGAACATAAAACGTCATTTCCAAAAGTCCCCCCCAGCAAGGGAAGACCTTAACCCTTTTTTTCCAAAAATATCCCCTTCCAACATTCACTCCACATTCATACCTAAACCCCCAAAACAAAACAACAAACTGGCCCAGTTTTTTTTTTTTTGTTCCCACTCCCAACACCCAAGGTCCCACGATAGTCTGTGGCCTCATCACACCAGGGTCCCACTAAAGTTTGTGGCCCACAAAGATACCAGGTCCTTTTGCCTTTTTTCCCATCCATTTTAGGGTGTCCAAACCACCAACCCATCCACCAAAACCCCTCCCCCCCTCCCCCCTGAAACCCCCACCCAACCTACACTAAACCCCCCCCAAACACACATCATAATGCACAGACATATAAAAAATAATATACGCAACTTTATAACACTACAATAAACCTAAAAAACTTAATCACATTACCATATACAACAACCATGAACCAAAATCAGACCCAAGTTCGGTGCTTGCAAGCCCTATATACGGGTTCCAATACCATAAAACAAAAAACTACACGTGAGGGTAACAGCCCACCACCGGGAACTGGAGACTACAGAGGCTCTCACCCTAATCTATCACACAGAATCCTATCCCTCTCTAATAAAGAAAAAGAAAAATCTGTCCCTACCACCCTACCAATCTTTCCCTACCTGTCCCTACCTGTCCCTCACTACCAACCTAATACTAACTACCTGTCCCTAAAGACTGTCCCTACGTGTCCCTCCCTGACCCTACACATCTATCTGACCCTACAAATAAATATAAAATATAGAAAGGGACTAAACTAACCCTATCACAGACACACATTCCCTAACTCTCCCTAGGGCACATTAAATGAGAACCCCCTCCATAGAAGGGAAGCCCTCCCTGCACCCAGCCTCTCATACTCCAGCGAGCGCACTTTTGCCAGGTCACCCAGGATGTTCCTAATCACCTCTTCCCATGGGAGGACTTTCTGCTGGGTGGACACTAAACACCGTGCGTTCCACGTGTAAAACCTAGTCACTAAGCTAAGTAAGAAAACAGTGCCCCGATCTCGGCCACCAAGGGATCTGAATGCCCCATAGGCCCACTCCGCATAGGAAAGGCCTGCCAGCCTGGGCCAGCCAATGGAAGCACCCACCCTCTTGTAGACCTCTGTATTAAAAGGACACCGAAGCAGGAAGTGCTCCATGCTTTCAAGCATGCCGCCACACTCCTCGCGGGGACAATCCCGGTCATCAGAGTTCCTGTACTTCAGGTTGTCCCTCACATACAGTCTCCCATGGAAGCAGCGCCAAGCCAAGTCCCAAAACTTCAAGGGGATCCGCTTAGAGTTTAATAACCAGAGCCCCACCTCCAGATCCCGGCTTGGGCAATCCTTGAGGGCCAGGGGCTTCTGGAAGTGGGTCAACAGAACCCTATTGTCAAGTAACCTCTTTGACAAGGTCCTGATCTCCCACACTCCCAGACCCCACCGGCGGATCACCTTCACAACCAGGGTAGCATAAGCCGGAAGATGCCCATGAGGCGTGCGAAGGTCCTTCACCCGCCCTCCTGTCTCCCATTGCTGGAAGAAAGGCCGAAACCACCCCCTACAGGAGAATACCCACGGAGGAGCCCTCTCTAACCAGAGGTTGGCGATGTTTGCCTTAAGAAAGGTGTTTACTAGAAACACCACTGGGTTGACCATACCCAACCTTCCTAGTCTCCTCGTGCGGTACGTGACCTCCCTCTTTATTAGGTTCAGCCTATTCCCCCATAATAGTTGGAAGAACAGGCTGTAGACCCGTGTCCAAAGAGGTTCTGGCAAGATGCAGACGCTGCCCAGGTATATTAATAAAGGGAGCAAATACCCCTTGGCCAGGTTAACCCTTTCCCTCAGGGTCAAAGACCAACCCTTCCACTGATCCACCTTCTGGGCGGCAATCTTAAGTCTGCCCTCCCAGTTTTGCTGGGGATAGTCCCCCGGGCCGAAACTGATGCCTAAAATTTTTGCTGTGGCCTGAGGCCCTGGAAGGGTGTCCGGGAGATCAAAACTAGGAGCTCCCCCTCCCAGCCAGAGACTCTCACACTTATCCCGGTTGATCATGGACCCAGATGCCACAGAGTAGCGCTCAACCTCAGACATGACCCAGTCTGCCTCCTCTCTCGAGGATACAAAAAGGGAAACGTCATCGGCGTACGCCACTACCCTCAAGGTGGTCTCTGGCTCCGCCCGGTCCATCCCGACTCCCACCAACGGTCCGCGTTCCACTCTCCTTAAAAAGGGGTCGATCGCGAACACGTATAACAGTGGGCTCAGAGGACAGCCCTGGAGGACACCAGACTTCACCTCAAAAGGGGGTCCGAACCAACCTTTCACAAGCGGAAAAGTCTCTGCCCCATTGTATAATACTCTCAACCAATCAACAAACCTCCCGGGCAGACCGTACCTCAAAAGGACGGACCAGAGGTACTCATGGTTAACCCGGTCAAAGGCCTTCGCCTGGTCTAAGGACAGCAAGTACCCCTTCCAGTGACCTGCCCTGCTCTGCTCCACTGCCTCCCGGACACCGAGCACAGCACTAAAAGTACTGCGGCCTCGAACAGAGCAGTGCTGGGCCCCTGAAAGGAGCCGGGGTGCAAACTTCACCAACTGATTGAAAAGCACCTTTGACAGAACCTTTCGGTCCGTATTGAGAAGTGCTATGGGACGCCAATTCTCAATACGGGACGAGTCTTTACCCGTTGACAGAATAATCAGGGCGGACTTCCTCATTGAACCGGGCAGAAAGTCCGAGGAGTCCCTAAAAGTCCTGTAAAACTCGGATGTTAAGCCATCCGGACCGGGCGATTTTTGGGCCGGAGCCCATCAATGGCCCGTCTCACTTCCTCTTCCCTGATTGCTTCTGCCAAAACATGAAGAGAGGGGGTCATCCCCTGGCTCAGGGATGGTTTCAGCCAGGAAAGCCGACATCTCATCCCGATCTGGATCCCTCCTTCCCAAGAGGTGCGAGTAGAAGGATCTGACCCCCTCCAGGATCCCTGATTTGGATCTGTTCAGGGAACCCGTACTGTCGATCAGTCCTGTTACCATCTTGCAACTCACTGACATCCTGCAGTTCCTGTAGGGGTCGGGCGAGCGGTACTTCCCGAAATCCCTCTCAAAAACTAAGGATGTGTGCCTATCATACTGGCACCCCTTCAGCAAGGCCTTCACCCTGGAGCTCTTTTATTATAAAAATATAAAACAAACCATAAAAACATACTATACAAAGAACCAAGACACAAACCCCAACGAAACACAAACAAATCCAAAATTATAATGTCCAGTATAAATTATAAAGCAAAGCAAAAATGTCCTACAATGTTCATAACAAGGTCCATTTCCCAAAATCCCCCCAGCAAGGGAAGACCTTAAACCTTTTTTTCCAAAAATATCCCCTTCCAACATTCACTCCACATTCATACCTAAACCCCCAAAACAAAACAACAAACTGGCCCACTACCAAAAACAAAGAAATAGGCCACCTGGCCGAAACAAACATACACAGCAAACCTTTTTTTTGTAGTTTTTTATACTATTTTTTTTTTTTTTTTTTTTCCCCACCACCATTTTTTAACACCCAAGGTCCCACGAAAGTCTGTGGCCTTATCACAGCATCTCTTTTTAGGTCCCACGAAAGTTTGTGGCCCACAAATAATGGGTCCTTTTTCCCGCATCCCGTAGGACGTCCATTCTCCCAAAAACCCCTCCCCCTCCCCCCCTGAAACCCCCCACCCAACCTACACTAACCCCCCCGTGCGCAAATTACACATACATACAATACACAAAACTATACATGTATATACAGTACTCAACATAACCAAAGCAAACACAACATAACAATAGCACAATATAAACAAATGACCATAACCATGAACAAAAGTCAGACCCAAGTTCAGTACTTGCAAGCCCTATATTCGGGTTTCCAATACCGTAAAACAAAAAACTATAGTGTGAGGGGAGCAGCCCACCACCAGGAAACTGGAGACTACCGAGGTTCTCACCCTAATCTAGCACACAAACACCCTGTCCCTCCCTATTAAAAAAAAAGAAAAACCTGTCCCTACCGCCCTACCAATCTATCCCTACCTGTCCCTACCTGTCCCTCTCTGACCCTCTCTGACCCTCACTACCAACCTAATGCTAACTACCTATCCCTAAAGACTGTCCCTACCTGTCCCTCCCTGACCCTACACATCCATCTGACCCTACAAATAAATATAAAATATAGAAAGGACTAAACTAACCCTATCACAGACACACATACCCTAACTCTCCCTAGGGCACATTAAATGAGAACCCCCTCCATAGAAGGGAAGCCCTCCCTGCACCCAGCCTCTCATACTCCACCGAGCGCACTTTTGCCAGGTCACCCAGGATGTTCCTAATCACCTCTTCCCGGGGGAGGACTTTATGCTGGGTGGACACTAAACACCGTGCATTCCACGTGTAAAACCTAGTCACTAAACTAACTAAGAAGACAGTGCCCCGATCTCGGCCACCAAGGGACCTGAATGCCCCATAGGCCCACTCCGCATAGGAAAGGCCTGCCAGCCTAGGCCAGCCAATGGAAGCACCCACCCTACTGTAGACCTCTGTATTAAAGGGACATTGAAGCAGGAAGTGCTCCATGCTTTCAAGCATGCCGCCACACTCCTCGCAGGGACAATCCCGGTCATCAGAGTTCCTGTACTTCAGGTTGCCCCTCACATACAGTCTCCCATGGAAGCAGCGCCAAGTCAAGTCCCAAAACTTCAAGGGGATCCGCTTAGAGTTTAATAACCCGAGCCCCACCTTCAGATCCCGGCTTGGGCAATCCTTGAGGGCCAGGGGCTTCTGGAAGTGGGTCAACAGAACCCTATTGTCAAGTAACCTCCTTGACAAGGTCCTGTTCTCCCACACTCCCAGACCCCACCGGCGGATCGCCTTCACAACCAGGGTAGCATAAGCCGGAAGATGCCCATGAGGCGTGCGAAGGTCCTTCACCCGCCCTCCTGTCTCCCATTCCTGGAAGAAAGGCCGAAACCACCCCCTACAGGAGAATACCCACGGAGGAGCCCTCTCTAACCAGAGGTTGGCGATGTTTGCCTTAAGAAAGGTGTTTACTAGAAACACCACCGGGTTGACCATACCCAACCCTCCTAGTCTCCTCGTGTGGTACGTGACCTCCCTCTTGATCAGGTTCAGCCTATTCCCCCATAATAGTTGGAAGAACAGGCTGTAGACCCGTGTCCAAAGAGGTTCTGGCAAGATGCAGACGCTGCCCAGGTATATTAATAAAGGGAGCAAATACCCCTTGGCCAGGTTAACCCTTTCCCTCAGGGTCAAGGACCAACCCTTCCACTGATCCACCTTCTGGGCGGCAATCTTAAGTCTGCCCTCCCAGTTTTGCTGGGGATAGTCCCCCGGGCCGAAACTGATGCCTAAAATTTTTGCTGTGGCCTGAGGCCCTGGAAGGGTGTCCGGGAGATCGAAACTTGGATCTCCCCCTCCCAGCCAGAGACTCTCACACTTATCCCGGTTGATCATGGACCCAGAAGCCACCGAGTAGCGCTCAACTTCAGACATGACCCAGTCCGCCTCCTCTCTCGAGGATACAAAGAGGGAAACGTCGTCGGCGTACGCCACTACCCTCAAGGTGGCCTCTGGCTCCGCCCGGTCCATCCCGACTCCCACCAACGGTCCGCGTTCCACTCTCCTTAAAAAGGGGTCGATCGCGAACACGTATAACAGTGGGCTCAGAGGACAGCCCTGGCGGACACCAGACCTCACCTCAAAAGGGGGTCCGACCCAACCGTTCACAAGCGGAAAAGTCTCTGCCCCATTGTATAATACTCTCAACCAATCAACAAACCTCCCGGGCAGACCGTACCTCAGAAGGACGGACCAGAGGTACTCATGGTTAACCCGGTCAAAGGCCTTCGCCTGGTCTAAGGACAGCAAGTACCCCTTCCAGAGACCTGCCCTGCCCTGCTCCACTGCCTCTCGGACACCGAGCACAGCACTAAAAGTACTGCGGCCTGGAACAGAGCAGTGCTGGGCCCCCGAAAGGAGCCGGGGTGCAAACTTCACCAATCGATTGAAAAGCACCTTTGCCAGAACCTTTCGGTCCGTATTGAGAAGCGCTATGGGACGCCAATTCTCAATACGGGACGAGTCTTTACCCTTTGACAGGATAATCAGGGCGGACTTCCTCATTGAACCGGGAAGAATGTCCGAGGAGAGACATTCATTAAAAACCTCAGTCATGAGGGGGGCCAAAGAGTCCCTAAAAGTCCTGTAAAACTCGGATGTTAAGCCATCCGGACCGGGCGATTTTTTGGGCCGGAGCCCATCAATGGCCCGTCTCACTTCCTCTTCCCTGATTGCTTCTGCCAAACCATGAAGAGAGGGGTCATCCCCTGGTTCAGGGATGGTTTCAGCCAGGAAAGCCGACATCTCATCCCGATCTGGATCCCTCCTTCCCAAGAGATGCGAGTAGAAGGATCCGACCACCTCCAGGATCCCTGATTTGGATCTGTTCAGGGAACCCGTACTGTCGATCAGTCCTGCTACCATCTTGCAACTCACTGACATCCTGCAGTTCCTGTAGGGGTCGGGCGAGCGGTACCTCCCGAAATCCCTCTCAAAAACTAAGGATGTGTGCCTATCATACTGGCACCCCTTGAGCAAGGCCTTCACCCTGGAGATTTCCTCACGGTCCCCTCCAGTCGAGACGAGCTGCTCGAGTTTCCTCCCCAGCTCCCGATACAGGCGGTACCTGTTCAGGCCTCTGAGGCTTGAAAGCTGACGGAAGAACCCCGCAACCCTTGTTTTGAAGATCTCCCACCACTCAGACTTACTGCTACAGAGACCCAAGAGAGGTACCTGGCTCTGAAGAAATTCCTCAAAGGATTGTCTCACATCCGCTTCTTCCAACAGGGACGAATTCAGCTTCCATAGGCCTCTCCCTATCCGGGGAGTCTCTGCAACATTCAAGGAAAAGGAAATGAAACAGTGATCGGAGAATTCCACCTCAACAGCGGACACTGCAGAAGAGACGGCTTCCTCCTTTAAAAAAAACCTATCTATCCTAGACCTACAACTACCCCTATGAAAGGTGAAACCCCCGTGACCTGGGGTGTGCCGGATGTGGACATCCACCAGGCGAGCTTCGCTTGCTATGCTGTTAAGGGTATTACTATCAAAAGCCAGCCTTCGGTCTCCGGGGCCTCCCCTATCACGGGATCTAGTTATAGTATTAAAGTCCCCACCGAAGACCACCTGCCGGCTGGTAAAAAGATAGGGCTTGATCTTCAGGAAGAGACATTTACGGTCCCACTTTGACTGTGGACCATAGATGTTGATGAGCCGGAGCTCCTGTCCCCCCATGAAGACGTCAAGGACCAAGCACCTCCCCATTTCTACCTCGATCACCCGTCTGCATTCCACCGAAGCGGCCTTAAAAAGGACCGCTACCCCGCTATACGGCTCGGCCGCAAGAGACCAGTATGAGGGCCCGCACCTCCACTCCCTCCTTGCTTTGTAAATGGCCCCCATGTCCGTTAGTCTGGTCTCCTGCAAAAATAAAATGTCAGCCTCAACTCGGTTGAAAAAATCAAAGGCCATAAATCTGGCCGCATCTGACTTTATACTGGCGACATTAATCGACGCCAGAGTCAACGGGGTAGGTTCCGCCATCATGGGTGATTGAGTTAGACGGCCTTCTTTTTGACCGTACCCCCCGATTTTTTCCGCTCACCTTCAGAGGAGGAGCCAGACTCTCCCCTCCTCTTCAGTGACACCGAGGTGTCCATGGTACCCGCCACCTCCTTCCCAGTACTGGGTTCCTCACCCCTGGACCCCAGGGCAGTCCCCCCCCCCAGAGGAAAGTGAGCCCCCGGAGGATGGACCCCGCCGCTCCCTGAAGGCACCTCAGATGTTACCGCCGGTCCCCCGCCCCTGACCTCCGACACAGCAGAGTCATTGAGGGCATGGAACCGGTTGGAGAGGGGGATCAGAGGGGAGCCGGTGAGCCCTTCCGTAGTCACCTTAGCGGCCAGGGGGGGGGCTTTAGATGTTTTTGCCCCTTTTTTGTTCCTCCTCCTCCGACTCTTAATGGTCTTACCGTCACCTGATTTTTTAGGCTGCTCCACCACCTCCTCGTCCAGACTTTCATACTGGGAGGAATCTTCAGAAGCAGCCACCTCCTCCCTCTCCATCCTCCTGATCTCCTCGTTCACCGACTCCTCCCCCAGGGCCTCAGGGGCTCCGGCTGCCGCTTCTGGGCTGGGGACAGACATCACCCCAGTCGCCTGAGGCTTATCCTGCCCCCTACCCCTACGGTGCCTCACCTGTTGCCACTGGTGGGCAGATGAACTGGCCTCGCCTTCCCTCACTGGCCCCTCAGCTCCTCTCCCGCCCCCACCTCCAGCTCCAGCAGAGGATGCACCGCTGGGGACCCCCCCACGGCTCTCCCCCGCCTGACCAGAGATGGTGTTAGAAACGGAGCGGGGGCAGCGGCTATACGGGTGACCTAGGTCACCACACAGATGACACCTAATGTCACCACAGGCCGCGGCAAGATGACCTACCCCACCACACAAGGCACATTTCTGCACCTTGCAGCCTGCGCTGAAGTGACGGGGATCACCGCACCTGTGGCAGACCTTCGGTTGCCCCTGGTAGAAGATCAGGATCCTGTCTCTCCCCAGAAATGCTGAGGAAGGGATGTGGGTGACAGTACCGCCTGAGACCTTCAACCTCATCATGAAGGTCCAGCCCCCTGACCAAATGCCAAACTCGTCCCTGTTCTTTTTTGGGACGTCCGTGACCTCCCCATAGCGAGAAAGCTACGTCAAGATATCGACCCCAGAGAGTGACTCGTTATTGGTTAGAACGGTCACCCTCTTTACGCCATTTTGGCGGGACACCGCCTGCACGGCAAAGTCTCGCCAGCCGGGCTCCCCCTTCACGAGTTCAAAATTCGACCAGAAAAGCTCTAGGCCCTCCGGTCGAACAAAACTGATGTCGAAGACAGGGGTACCAAAAGGATGGATCAGGGCAAAGATGTCAGTCACCCTGAAGTCCATCTTCAGGAGGAGCTCCACGACCCTCGCTCTTGGCGGGCATGCTTCACTGCCCCTCCACCGAAGACGGACTACATTCCTCCTGGCCACCCCCTGCCCGGCTGTCGGGAGGGACCACACTGTCTCCCCCTCCCTTTTATCTTGGAAGGCGGCCAGGCCGTGTCTATCCAGCCAAAAGGCCAGGTCCACCTCTCTTCCCTCTACCTGGATCGTCCGTTCTCCCTTCTTGAGGGCCTCCAGGAAACGGCGTCGCAAGTCACCATCCCTGAGGTCCAGAGGTGAGGAAGCCCCCCGAGAAGACCCCGAGGCCCCGGCTACTACCCCCGCAAAACTCCGAGGACCAGCAGCCGGGGGGGCAGATGGACCAGCCCTGTCCCCACTCCCCCCACTACCAACAGACATACCATTCTTACCCCCGGCCACAGACACGCCAACATTCGTATCCTCAACCACAGCCACATTCATACCCACGCCATCCCCATCCATGTCAACAGTCACCCCACTTGGGCCACTCTCACTCACATGCACACTGGGGTCACAGTTTTTCATTTTTTGCAAGCATTTTTTGCCAGCAGTTTTTCCACTGCTGCCACCTGCTGGCAGCACCTTCCCTGCCGGGGGGATTTGGGAGCCAGGTGCTGAGACTTTTGCCGGTGCCCCTGCCCCAGATAAGCCCACGAGCACAGGGGACACCGACAGGCAGGCACCACCTCTGCTGTCTGTTACAGCTGTGGCACCACTGCTCCCAGCAGCTGCCAACGCTAAGCCCCGCCCCTTTCCGGGCGGAGCCACGCCCACTTGGGCGGGTTTTGTCTGCGAGGCCACGCCCCCACACCAGGCAGCACGGTGGGGGCCCCAGAGGCCACTCCCACCGGTGCCGTGGGTGACAGGGAGGCCACGCCCCCCGCACCAGGCAGCACAGTGGGGGCCCCAGAGGCCACTCCCACCGGTGCCGTGGATGACAGGGAAGCCACGCCCCCCACACCAGGCAGCACGGTGGGGGCCCCAGAGGCCACTGCCACCGGTGCCTTTGGTGACAGGGAAGCCACGCCCCCCGCACCAGGCAGCACGGTGGGAGCCCCAGAGGCCACTCCCACTGGCGCCGTGGACGGCTGGGAGGCTACGCCCCCCAAAGCCGGCCGCGCCGGGACCCCCGAAGTCGACCGAGAACCGGGTCTACTCACAGGGGCCCCTGGACCAGCGGCACCAGCTCTCAGGGGCATAGCACCCCCTACCGTCACACCCTTTGCCACAAAAAGCCTGGCCACCCCAGCTCCGGCGGCCGGCCCCAGGCTAGGCCACTCCCCCTCGGCACCCAGCGGCGGTGGAGCCCCCCGCGCTGACCCATTACCGGGCCCCTGCGCAGGGGGCCCTGACCTCACCACGGATTTTGCCAGGGGAGCAAGCCCCACCTTACGCTTATGAGCCGGCTCTGCCGGAGCCGCAGGCCCCGCGCCCTTTACCTTACCAGGTTTCTGGGTCCCTAAAAGTGATCCAGATTTTTTAGTGGATCCGTGTGTGAGGGACCCAGACACCCCAGCACACGCCGCCGGAGACGCGGCCCCGGCTGTCGGTGCGCCGCCGACAGCGCAGGAGGCAGCGGCAGATGTACACGCCGCCTCCTGCACGCCAGCAGGAGCACCAGGTGCCAGGCCAGACCCCCTTTTTACAGGGGCTCCAGCACGAGCACCACCACCAATGACACCCACCGTCGGGCCGCCCTCCGCGCCATGCTCCTTATCAAACACCTCGGACCCACTGCCTCCATTACCACAAACAGAGGCAGCGCTCTGCGTGCCATGGCCTATGTTCTCCCCGCTCCCTCGCTGTGGACCCACAACAGAGTCCAAGCCGGGGTGGGTGGCGGGTGCCGCACAACGGGACAAGGGGGCCCCAGAGAGGGGGACATACACAAATTTATGTGCAATAGATGTTTTCTTTTTTTATTTGCTTTTCTCTTCGTCCCCCTCCCGGGTGCCTCATCCTCGCAGATCTCATCCCCGAACGTAAGCTGACCAAAACGTACCGGGGACTCGATCTGCTGGATCTGCTGCATGATAAGGCAGCCCCCCTCACTGCTGCTACTCCCATCCTCCTCATCCTCCCCCTCGCTCCCGCTGCCCTCTGAAGGGCTAGAATCAGACGGGAGAGCCATCTGCTCAGGGGCTATCCCGCTATGTGATGCCTGGAGATCACTTACCAGGCCACCAGGCGGTGGGTAGGGTGCGACCTCCTCCACGCATACCTCTTCCTCCTCCTCCACCGCCTGGCCGGGGCCCTGCGACCCCTCCAGAGCCACACCGGTCATGGCTCTGAACTGGTCATCATTCCGCAGCTTCTCCATGAAGGGTCCACTGCCTGCCAATATGGTGCTCCTGCGGTCCTGCAGCTCTTGGATGGCTTGCTTGATTTTCCGGACCGCGGCGGATAGCTCAGGCTTCTTGGTGCCAGAGGCCCTCTCGGACCTCTCCTGAGCTACCCTCAACTCCCCCCAGAGGGAACTTAGCTTTTTTGCGGTGTCCTCATACTCACAGAGGTGCGCATGGACACGGGAGGCATAGGTGACGGTTGCCTCCCTCGCCACCTTGGTACCCCAATCAGGGGGCACCGCTGCAGCACCTCTGCTGGCACTCGACCTACCTCCAGAGGGAGGAGCTGCCGCGGTCGTAGCCTCGGGGGTCCTCCGGGTCTTCATGCTGGAACCCCTGCTGCCTCGGCCTGATGTTGCAGCCATAGCCTGGTTGGTGTTCCTCCCACCCCCCGCCGGCTTAGACCGGAGGCCAGTCCCACTCTGAGCCTTCTTTCCTGGGAAGGGGGCAGACAAAAAGTCCCAGATGGAAAAACAAACCTCCCTTCCCAGGAGCTCTCTCCGCACACAGCTCAGTACAGGAACCTCAGCCGAGTCCTGGAGCTCTTTTATTATAAAAGTACAAAAACACATATACAAAACACAAAAACCAAACCACAGATACAATTATACAACAAACAAACAACTAACAACCAACAAAACCCCAGCAAGACATAACCTAAAATCTGAAATTATATAGAGTCCAACAAAGAAATATAAGACGACACAAAGTTCAAGTCCTCCAGCAGACTCTGTAGGAGACCCCCCAGCAAGGGAAGACCCTACCATAACTCCAGGGTGCGCCCTAAAACGCACCCGACCCCCAGCATACACAACATCCATACCTGCACATTCATACCTAACCCCCTAACAAAAAAGGAAAACTAAATAACTGGCCCATCGCCAAAAATAAAGAAATAGGCCACCTGGCCGAAAGCACAACACACAGCAAACTCTCTTTTTTTTTTTTTTTTTTAATATATATATATTATTTTTTTCTTTTTTTTTTTTTTTTCCCCACCACCATTTTTTAACACCCAAGGTCCCACGAAAGTCTGTGGCCTTATCACAGCATCTCTTTTTAGGTCCCACGAAAGTTTGTGGCCCACAAATAACGGGTCCTTTTTCCCGCATCCCGTAGGACGTCCATTCTCCCAAAACCCCCTCCCCCTCCCCCCCTGAAACCCCCCACCCAACCTACACTAAACCCCCCCGTGCGCAAATTACACATACATACAATACACAAAACTATACATGTATATACAGTACTCAACATAACCAAAGCAAACACAACATAACAATAGCACAATATAAACAAATGACCATAACCATGAACAAAAGTCAGACCCAAGTTCAGTACTTGCAAGCCCTATATTCGGGTTTCCAATACCGTAAAACAAAAAACTATAATGTGAGGGGAGCAGCCCACCACCAGGAAACTGGAGACTACCGAGGTTCTCACCCTAATCTAGCACACAAACACCCTGTCCCTCCCTATTAAAGAAAAAGAAAAACCTGTCCCTACCGCCCTACCAATCTATCCCTACCTGTCCCTACCTGTCCCTCTCTGACCCTCACTACCAACCTAATGCTAACTACGTATCCCTAAAGACTGTCCCTACCTGTCCCTCCCTGACCCTACACATCCATCTGACCCTACAAATAAATATAAAATATAGAAAGGACTAAACTAACCCTATCACAGACACACATACCCTAACTCTCCCTAGGGCACATTAAATGAGAACCCCCTCCATAGAAGGGAAGCCCTCCCTGCACCCAGCCTCTCATACTCCAGCGAGCGCACTTTTGCCAGGTCACCCAGGATGTTCCTAATCACCTCTTCCCGGGGGAGGACTTTCTGCTGGGTGGACACTAAACACCGTGCATTCCACGTGTAAAACCTAGTCACTAAACTAACTAAGAAGACAGTGCCCCGATCTCGGCCACCAAGGGACCTGAATGCCCCATAGGCCCACTCCGCATAGGAAAGGCCTGCCAGCCTAGGCCAGCCAATGGAAGCACCCACCCTACTGTAGACCTCTGTATTAAAGGGACATTGAAGCAGGAAGTGCTCCATGCTTTCAAGCATGCCGCCACACTCCTCGCGGGGACAATCCCGGTCATCAGAGTTCCTGTACTTCAGGTTGCCCCTCACATACAGTCTCCCATGGAAGCAGCGCCAAGTCAAGTCCCAAAACTTCAAGGGGATCCGCTTAGAGTTTAATAACCCGAGCCCCACCTCCAGATCCCGGCTTGGGCAATCCTTGAGGGCCAGGGGCTTCTGGAAGTGGGTCAACAGAACCCTATTGTCAAGTAACCTCCTTGACAAGGTCCTGATCTCCCACACTCCCAGACCCCACCGGCGGATCGCCTTCACAACCAGGGTAGCATAAGCCGGAAGATGCCCATGAGGCGTGCGAAGGTCCTTCACCCGCCCTCCTGTCTCCCATTCCTGGAAGAAAGGCCGAAACCACCCCCTACAGGAGAATACCCACGGAGGAGCCCTCTCTAACCAGAGGTTGGCGATGTTTGCCTTAAGAAAGGTGTTTACTAGAAACACCACCGGGTTGACCATACCCAACCCTCCTAGTCTCCTCGTGCGGTACGTGACCTCCCTCTTGATCAGGTTCAGCCTATTCCCCCATAATAGTTGGAAGAACAGGCTGTAGACCCGTGTCCAAAGAGGTTCTGGCAAGATGCAGACGCTGCCCAGGTATATTAATAAAGGGAGCAAATACCCCTTGGCCAGGTTAACCCTTTCCCTCAGGGTCAAGGACCAACCCTTCCACTGATCCACCTTCTGGGCGGCAATCTTAAGTCTGCCCTCCCAGTTTTGCTGGGGATAGTCCCCCGGGCCGAAACTGATGCCTAAAATTTTTGCCGTGGCCTGAGGCCCTGGGAGGGTGTCCGGGAGATCGAAACTTGGATCTCCCCCTCCCAGCCAGAGACTCTCACACTTATCCCGGTTGATCATGGACCCAGAAGCCACCGAGTAGCGCTCAACTTCAGACATGACCCAGTCCGCCTCCTCTCTCGAGGATACAAAGAGGGAAACATCGTCGGCGTACGCCACTACCCTCAAGGTGGCCTCTGGCTCCGCCCGGTCCATCCCGACTCCCACCAACGGTCCGCGTTCCACTCTCCTTAAAAAGGGGTCGATCGCGAACACGTATAACAGTGGGCTCAGGGGACAGCCCTGGCGGACACCAGACCTCACCTCAAAAGGGGGTCCGACCCAACCGTTCACAAGCGGAAAAGTCTCTGCCCCATTGTATAATACTCTCAACCAATCAACAAACCTCCCGGGCAGACCGTACCTCAGAAGGACGGACCAGAGGTACTCATGGTTAACCCGGTCAAAGGCCTTCGCCTGGTCTAAGGACAGCAAGTACCCCTTCCAGAGACCTGCCCTGCCCTGCTCCACTGCCTCTCGGACACCGAGCACAGCACTAAAAGTACTGCGGCCTGGAACAGAGCAGTGCTGGGCCCCCGAAAGGAGCCGGGGTGCAAACTTCACAAGCCGATTGAAAAGCACCTTTGCCAGAACCTTTCGGTCCGTATTGAGAAGCGATATGGGACGCCAATTCTCAATACGGGACGAGTCTTTACCCTTTGACAGGATAATCAGGGCGGACTTCCTCATTGAACCGGGAAGAATGTCCGAGGAGAGACATTCATTAAAAACCTCAGTCATGAGGGGGACCAAAGAGTCCCTAAAAGTCCTGTAAAACTCGGATGTTAAGCCATCCGGACCGGGCGATTTTTTGGGCCGGAGCCCATCAATGGCCCGTCTCACTTCCTCTTCCCTGATTGCTTCTGCCAAACCATGAAGAGAGGGGTCATCCCCTGGTTCAGGGATGGTTTCAGCCAGGAAAGCCGACATCTCATCCCGATCTGGATCCCTCCTTCCCAAGAGATGCGAGTAGAAGGATCTGACCACCTCCAGGATCCCTGATTTGGATCTGTTCAGGGAACCCGTACTGTCGATCAGTCCTGCTACCATCTTGCAACTCACTGACATCCTGCAGTTCCTGTAGGGGTCGGGCGAGCGGTACCTCCCGAAATCCCTCTCAAAAACTAAGGATGTGTGCCTATCATACTGGCACCCCTTGAGCAAGGCCTTCACCCTGGAGATTTCCTCACGGTCCCCTCCAGTCGAGACGAGCTGCTCGAGTTTCCTCCCCAGCTCCCGATACAGGCGGTACCTGTTCAGGCCTCTGAGGCTCGAAAGCTGACGGAAGAACCCCGCAACCCTTGTTTTGAAGATCTCCCACCACTCAGACTTACTGCTACAGAGACCCAAGAGAGGTACCTGGCTCTGAAGAAATTCCTCAAAGGATTGTCTCACATCCGCTTCTTCCAACAGGGACGAATTCAGCTTCCATAGGCCTCTCCCTATCCGGGGAGTCTCTGCAACATTCAAAGAAAAGGAAATGAAACAGTGATCGGAGAATTCCACCTCAACAGCGGACACTGCAGAAGAGACGGCTTCCTCCTTTAAAAAAAAACCTATCTATCCTAGACCTACAACTACCCCTATGAAAGGTGAAACCCCCGTGACCTGGGGTGTGCCGGATGTGGACATCCACCAGGCGAGCTTCGCTTGCTATGCTGTTAAGGGTATTACTATCAAAAGCCAGCCTTCGGTCTCCGGGGCCTCCCCTATCACGGGGTCTAGTTATAGTATTAAAGTCCCCACCGAAGACCACCTGCCGGCTGGTAAAAAGATAGGGCTTGATCTTCAGGAAGAGACATTTACGGTCCCACTCTGACTGTGGACCATAGATGTTAATGAGCCGGAGCTCCTGTCCCCCCATGAAGACGTCAAGGACCAAGCACCTCCCCATTTCTACCTCAATCACCCGTCTGCATTCCACCGAAGCGGCCTTAAAAAGGACCGCTACCCCGCTATACGGCTCGGCCGCAAGAGACCAGTATGAGGGCCCGCACCTCCACTCCCTTCTTGCTTTGTAAATGGCCCCCATGTCCGTTAGTCTGGTCTCCTGCAAAAATAAAATGTCAGCCTCAACTCGGTTGAAAAAATCAAAGGCCATAAATCTGGCCGCATCTGACTTTATACTGGCGACATTAATCGACGCCAGAGTCAACGGGGTAGGTTCCGCCATCATGGGTGATTGAGTTAGACGGCCTTCTTTTTAACCGCACCCCTCAATTTACCTTTTTCACCCTCAGAGGAGGAGCCAGACTCTCCCCTCCTCTTTAGTGACACCGAGGTGTCCATAGCACCCGCCACCACCTTCCCAGTCTTACCGGGTTCCTCACCCCTGGACCCCAGGGCAGTCCCCCCCCCAGAGGAAAGTGAGCCCTCCGGAGGACGGACCCCGCCGCTCCCTGAAGGCACCTCAGATGTTACCGCCGGTCCCTCACCCCCGACCTCCGACACAGCAGAGTCATCGAGGGCATGGAACCGGTTGGAGAGGGGGATCAGAGGGGAGCCGGTGAGCCCTTCCGTAGGCACCTTAGTGGCCAGGGGGGGGGCCTTAGATGTTTTTGCCCCTTTTCGGTTCCTCCTCCGACTCTTACTGGTCTTATTGTCACCTTTTGTTTTAGGCTGCTCCACCACCTCCTCGTCCAGACTTTCATACTGGGAGGAGTCATCAGAAGCAGCCACCTCCTCCCTCTCCATCCTCCTGATCTCCTCGCTCACCGCCTCCTCCCCCAGGGCCTCAGGGGCACCGGCTGCCGCTTCCGAGGAGGGTACAGACATCACCCCAGTCGCCTGGGGCTTATCCTGCCCCCTACCCCCACGGCGCCTCACCTGATGCCACTGGTGGGCAGATGTACTGGCCACGCCTTCCTTCACCGGCCCCTCAGCTCCTCTCCCGCCCCCACCTCCGGCTTCAGCAGAGGATGCACCGCTGGGGACCCCCCCATGGCTCTCCCCCGCCTGACCAGAGATGGTGTTAGAAAAGGAGCGGGGGCAGCGGCTGTACGGGTGACCTAGGTCACCACACAGGTGACACCTAATGTCACCACAGGCCGCGGCAAGATGACCTACCCCACCACACAAGGCACATTTCTGCACCTTGCAGCCCGCGCTGAAGTGGCGGGGATCACCGCACCTGTGGCAGACCTTTGGTTGCCCCTGGTAGAAGATCAGGATCCTGTCCCTCCCCAGGAATGCTGAGGAGGGGATGTGGGTGACAGTACCGCCTGAGACCTTCAACCTCATCATGAAGGTCCAGCCCCCTGACCAGATGCCAAACTCGTCCCTGTTCTTTTTTGGGACGTCCGTGACCTCCCCATAGCGGGAAAGCCACGTCATAATATCGACCCCAGAGAGCGACTCGTTATTAGTTAGAACGGTCACTCTCTTTACTCCATTTTGGCGAGACACCGCCTGCACGGCAAAGTCTCGCCAGCCGGGCTCCCCCTTCACCAGTTCAAAATTCGACCAAAAAAGCTCTAGGCCCTCCGGCCGAACAAAACTGATGTCGAAGATGGGGGTACCAAAAGGATGGATCAGGGCAAAGATGTCAGTCGCCCTGAAGTTCATCTTCAGGAGGAGCTCCACGACCCTTGCTCTTGGCGGGCACGCTTCACTGCCCCTCCACCGAAGACGAACTACATTCCTCCTGGCCACCCCCTGCCCGGCTGTCGGGAGGGACCACGCTGTCTCCCCCTCCTTTTTATCTTGGAAGGCGGCCAGGCCATGTCTATCTAGCCAAAAGGCCAGGTCCACCTCTCTTCCCTCTACCTGGATCGTCCGTTCTCCCTTCTTGAGGGCCTCCAGGAAACGACGTCGCAAGTCACCATCCCTGAGGTCCAGAGGTGAGGAAGCCCCCCGAGAAGACCCCGAGGCCCCGGCTACTACCCCCGCAAAACTCCGGGGACCAGCAGCCGGGGAGGCAGATGGACCAGCCCCACCACCACCCCCCCCACTAGCAACAGACACACCAGCACTTGCTTCCTCCACCACAGACACATCCATACCGACAGTCACCCCACTTGCCCCACTCCCACTCACATGCACACTGGGGTCACAGTTGTTTTTCTTCTCCACACACTTTCTGCCAGCAGGTTTTTCAACAGCATTACTACTGCTGCCACCTGCTGGCAGCACCTTCCCTGCCGGGGGGTTTTGGGAGCCTGGTGCTGCAGCTATTTTTGCCGGCGCCCCTGCCCCAGATAAGCCCGTGGGCACAGAGGACACCGGCAGGCAGGCACCACCTCCATTTTTAGCCACAGCTGTGGCACTACTGCTCCCAGCAGCTGTCGGCGCTAAGCCCCGCCCATTTTCGGGTGAAGCCACCTCCACTTGTGCGGGATTTACCCGTGAGGACACGCCCCCTGCACCAGACAGCACAGTGGGGGCCCCAGAGGCCACTCCCACCGGTGCCGTGGGTGACAGGGAGGCCACGCCCCCCGCACCAGGCAGCACAGTGGGGGCCCCAGAGGCCACTCCCACCGGTGCCGTGGATGACAGGGAGGCCACGCCCCCCACACCAGGCAGCACGGTGGGGGCCCCAGAGGCCACTCCCACTGGCGCTGTGGACGGCTGGGAGGCCACACCCCCCGAAGCCGGCCGCGCAGGGACCCCCGAAGCTGACCCGGAGCCGGGTCTACTCACAGGGGCCCCTGGACCAGCGACACCAGCTCTCAGGGGCATAGCACCCCCTACCGTCACACCCGTTGCCACAAAAAGCCTGGCCACCCCAGCTCCGGTGGCCGGCCCCAGGCTAGGCCACTCCCCCTCGGCACCCAGCGGCGGTGGAGCCCCCCGCGCTGACCCATTACTGGGCCCCTGCGCAGGGGGCCCCGACCTCGCCACGGATTTTGCCAGGGGAGCAAGCCCCACCTTTCCTTTATGAGCCGGCTCTGCCGGAGCCGCAGGCCCCGCGCCCTTCAGCTTACCAGGTCTCTGGGTCCCTGAAAGTGATCCAGATTTAGTGGATCCGTGCGTGAGGGACCCAGACACCCCAGCACACGCCGCCGGAGATGCGGCCCCGGCTGTCGGTGCACCGCCGGCAGCGCAGGAGGCAGCGGCGGATGTACACGCCGCCCCCCGCACGCCAGCAGGCGCACCAGGTGCCAGGCCAGACCCCCCTTTTACAGGGGATCCAGCCCGAGCACCTCCACTGATGACTCCCACCATCGGGCCGCCCTCCGCGCCATGCTCCGTATCAGACACCTTGGACCCACTGCCTCCATTACCACAAACAGAGGCAGCGCTCTGCGTGCCATGGCCTATGTTCTCCCCGCTCCCTCGCTGTGGACCCACAACAGAGTCCAAGCCGGGGTGGGTAGCGGGTGCCGCACAACGGGACAGGGGGGCCCCAGAGAGGGGGACATACACAAATTTGTGCGCAACAGTTGTTTTTCTCTTTTTTTTTGCTTTTCTCTTCATCCCCCTCACGGGTGCCTCATCCTCGCAGATCTCATCCCCGAACGTAAGCTGACCAAAACGTATCGGGGACTCGATCTGCTGGATCTGCTGCATGATAAGGCAGCCCCCCTCACTGCTACTGCTCCCATCCTCCTCATCCTCCCCCTCGCTCCCGCTGCCCTCTGAAGGGCTAGAATCAGACGGGAGAGCCATCTGCTCAGGGGCTATCCCGCTATGCGATGCCTGGAGATCACTTACCAGGCCACCAGGCGGTGGGTAGGGTGCGACCTCCTCCACGCATACCTCTTCTTCCTCCTCCTCCACCGCCTGGCCGGGGCCCTGCGACCCCTCCAGAGCCCCACCGGTCATGGCTCTGAACCGGTCATCATTAAGCAGCTTCTCCCTGAAGGGTCCACTGCCCGCCAAGATGATGCTCCTGCGGTCCTGCAGCTCTTGGATGGCTTGCTTGATTTTCCGGACCGCGGCGGATAGCTCAGGCTTCTTGGTGCCAGAGGCCCTCTCGGACCTCTCCTGAGCTACCCTCAACTCCCCCCAGAGGGAACTTAGCTTTTTTGCGGTGTCCTCATACTCACAGAGGTGCGCATGGACACGGGAGGCATAGGTGACGGTTGCCTCCCTCGCCACCTTGGTACCCCAATCAGGGGGCACCGCTGCAGCACCTCTGCTGGCACTCGACCTACCTCCAGAGGGAGGAGCTGCCGCGGTCGTAGCCTCGGGGGTCCTCCGG
Source organism: Phyllobates terribilis (assembly GCF_046119375.1). Taxonomy (NCBI): domain Eukaryota; kingdom Metazoa; phylum Chordata; class Amphibia; order Anura; family Dendrobatidae; genus Phyllobates; species Phyllobates terribilis. Next base: position 4,094,215 of record NW_027362833.1, read on the forward strand.
GTCTTCATGCTGGAACCCCTGCTGCCTCGGCCTGATGTTGCAGCCATAGCCTGGTTGGTGTTCCTCCCACCCCCCGCCGGCTTAGACCGGAGGCCAGTCCCACTCTGAGCCTTCTTTCCTGGGAAGGGGGCAGACAAAAAGTCCCAGATGGAAAAACAAACCTCCCTTCCCAGGAGCTCTCTCCGCACACAGCTCAGTACAGGAACCTCAGCCGAGTCCTGGAGTCCTCTCCACAGTACAACTCAGGAGTAACTACAGGAGCTCCTCATCACCAGTCCTCCCGTCCAGCACAACGTACACACTGCTGCGGCTGCATGGCTAATATCCACTGGACTGAGAAGGCCCCGCCCCCTCCGGTGACGTCATGATTCCATGAAATCACTCCTCCCCCTCAAGAAATCTACTCCAATCTAGACGCTCCCCTGTTGCTGAGGCGTGGTGACGCTGTAGCTGGGTGATTGCAGTCAGAGTAGTGGTGTTTGGCGTCTGTACTACAGGTAAGAAGATGGGACTGTACCAAGGTGATTACTACATTCAGGACAATAAGTAGCTAGATGTAGGTGTGCAGAATCCCACTCCCAATATTGTCAGGGTCTCTCACCCCCTCGTGTCGTCGGCTGTCAGGCTCCCGCACCCCCTCGTGTCGTCGGCTGTCAGGGTCCCGCACCCCCTCGTGTCGTGGGCTGTCAGGCTCCCGCACCCCCTCGTGTCATGGGCTGTCAGGCTCCCGCACCCCCTCGTGTCATGGGCTGTCGGGCTCCCGCACCCCCTCGTGTCGTCGGCTGTTAGGGTCCCACACCCCCTCGTGTCGTGGGCTGTCGGGCTCCCGCACCCCCTCGTGCAATGGGCTGTCAGGGTCCCGCACCCCCTCGTGTCGTCGGCTGTCAGGCTTCCGCACCCCGTCGTGTCGTGGGCTGTCAGGCTCCCGCACCCCCTCGTGTCATGGGCTGTCGGGCTCCCGCACCCCTTCGTGTCGTCGGCTGTTAGGGTCCCACACCCCCTCGTGTCGTGGGCTGTCGGGCTCCCGCACCCCCTCGTGCAATGGGCTGTCAGGGTCCCGCACCCCCTCGTGTCGTGGGCTGTCAGGCTTCCGCACCCCGTCGTGTCCTGGGCTGTCGGGCTCCCGCACCCCCTCGTGCCATGGGCTGTCAGGCTCCCGCACCCCCTCGTGTCGTGGGCTGTCAGGCTCCCGCACTCTCCCCTTGTCGTTGTCTGTGGAGAAGATTAATACATATTTTAATTTTTCAGATTTTCTCTTATAAAACAAGATCCCTGAGCTTCTGCCTTTGACCGAAAAAATGGCGTCTGACAAGTCGCTGCTGTCTGCAGAAATGAACACAAGCATGGAGGAAGCGCTGTATGAACAGATGCTGATGAAGGTACGAAAGATGAATTGGAGAGGCCAGCAATCACCGGGTGAATGTCTCCTCCGTCAGCCGCCGGGGGCGCTACAGTCTCCAACATTTACCTAATGTGTATTGTTGGCTTTAGACCCCTCATAGTTGTACTATTTTGGGGCAGGAAAAATCAGTTTGCAGAACCATCCTGTTCATGTTACTCACTGATTCTCACTTGTTGCCTCATTTCAGGCCAAACAGGAGATACAGAGCAGAATACCGAACTTACCAGAAAGCAGACAGATCAGACCCCAGCCGGGTGAGATGGGCGTCCTCTGATTATTATCCAGATTACTTTGTGCATATTATGTGACAGATACCACAGTGGGGCAGTGGGGTCTTATTGACTACAACGGTCACATGATGCAACCAATGTGGGGGTCACATTGTTTTTTCTTTTGCAGTTGATTACATGTAAATGCTGCTTGGCTTTTGCCGATTTTATTGTGTTTTTGTTCACTTTTTGGTTTTATTTTTGTGTTAGGTTTCTGCATTAAAACTCGCACATCCAAAAATACCGAAATCTTTATTAACATCTGCAAGTCGAACCAGATCCCAGCGCCCCCGGACCTGATGGAGCAGGAGTTAGTCAGCATCCTGGAATCTGATGATCCCTCCGGCTATCGAGTCCCCATGAGCCTTGGAGAGCCCCACGTTGAAGTTGATAATAGTACGTTTTTTTGTTTTTTTTTATTTAATACAGCGCATCTCTTTTTAAAGGGGTAGTCCAGAGATATCCTTAAAGGGGTTAAAATAGCAAGTATTACAACTTACTAATCCTCAATGGTCAAAGGTGCCATCTCCACAGGTTCTGGTAGGTCCACTTCAGTTTGACATCTTGTTGTTGACTTTTGAACTTTTTTGGTTTAGATTTGGGACTTAAAGGGATTGTCCACTACTTGGAGTCCCCTTTAAGAACTTATACCACTTATTCATAGCAGCCCTACTAAGGTCAGTGGGTGAGTCGGCACCGCAAAGTATCTAAGTCCTGGTGCACTTTGTCCTACAGGTGGAGGCGGCTGCACGGCATACGACATAGTGATTAATGGCACCTTCTTTGAGAAAATTAAGGTAACTGCAATTGCTTATTCTGACATACGAGCTGTCTGCTCTCCTTTGTGTCAGCTCCTTACTTTGTATTTTTTTTTATTAGAATAATGAGCTTTTCAGGGAATTTTTTATCACCGTGGCCATGGATGGACAAGAGAACAAGTACGAAATGGAGCTGTCAAGAGGTAACGACCACATCACTGATATTTTCCTTGATTTTTCCATCGACCACACAAGGACTTGTTCCTTCATGGAGCAAGTTTACCATATAATATATTGAAAATGTTTATGTACCAACCTGTTGTATGGCACCGTATCAAATGCCTTTGAAAAGTCCAGATAGACAACACCAACTAAGTTTCCCTGGTCCAACCTAGAACTTACCTCCCATAGAATCTTTTCAGATTAGTTTGCAGGACAGATCCCTCATAATCATATGTATAGGTTATTCTTATTGAGGTGCTCCAGGTTAGTATCTCTTAGAAAACCCACAAAGATGTTGCCCACAGTACAAGTTAAACTTACCGGCCTATAAATTCCAGGCTCACATGTTATCCCCTTCTTGAATATTGGTACCACATTTGCTATGTGGGTGTAACGCTGGTGGATATAGACCCACTGCCCCACAGGAGGGTTGTGACTAGGTGTCTACTGGGTCTCCACTAGAACCTCTGGTGGTGAGGATAGACTGGGCTGCCGGTAGACACCAGGTACCACTTCAGGGCAGTCCCCGGGACTGCAGCAGCATTCCGGAGGTACCAGGGTACCAAATACAGGAGAGCTAAGATAAAGACTAGGTCAGACAGTCTGAGATCGGGGCAGGCAGCACAGGTTCAGGATAGAGAAAAATGGCAAGGGGGACAGGGGTTTTTGATACCAGAAAACTCTTTTAACGCTTGCAACCTCTGTTTCTTGACTGCAACTCAAACAGTCGAATCAGTCAGTAAGAATTTAGGGCACTTCCATTGTGATATTTTGCATCAGCATTTGTTAGCAGACGCCAGGAATGGATCCAAAACAGAAGAGGTGAAAGTGTTTCAGTTACTATTTTTCACTGTGTTTGTTCCCCTCTGGTTTTCAGCTTACAAATACTGATGTAAATTAGTGCCAAAAATACTCACTGTGTGAATGAGGCGAGGAAGCTGCTTGTAATACTGTAATAGAAGTCCTTATTCTGAGGATGAGTGCTGTAATTCTTGTCTTCTCTGCTCCATCAAACTCCCCAGAGCAGGGGCAACCCCTGGGGCAAAACTGCTGGCGGCAGATGTCCAGACGTATGACTCAGTGATGTTTGATGGACCCCAAATCCCAAACAAAGTGAATCAGACACATACAAAATAAATACACAAAGCACTGCAATTAGGTGTCAAACGTTCTCAACTTTATTTAAATTTACATGACACCGAAAATGGCACAACCCTCGACTCACGAAGAGTCACCCTCCAGCGCTCAGGAGAGGAAAACCCCCTGTGGAGGAAACCTCTAGAGAACCATGGCTGGAGGGCTGCGCTTCCCTTGCGCTTAGAGAGTTAGTGCCGATATATGACGGAGTTTTAGAATTTGTACATATTTACAGAGAACGACATAACAAATATAGACTATAATTGTGATAAACTGGATGTGGGAGAGATCTGGCTGCGATATCTGTCACCACATTTATTGCTGGAACGAATTTAGTTGATCTGATTTCCCAGGTGGATCTACCACTTCTCCCTTACAGATCCAGCTCCGTCTCTCAAGAAGTTGGGTACTTGGTTAAAGGGGTTGCTCATTATGGATAACCCCTAATAGGATGAGTATCCCCTTCCCCTCCCAATTTATCACCCATTAAAGTCAAGGATCCATCCATGAACTCCCAAAGAAGAGCAGCTCTTTGTACATAGTAACAGAAGGGGATCCTGTTTTGGGGACCCCCCCTCTGTTACCTTCCCATGCCCCCGGGGTGTCTAAGAAGACAACCCCTTTCCCTGCTAGAACCTCCAAATTACACCAACGTTGGCACATTACGTGGGGTGGTCAAGCTCAAGGTCCTCAGGCGCATCATCAGTAATGGCGCTGATCGTGGCAGCGCGGCATTCTTTTATGGAATCTTCTTTATGACACTTGTTTATGCCCTCACAATAGTTGTCATGGTTACTACAAAGGCTATTACTGATGCAGGATCCAAGTATTAACCCTTTCATCATTGGTAATTCACTTTCATTATGGAGGCAACTAACTGCACTTGTTACCAAGCAGAAGTCTTATCATTACGGCTTCCCTTAGGCACCATAAGAAATACAGATTATAGAACATGCGTACAAGTGTTTCAGGAGTGTTTTGCACTTTTTAGATCCATAGATTGGGCTTATAACTAGCACTGTACAAAGCCAAAAATTAAGAGGAAATTACTTGTAAAATAATATTATAGGGAATTGCATTTCAAGCATTTTCCTAATGTGCATTCTACATACTTGCATAGTTGCATAGGTTGAAAAAGTTTGAACTTTAATGTCCTAGGTCTACCTCCAAAGTTATACATTTTCTATTACTAGATTATTTATAACCCACAATGTCATGTTTTGTTAAAAAAGTATCCAGCCCTTCTATAAATGCTGTTATACTATCTGCCATTACTATATCTTGTGGTTGGCATTCCACAGTCTGACTGCTCTATCTGTAAAGAATCCTTTCCTATTAAGTTGCCAGATTCGCCTCACCTCCGCTTGTTATGAATGTTCCTGGTGCTTTGTAAGGTCCTGGAAAGTGATAAGTCATGTGCCAGTACTATGCATTGACCACATATGTATTTATACATATAAATGTCTATTTATGAAGGAGATGATAATATGCTACTTACTACCATGTTTTAGCTAAGATACAAGGCATACTTGTAAGGAGAGATGAAAAAGGTGATGGGGAACAACATATAAATATACTGAGGAACGCTATACACTAGTGGCCAAAATTGAGTCAACACCCCCAAGATTTACGAATTTTTAGCATTTTGCCAATACAAATACAAATTTCATGAATGTTTTTGATTTCACAGTAAAGTTTTTAAGTAGAAATAAAATCTCATATAGAAACACAATATTAGCAGGAAATTTGTTCATTTGTCAACAAATTGGACACTATTGTCACTCAGATGACTGTGGGAGAAAAGCCATTTATTTGTCCTATTTTCATATCTAACACTAAATGTTATTACTCAGTTGGACAGCCCTTGGCCTTGATGACTGCCTGGCATCTACTTGGCATGCTATCTACCAGTTTGTGTAAATCAGATGGTGTGATGATATGAAGCCATGATTTGATGATGGCTGCAATGAGTTCCTGCTTGTGTGAAGCCCGCTGTTTTGACACCTCTCTTTTGAGGCGAGCCCAGAGATTCTCAATAGGATTGAGATCTGGGCTGTTTCCTGGCCAATTCAATAGCTGGATATTTTTGTCCTTGAACCAAGAGAGACATTTTTTAGCTGTATGGCATGGGGCTCCATCTTGCTGAAAAATAAACGGTGTCCCTTCACTAAATACATCATGTGCCGAAGGAATGAGTTTAGGCTGAAGGACTTCCTTGATGTCCTTTTCAGCATTAACTGTTCCTTCAATTACCTGCAGCCTACCACCTGCATCTCTGGACACGCAGCCCCCTACCATAACACTCAGAGGATGCTTCATGGTGGGTACTGTACCCTCTGACAACCAGTCCTCTCCAGGTCGTCGTCGAACGTAGCAGACACCGTCGCTGCCAAACATGGGTAGGCGTGTCTCATCGCTCCATATAACATTTCTCCATTGTTCAGTGGTCCATTTACAATGTTCTTTGGCCCACTGCAGACGTTTCTGACGCTGTGAGGCATTCAAAAATGGCTTTTACCTGGTATTCTGGCTCTTAACTCCGCTTTTACCAATCGTCGTCGAATCGTCCGATCGGACACTGTCAAGGGAAGAACATTTCTGCACAAAAAACGTGTCGCTCGGCAGGAAAATCCCCTTGATATTGCGTTTTTTGAGATTTTTTTTTTCCGTTCTTTAGAAACGCTGCAAAAATACTGAAACAATAAACATGAAACTGCTTCAAATCTGCAAGGATTCACTATTCCTGCTTTTCCTGGTACTATCAAACATAGCATTTTTGGGAACTTGGAGCTCTATATTACAAATATGTCCGTCCCTCCAGTTGAAAGAAATTAACATTTTCCTGGAGGGAAGTTTATATTTTACATTATGTCAGTTTTTGTCTATCGATGATAAAGTGCAGTTTGCAGCAATTTTTATTGTGACATATACCCAAATCATTCACGAAAATATTTCACATTCAACGCGCGTCGGACGGGCCTGCGTGCTCTCACATGCCAGGGCTGAGTTTCAGTTCCAGTCCGACCCTGTTAATCATCTATAGTTTCCCTTCAGAGTGGAAAATGCTGAAAAATCGGAAGTTCCTGGGATCCATTTTTGAACAGAATATCAGAACCAAATCAAAACCGATGATTCAGGGAATGGACACAATGTCCCAACTCTAAGGTACAAGTCTATGGCATACAGTCTGTAAAAGACGACAGAGTAGGCTGCTGTTGAGCATCGGCGGCTTCTCTGATGTTCCTCGCTCATCTATGCAGTACATGGTCGGCCATTCAATTGATTGGATGTCTTATAATACCACATTTCCCCTAGGGACACAAAGTATGAAGAGCTCCACTCCTCCTGGTGATAGGTTATACCCAACAGATGGGGCAGCGCCACTCCTCGTGGTGATGGGTTACACCCAACAGATGGGGGAGCGCCACTCCTTGTGGTGATAGGTTATACCCAACAGATGGGGGAGCGCCACTCCTCATGGTGATGGGTTATACCCAACAGATGGGGGAGCGCCACTCCTCGTGCTGATGGGTTACACCCAACAGATGGGGGAGCGCCACTCCTCATGCTGATGGGTTACACCCAACAGATGGGGGAGCGCCACTCCTCGTGCTGATGGGTTACACCCAACAGATGGGGGAGCGCCACTCCTTGAGGTGATAGGTTATACCCAACAGATGGGGGAGCACCACTCCTCGTGGTGATGGGTTATACCCAACAGATGGGGGAAGTTACAGAATGGCTTGTTATGGTGCAAGAACATTGTGGACATTGTTTTTTTGTTTTTTTTTTAACTATTTTGCCTTTATGTTCTTTATTTTTTTCCTACAGACCCTCCCAGCTAATGTGGCACCCCAGGGGTCTGGTTTCCACAGTAATGTAATGTTATGTCTGAGAGCAGGTGGGAGGTCCTTTGGTCAGGGATCCTGTGCATGCCACACCTCCTGCCCAGTCTTGGGAGGGGAAGGACTTCCCCTATATAAACCCGGGGCTGAGGCAGGGTTAGAGAGTTCTGAGAGAAGAAGACAGGGAGCAGAGCTGCTCTATGGGCTCTGCTCCACAGGCAGGCCCTGGCTGGGGCCTGAGCCTGGAGAAAGAAGACAGAACAAGAGTAGAGAAGAGAAGCAGCATAGCAAGAAACATCAGGAGCTCTGTGGGGAGCAGTGTTACAACGAGTCAGGGGCTGGCAGCTGCAGAGCTCGCCCTGACTGAGAAGATTTCTTACCGGACCCGGAGTCCGAGGCTGTGGGGACTAACTCCTACCCAGCAGCAGAAACCGTCCGGCAGAGGATTTCAGGTCCTCTGGCCCAGAAGCCCGAAGGCACGGTCACACGCGTGGGACCAGCACCGCCATCGTGGAGCGGAAGCCATTAGAAGGCCCTGAGTCACCGGCCATACGGGTGAGCACCACACGGTACACTCAGGGACGTGGGCTACTTATACCCGCCTCTAGCAAGGTAGCCAGAAGAGTACAGTTAGTCTGGGAGGCCTACAACTCCGCCTGGCCAGGGGAGATCCCATCTGCTCAAGGACTGACCAGGCCCCAATCGCTAGCCAGTACTCCGGGAGGGTCTATCTTTGTCACCAGTAAAGACCCTGAACTACACAGTACCGTCTCCGAGTGGTTCCTGCTACCCCCATCATCCACGTCGGCTGCCCTGAGGCCATACCCCTCCCGTTGGGGGTTATACCATCCACGCTGCACAATCCTACCACCGGCCTCAGCGGTCTGCCCTGCAGCAGCAGCTCCCTGGCTGCACTCAACGGGTGGCGTAGTCATCTAACATCTACTGCTATAACATCGCCACTTAGTCTGACTCCCTGGGCACGGACCGGGTCACCGCCACGAGACTACAACCTTCAACAGATCCGGCTCCGGGTAAGCCCCCGTGTGCGAGACGCTACGCGACACAGCAGGCCCAGGGGCGCGTCAATTTTGGCGTAGTCGGCAGGATACGTGCCCGCAACCACCGGGTACTGCGTGCCTGAAAAAGAGACTTTTAAAACTTACCTGTGGTGAAGATTCCCGCCATCCGGCGCCATCTTCAGCCTTCTTCCCGCCATCGGTGAAGATTCCCGCCATCAAGCGCCATCTTCAGCCTTCTTCCCGCCATCCGTGGAGTTTTCCCGCCATTGGACGCCATCTTGAGGACGCCGCGCGGGAAGAAGAGGGGCGTGGACTCCGAAAGCGCGCGAGAACTGAAGCCCCGCCTCACGTCCGGACGTTGCGTAAGGTCCTGGAAGGAGCCCAGCAGACGCCGACGTCACAGGAGCGCGACGGAAGGTCCTCAACCCTGACGATCCACTGCGGAGCCGCGGCCTACGGAAGAGCATCATCGCAAGGTAGGCCACGGTCCACTAGGGGGGAGGAAGATGTCGGATACGGAGGAGAGCTTCACTGCCTCAACCCCCGCCAGCGTCACCGCTGCTGCAGTTATGCCCTTCACCATGCCCTATATCCCGGGAGCAGCTTGGCTACCCCAGTACTCAGGGGAGTCACATACCCTGCATGACTTTAGAGAAAAGCTGGATAGCCTCTTCCAGGTGTACCCCCTCACAGAAGAGCAAAAAGTGAGCATCCTGGTGGCCCAACTAACCGGGGCAGCCAAAAGGGAAGTAAAATCCTGGCCACCTGGGAGGAGGACTGTCGCAGGAATACCAACCCGGCTGAGGGACACCTTTGATGCCCGCACCTCAGCCGAGATCAAGCTTAGATTCTACGGGTGCAAACAGCGGGTACATGAGAGTATAAGGGACTATGCCCTGAACCTACAAGAGGACCCGGACGGGTCTGAAGACTATCCTCAGGAGGAGACAAGGAGAGGACACCGCTGCTGAAGGGAAGTAGCATAAACTGGAACTGTAAATAGTTACTCGTTAGGGTACAAGAACTGCTGCTAACTAAAATATGGTCCCCGTTGGGACAAGTGTGAACTGTTTCCCGTGTGTCCCTATCCCTTACCAGGCTGAGGACTGTGAGCAGCCATTCCTTATTCCCACAGGCTGAGGACTGTGAGCAGCCATCCCTTATCCCCACTGGCCAAGGACTGAGAGCGGCCACCCTGTACATAGTTGGAGCGTAACCCGGGATGGACTAAAGACTGTTAAGGACTCGGGGCAGGACAAACCCCTACCTGGTTACGTCTCCCTGTTTTGGTGAAATGGACACCTTGCTTTTCTTCAGAGACTGCACCCGGTTGCGGACACGCCGTGACCATCTTTATGTGATTTTCTTGTTGTATTATTAATGTTTATATCTTGTTATGTTTTTCTAAAATTTGTTTAGTCCCGGAGTACTAAATTTTACTAGGGGGGAATGTGGCACCCCAGGGGTCTGGTTTCCACAGTAATGTAATGTTATGTCTGAGAGCAGGTGGGAGGTCCTTTGGTCAGGGATCCTGTGCATGCCACACCTCCTGCCCAGTCTTGGGAGGGGAAGGACTTCCCCTATATAAACCCGGGGCTGAGGCAGGGTTAGAGAGTTCTGAGAGAAGAAGACAGGGAGCAGAGCTGCTCTATGGGCTCTGCTCCACAGGCAGGCCCTGGCTGGGGCCTGAGCCTGGAGAAAGAAGACAGAACAAGAGTAGAGAAGAGAAGCAGCATAGCAAGAAACATCAGGAGCTCTGTGGGGAGCAGTGTTACAACGAGTCAGGGGCTGGCAGCTGCAGAGCTCGCCCTGACTGAGAAGATTTCTTACCGGACCCGGAGTCCGAGGCTGTGGGGACTAACTCCTACCCAGCAGCAGAAACCGTCCGGCAGAGGATTTCAGGTCCTCTGGCCCAGAAGCCCGAAGGCACGGTCACACGCGTGGGACCAGCACCGCCATCGTGGAGCGGAAGCCATTATAAGGCCCCGAGTCACCGGCCATACGGGTGAGCACCACACGGTACACTCAGGGACGTGGGCTACTTATACCCGCCTCTAGCAAGGTAGCCAGAAGAGTACAGTTAGTCTGGGAGGCCTACAACTCCGCCTGGCCAGGGGAGATCCCATCTGCTCAAGGACTGACCAGGCCCCAATCGCTAGCCAGCACTCCGGGAGGGTCTATCTTTGTCACCAGTAAAGACCCTGAACTACACAGTACCGTCTCCGAGTGGTTCCTGCTATCCCCATCATCCACGTCGGCTGCCCTGAGGCCATACCCCTCCCGTTGGGGGTTATACCATCCACGCTGCACAATCCTACCACCGGCCTCAGCGGTCTGCCCTGCAGCAGCAGCTCCCTGGCTGCACTCAACGGGTGGCGTAGTCATCTAACATCTACTGCTATAACATCGCCACTTAGTCTGACTCCCTGGGCACGGACCGGGTCACCGCCACGAGACTACAACCCTCAACAGATCCGGCTCCGGGTAAGCCCCCGTGTGCGAGACGCTACGCGACACAGCAGGCCCAGGGGCGCGTCACTAACTCCAAGCAAGTCCCTCATCTCAGAAGTTGAAAGGTTTGGGTTACTTTGAGGTTTAATGCATGCATTTACTTTTTTTAGAATCCCATCTTACAAAAGATATAGGATATCCAACTTCTTGGACTCCAAGAATAAGGGGGCTGCAGCCTGGAAGTAACCCCGCTGCCCTTTTTAAAGAATATGCTGGAGTGGGGCAGCTACCCGGATATTCACTGTGCAGGAAAACTGCAGCTAAGCCCATTCACTTTTCTGGATCTATGCTGTCGTTCCGCTGCACAGTGGAGGCCATGATGCCAATGTGCAGGGAATGACTGTGAAAGGGGCTGTTCCTCATTACAAGCATCAGTGCCACTTTATTATATTAGAGATTGACCCCAACAGATCATAAATTGATGGTGTACTCTTTAATATACTGCTTCCTTCCTTTTTTTATCAGTTCACCCGTGAAACCAGATTACATGATTGTGGCGGAACCTCCTGTAGGACACCCAAGTTTTCTGGTGGCTGAAATCTCTTTACCTAAAGTGGTGAGACCCTCAGATGTGGTTTAGGATTGTGATCTTTTTGCATTTCATGTGATTTCCAATAGTCTTCCCTTATTAAAAGTCTGTGCCAACCTCGTGCTACCAGTCCTCCTCTGCCAACTTTTATCATCACAGCTTTGATGTGTCCACAGTAGCCAATTGCTGGCAGTTGTGACACATTTGCTGGATGATGATGATATAATTTTTTTTTCATACCATGGTGGGTTGTTTGCAAGCTATTGGAATGGGAAAGAATGACTCTGTCACCAGAGAACGACTGTTCAAACCAAGCACAGACGCCCGGTGCTTCACAGCGGGACCAGTCATTTATATAAACCTTCCCCCCTGCTTGTTTCCCCTCCATCTCCACCATCACCTCTTCTTTGACAGTTCTGGCTTCATAGATCCAGAGAGGAGATAGAGGGAAAACAAGCTGGTGGGAAGATGTATATATTATACTAGATGGTGGCCCGATTCTAATGCATCGGGTATTCTAGAATAGGTATGCGGCCGACTGGGCGCAATGAGCAGAGCTGTGTTTAAATTTTGCGCCAAAATCGCTGATTGGTCACGGTTGCCGGCCTCGACCAATCAGCAAAGCGGTGTTAAAATTTGGCGCCTAAATCGCAGATTGGTCACGGCCGGCGGTCACGACTAATCAGCAGAGCGGGGTTTAAATTTGGCGCCAATAATGCTGATTGGTCGCGGCCAGCGAACGTGACCAATCAGCAGAGCGGTATTTAAATTTGGCACCAATAATGGTGATTGGTCGCTGCCGTGACCAATCAGTAGAGCTGTGTTTAAATTTGGCACTAATAATGCTGATTATTCACGACCGGTAACCGCGACCAATCAGCAGAGCGGTGTTTAAATTTGGCGCCAATTTCTCTGCTTGGTCGCGGCTGGCCACTGCAACCAATCAGCGAAACGGTGTTTAAATTTGGCGCCAATATGGCTGATTGGTCACGGCCGGTGGTTGCGACTAATTAGCAGAGCGAGATTTAAATTTGGCGCCAATACTGCTGATTGGTCGCGGCCGGCGACCGCGACTAATCAGCAGAGCGGAGTTTAAATTTGGCGCCAATATTGCTGATTGGTCGCGGCCGTCGACCGCTACCAATCAGCAGAGCGGGGTTTACATTTGGCGCCAAAATTGCTGATTGGCGCGTCCACCAGGTGCGAACAATTAGCAGAGCGGGGTTTAAATGTGGAACCAAGATCGGTGATTGGTCGCGGCCGATATTTAAAATTGGCGCCCAAATTGGTGATTGGTCGCGGGCAGCGCCCGCGACCAATCAGCGATTTTTAACACAAATGGACCTTTGTAACACCATGCGGATACTGTGGGGACATCAGCGGCTAGGGTGTGAAGGGAGACCGGGGAGCGGCGCTGCGGGTCAGGATACTTCTGCTCCGAGCGCCCGCTCATGTCCCGGGTTCTCCGAGCGGAAGTACCCGCACAGGCAGCGCCGCTGACATCCATGCGGCTAGGGTGTGAAGGGAGGACCGTGGAGCGGCGCTGACATCCAATTGGTCGCGGCCGCTATTTAAATCTGCCGCACAAATCGGTGATTGGTCGCTGTCTTGGCCCGCGACCAATCACTGATCTTGGCGCCAAAGTTAAACACTATTGTGCTGATTGGTCGTGGACGCTGCCCGCGACCAATCACCGATTTGGGCGCCAAATTTAAATATCGGCCGCGACCAATCACCGATCTTGGCTCCAGATTTAAACACCGCTGTGCTGATTGATCGCGGCCGATATTTAAATTTGGCGCCCAAATCGGTGATTGGTCGCGGTCAGCGCCCGCGTCCAATCAGCACAGCGGTGCTTAAGTTTTGCGCTAAGATCAGTGATTGGTCGGGTCCGAAGACCGCGACCAATCAACGAATCGTCTTGGTGAGGACCGGGGAGCTGCGCTGCCTGTGCGGCTACTTACGTTGCGAGACCCCGGGACATAGCGGGCGCTCGCAGCAGAAGTATCCCGACCCCCAGCGCCGCTCCCCGGTCCTCCCTTCCGCATGGAGGTCAGCGGCGCCGGCGGTCCTTCCGCTGCTACCGGCCGGGAGATAAGCGCCTCGCGCCGCTCATCTCCCTGCTGCATCTCCGTCCCGCAGATGGGTCCAGCGGTAGGGTTCTTTCTGCTGTTGCCGGCCGGGAGATGAGCGCCTCGCGGCGCTCATCTCCCGGCTGCATCGCCGCTCCGCTCCGTCCCGCAGATGAGCCGCTAACGGCCGCCATCTTTTTTCAGAAATCCCGCGGCGCTGATTGGCCGCTGCCGGACCAATGAGCGACGCGGGATTTCCTGGACAGACAGACAGACAGACGGGATAAGACGATTATATAGTAGATTATTTAATTATATAGTGCCATTGATTCCATGGCGCTGGTGCATATAAATGATGTTATAATGATGATATAAATGATGAAAGAGGCTTGTTGCGATAGTGTAGAACACGCCGCTCTTTATTTTTTCTATATTAATGCGACATTTGGAGGAATCGCACAGAAAATGCTTTAAATGTATTTATTTTTTAATTTGATTTTTCTCATGTCCATGATTCACATTGCGTTAAATGAGGCATAATGAAGATTAAGAATGTTTCAGCTGTATCCTTCATCAGACAGGATAATGTAGCTTAAGGGGACCCACTTGGTTAAATATAGGGGTCAGTTCTGGTCTTCCCAAAAAGCAGATTAAGTAGTCACCACACGGGAATCTGGTGATTACTGGGTTTGCTTTTGGGGACCCCAGATTTCTTCATATAACCGACTGGGCCTTCTGCCTAATGAAGGCTACATTATCTGAAATTCTGGTACCATTCATTATGCCTCACTTAAAGGGGTTGTCTGGCACTTTAATATTGATGATCTATCCTAAGGATATTCCATTAGTATTAAAGTGGTGGACAACCCCTTTTAATGCCGTGTGAATCATAAAAAATATTTGAAGCATTTTCTGTGAGCAGTTACTCCAAGTGTCAGATTTAATGTATGAGACGTCTGGAGCTACACAGTAACTTCTAGTTGGCCACATATCAAGATAAAAGTTTAGATTTTTGTGCACTTGTTGGTTACAACTTTCTTTCCCGTACAGAAGCATTCAGCGACATAAGCGTTGTTACCACGCTGGTCTTCTCTTTACAGTCTTCTGCTAGATCTCGTGTTGGACTTGGGTGAAGACAGAATAGTCTTAGTCGGACGTCCCGATTTGTATCATCTAGACGTCTTCATTCCTTACAATATCATCCAAGAACAAAGTGGAGCTCAGTTCAACAAGGACAGTAAGGTGAGACTATAAAGCAAAGTTGGACATGTCTTATAGCCCATTCTGAAATCTCCTTCTTAAAGAGGTTCTCTGAGAAAATGTATAAAATAAAATTTTAAAAAATGTATACATTTATTTAGCAAAAATAAATTGTTTTAATTAGGGGATAATTCTATGTGAATACTTTTATGTCCAAGAATGGCAAAAGTATTCTCGGAGTGATACCTTTACTGGCTAACAAGAAAAAAAATATATATATGCAAGCTTTCAGAGCACAGAGGCTCCTTCTTCAGGCAATATTACAAATGAATTCATAACATTTGTAATCCTGCCTGAAGAAGGAGCCTGTGTGCTCTGTAAGGAGATTTTTGTGTACTCATCGTCAAATCTCTTTCTCTTAGCCTCTAATTGGGGGACACAGGACCTTGGGTGTTATGCTGCTGTCCACTAGGAGGCGACACTAGGCTTAATCTGAAAAAGATTAACGGTGGCTCCTCCTCTGCAGTATACACCCCCTGACGGCATCAGCCATGTTCAGTTTTGTGCAAAAGCAGTAGGAGGAACGTAACATGAATAACATAATTATGCCTATAAGAAGGCTACCGCCCAGTGGAGAATGTGTGTCACTTCTCGCATCGCCTGGGCACTGCGGGTCCCCCCTTGGTGATTTACGTATGCCACAGCCGTGGCATTGTCTGACTGTACTCTGATGTGAGTGGCTGCCAGTAAATGATGGAAGGCTCTCAACGCCAGGAGAATGGCACGAATATCCAAGATGTTGATGGGCATGGTCGCTTCTGTTGGGGACCACTTGCCCTGTGCTCTGTGGTGCAGGTGTACCGCATCCCAACCCATCAGGCTCGCATTGGTGGTCAGAACCTTCCATTGACTCGTGAGAAAGGAGTTCCCCTTTGTTAGTGAGGTTGGTTTGAGCCACCAGTGCAGGGATCTCTTGGTTGATGACGTCAACTGAAACTCCCTGTCGAGGGAAAAAGGATTCCTGTCCCATGACTTGAGGATGGCTAGTTGGAGAGGCCTGAGGTGAAGCTGGGCAAATGGGACCGCTTCTATTGCCGCCACCATCCTACCAAGGACTCTCATGGCAAACCGGAGAGACTGAGGGGGTTTGCGAAGTAGGATGCGGACCCCTATTCGGAGAGGCAGTGCTTTGTCCTTGGGGAGGAGTACTAGACCCTTGAGGGTGTTGGATAACATTCCCAAAAAGGTCAGAGATTGACTCGGGGTTGGTGATGACTTTTTCAAGTTGAGCCGGTGCAATTGGTATATGGAGGCATGCGTCTTGAAAGTCTATGGAGGCGAGAAATTCTCCCGTCTCCATGGACGCAATGATGGACCGAAGGGACTCCATGCGAAAGTGACGTACCCGTACTTATTTGTTGAGCTGTTTTAGATCCAATATGGGCCGTACGCTGCCTCCTTTTTTGGGGACTACGAATAGATTTGAGCAGAACCCTTGGAAGCGCTTGGCCGTAGGGACCGTTACTAAGACACCTGCTTGGAGAAGTAATGAAACCGCGTGGTGGAAGGCACGAGCCTTGGCTGGCGGTTTTGGGGGAACAGACGGGAAGAATCTGTTTGGCGGGTTGGAAGTGAACTCTATCTTGTATCCTGAAGACACTAGTTCCCTGATCCACCTGTCTTCTGTAATAGGCAGCCAGAGCTGGTGAAAGAGCAAAAGACGGCCGCCTACAGGTGGGGTGTCTTCCAGAGTTCGTGAGTCATGATGAGGAGGAAGTGCAAGACTTTCCTCCCTTAAATTTTGACTGGCCTGCCTTTGTTTGCCAGGTTTTGTCCGACTTTTGCGTCGACCTCGAGTTGTCCCAGCGTGGAGCGCGGCTGTTATTCTTTGCTGGTCGTGAGACGGATCAGCCGGAAGAGTTCCGAAAGGATCGGTAACGTGCCTGATTGCGCTTTTTGTAAGTGTGTTTGGGCTTCAGTTGGGGGAGAGAGATACTTTTACCCCCGGTGGCGTTGGATATCATTGTGTCCAACTGTTCACCGAAAAGCCGACCACTGAGGTACGGGAGGTGAGTGAGGGACTTCTTTGAAGCTGCATCTGCTTTCCATTCCTGCAGCCAGAGGATACACCGAATTGTGATGAAGCTATCCCGGCTGCACCCATTGCAGAATCCAGAGCTGCATGGAGCTTGTAATCTACCACGACTGCTATTTGGGCCGCTTGGTCCGACAGTTCAGGGGTAGGTATTTTGTAGGCCAGTTTGTAAATTTTGGGCCCAGGCCAGGATTGCCTTGGCAGCCCAAAAAAACTGAGGCGAACGTGAGAGCCAGGGAGGCCCCTGCGGCCTCGAAAATTGAACGGGCCATGCGTTCCACCTGCCGGTCTGCTGTGTCCCTGAGGGTTGAGCTATCTGGCAGAGAAAGTGCTGCTAGTCTGGAGACTGGAGGATCCACTTCAGGTGGATCTGTCCACTTTTTGGTGACCTCCTGTGGAAAGGGGTACCGCGCCTCCAGATATTTGCGATTAGTAAACTTTTTCTCAGGTTGTGAGAACTGCTTTTTAAGGATCGCCTTAAACTCTGGGTGGTCAAAGAACACCTTAGGCGGTTTCAGGACTCCTTCAAAGGAAATTTTATGTCCTGGTGTCTCCAGGGGTGGATCGGAGATGTCCAGCACCCAATGGATAGATGAGATTAAATCATCAACTAGCACTGTATTGCCCGGGCGAATAGGGATCAGGGTCCCTTCGGTTTCCTTGTCTGAGTCTGAATCACAGATGTCTTCCGAATCCTGTATCTTGCTAAGGCGACTCCTGCTGGGAGAACCGGAGCGGAGACCTTCTCTGGTCGGGGATGGCTGTGGGGATCTGCGTTGTCTGTCCCTGTCAGGGGACGGTCTAGATGAGCTGTGAGTACGGTGTCTCACACTGGAAGGGGATGACCGTGTGGTATGGGATGATGCAGATGGGGCCAGCGATGCAGAGTGGCTTTGCAGAGGGGGCCAGCAATGCAGAGAAAGTTATAGACTTCACAGCCGAGTCGAGACTGTAGCTGTAATTTTATCCCACCTTAGTGTGCTGTAGTACAGCGCCGGTAAAATCCAAGATCCTGTGCTCCCCAGAGACCAGCTGGCGACCGGTATGTGAAGCGTTAACTTCCTTCCGTTCTCCCTCTGCTGGTTAATGGCCGCCGGAGTGTGGAGAAGAAAGGGGGCGGAGCGCTGGAAAGGCGGCCGTATTGCTAGAAAGCGCGCCCTTTCAGTTCGTCTCCGCCCCCTGTATGACACTGTGTAGTGTCATATTGGTCATCCGGGGGGCGGGGCGCGGAGAGTGGGCGGCGGCTTCAGCTAGGCGGTGTAAATTTAGAATGTATGCCCAAAAGGGCTGCAGGCCGGCGCGGTAGTCCGAGGGGGTACCGGATCTGAATCGGACCCCCCCCCCGGTTTTTAATGGCAGGAAAGGCGGTGGGATACTATATTAAAAGGGAGCCCTTAAAGGGTTCCTCTGAGGCACTGTAGCGCTGGTGCCGGCAGAGAGACAGAGCTGAAGCCAGCCTGTGTCTCTGTGTGCCCTTCTGCCAGTACTGTCCCCCGGTCCATCAGGAGTCTGCAGCGGAGCTGCGATTCCTGAACGTTGGTGCAGAGCGACAGCTACTGGGAGCTATATATTGCTGTCTGCACAAATCCTACCTGCGGTGTCTAAACCTAATGCCCCCATGAGGGGGATTGGGGAGTGTCAGGCAAAATGTATTTTTGTCCTAGTTTTAAAAATGAGAGATGTCTTAAATCTCCATCCCCTGCTCATTTAGAATGGTCCTACATAGAATTCACTCTTGCTTTCCCCAAACAAGGAATTTTTATTACCGCCATAAAACCTCAGCCAGAGCAAGCATACTGGTGTAAACTGGAAATTCCCTCCAAAATCCTATTGTCTAACTGTACAAACTTTTAATGTCGAGTTTAATAATGCACATGACTGTCACAAACACAGGGACCACATTTTTGGGATGTTCACCTTTTTCCAATTATGCCGGTATATCTTACATAACTGGGAAACCACCAGAAACCCAGGAAATGGGTTCTGATATTTGATATCCATCTTCATGAATATTGGTGACGGCAAACATGATGTATCCATCTTGGATGTGAGACCCCCCCATACCAAGATATGAAATCTGAAGGCTTTTTATGTCTTAGGCAGCTGGGTGGGTTCACAAAACCGTGTGAGGTAAACAACATGGGTGTCTCCTAGTGTTTTGGCCCCTTACTAAAAACCAGAACGGACATTTTACTTCATTCTTAACCAGGGACGTCAGACGCAAGCACTGTTCGCTGCATGGAGGAATCACACCTAGTTTCCGGGGAGCCGTGCACCCCACACAATCTGAGACCATCACCTCGTGGCGCAGGTTTTGCTATTATTTACCCCTTGTATTTTAATAACTGTTTTATGCATATATGTAAATTGTCTCTTTTATAAAATCTTGTATATCTTTTGTAAACACTGCCCACTTTCGGGAGTATTTCATTATTATTTACCAGCTTCGTTCTTCTTGTCCTATGTCGAGCAAACACGTTCCTCACCCGCTAATTCACGTTACCTAACAGGTACCCGATCAACCTGTTAAGCGATCGGTGGTGGCAGTATACCGGTATTTGTGATATTGTGGTTTGAGGGTGGCTGGACGGAGGTATATATACGTTCCTGGAAGGAACTGGTGGTATGTATACGTCCTGTCACATCACGTGCCACAATAGTCGACATAAATTAGAGCAGCTGCGCCCGTGCTTATCCTCGGTCAATACCGTGGTTGACCAGCAGGATAAGGGGGCGCCAGAGGGCTGCAAGGTCTGACCAAGTGTTTTTCGTGACAGGGAGGGTGCTGCCTTCACAGTCAGGAGGCTGTAATCCTCCCTCGACCTCAACCCAAGACCAAAAGGAATTGGGGAAGGAGGGGGGGTCTCAACTTCGAACCAACACCCGAGGGGCTGGGGAAGGAGCGACATGGTAAGGAGACGTCTCGACTTCAACTGTGCACCCCTAGAAGGGGGCAGAGGAGGAGCCATGCCGGGGGTCTCTCCAGAGACCCACTTATCTTCATTTGTAACTCCATGGAAAAAGAAAAAATCAGAAAAAAATGGAGTAAAAATCTTTAGGTGTGCCTTCTTGCGACACTAAGCAAAAAACTGAACATGGCTGACGCCGTCAGGGGGTGTTTACTGCCGAGGAGGAGCCACCGTTAATCTTTTTCAGATTAAGCCTAGTGTCGCCTCCTAGTGGACAGCAGCATAACACCCAAGGTCCTGTGTCCCCCAATGAGGCGACAGAGTAATATATTTTTTTCTGGTTAGCCAATAAAGGTATCACTCCGAGAATACTTTTGCCATTTTTGGGCATAAATGTATTTACATCAAATTTTCTGGCTAGCACGGTACCACAATATAAATTTGTACTGTACATCGCAATTACAGGATAATAATTGCTTATGGACATAATGGCCAACGATGTCAGCAGCCATCCATCCTAGATGGGTGAAGGTAAACTGTTTGAGACGGACATCTCTGACCTACCTGTCGGAATCAAGAATTTGCATCTATGTCATCGATTGACTGACTGATCACGTCCATGAGTCAACATGCTGTAAACCTGTCATGATGAGTGAGCAGATAGATAAGTTCCTGTCAGGGTGAGGGGCAGCATCCTATCACAACATATAGTTGCCCAGAGACATCTGAATGCATCGGCTTTCCTTTATGCCATTCATCAAACATGTCGTATATTTTGTGTATAGCGAGTCACAAGCCTCGCACTGCTCTGCGTCTTATCATTGGTTCTATGAGCTGCAGTAAAACGTGACGTATATTCCAGGTGCTGACGATCACAATGCCGGTCCAGCCAGCATAGCGGTGGGCTCAGAAGATCAGCTTTGGAAAACGTTCCTCTTATATAGATCCTGTGGATCCTACTTACATTCGCTGCTGTTTACATTGTATGCTTACAATTCTATTTAGACTTCAATATGACTCCAGAATAAATTTTTGTCTTTCTTATACTTGCCGTATATTTTTCCCAAGGAGGGAGTTTAGGTATTGTGCTTTTTTCTTTTTTTTTTTTATTTCTACTGTAATATTTCATAATATCTGTGAATAAGTCTTGAAAATAATTTGCATTGAAAAGGTTGAGATCCTCTGAATCTACATGGATTTTTAGGAATTAAAAATCTACAGCAGTAAATCTGCAGCAGAATTTAAATTTTGCACCATGTCTGGATTTAGTAGCAGCTGCCCCTTTAAATGGAATATGTCAGCAGGTTTTTGCTACCCCATTTGAGAGCAGCATAATCCGAGGCCCTGATTCCAACGATGTATCACTTACTGGGCTGCTTGGTGTTATTTTGATAAAATTACAGTTTTTTTTTCTCATGCAGATCTCTGAATGCTGAGCTCTGTATAATAACCCCACCCACACCACTGATTGGCAGTTTATATACAGTGTACACAGAAAGCTGCCAATCAGTGGTGGGGGGCGTGGTTGGACTACGTGGCAGCAGGTTTACTAGTCCTCTAGTGATAATCTTCTGCTGATAAAAGTGTGATTTTTATCAAAACTACAACAAGCAGCCCTGTAAGTGAGACGTCCCTAGAATCAGGGTCTTTGTCTCTACATCATGCTGCTCTCAACAACAACCAATATATAGTACATCCGACAAGGGGTCAATGTGTTAAAAAAGAACTTTATTATAACAATTTGGGTACATGGCGGCAAAAGAAAAGAGCACACACACATATATATAGTAATACCATATAATAGTGAGGAGGTATAATGTAAATATTTGAATTGCAGAGACATCAGGGCTGGATAGTAGTAGCTCCAATTGTGCTAATGCATACTGATAGTATATCCTAGGTCACATAGTAAAAGGATATAATCCTAAATAATAAAAGCCAATATAGGCATTCCCAAGATAATGACCTTTTGGTATATACATATATCAAGGGTTGTATTATATCCAAGTAGGTTAATTCCCAAGTAACAATAATGTTGCATTGGATTCATTCATACCTGGTATATATTGTCTGCACGTCTTGCAATAGCTCTGGGCTCAATGGTCCTACTCCTAGTGTGGCGCTCACCCCATCATGCTGCTCTCAGAATAGCCAAGAAAAACCTGCTGACAGATTCCCTTTACAAATAGCTGAAATGGCTCCTAGATACCAGAGAAGGAAAACTTTATTAAAACGGTTTTGTTTCCTAAATAGAAAAGCAAATTAAACACCACTGGATAATGTGGTGTGTGAAACCGTCCATTGGATTGCTGTTTCGGGTGGGCTCAGGAGCAGAGCCCCCATCCTACACAGCCGACATCTTGCTGTAACAGCAGCGGCCAGAGCGGAGCGTGAATCACTGCTGTTTAACCATTTATATGCCGTCAATCACTGATGACAAGTTAAATAGCGCAATCGCCGGTACGCTATGCAATGTTACTAGAATTTTTTTTTTTACTTTTCCATCTCCTTGAATTACTTGTTGTGGTTTGCGGATCCATTGACTGGCCAAGTGGAAGGGCTGCAGCCGATCATTCATGTACGTAGCAGATACACATTTCCATGTGTAAATAGGCCCTTATAGAAATCAATCAATAGAACGTATACCTGGATATCTAGGTTTATTCTTTGCATACATTTAAAGAGGTATAAGTCATGGCATATTACTAGGATGTCATTCTTGGGGGTCTGACAGCCTAATTTAGAAAGAAGTGGATGCATTATTTTCCCCTCACCCATTACAACACACCTTGAGAGAGGGATCCGCCCCACCAAGGACAGGAAACCGTCTGAAATAAAAGGGCGGTACCTCTCCCTTGCTTCAGTTGTTTCCTGTCCTTGATGGGAACCTGTCTGAAGAAGGGTGTCTTCTTACCTGGGCCCGTTCCGGTGTGGAAGTGCGGGCACCTGCCTGTGCACCGGGTTCCGGGTCCCAGAAGCGCCGTCCGCGGTTCCCTGGAGCCGTGTTCGAGCAGGCGCATGCGGTTATGAGGGCTCCGGCTCCCCGCAGACCGCTGCGCTGTCCTCTCCCTGCCGCAGGCTCCTGGGTGGTCGCACGCTGGGAGCAGTGTCTTCCGGATATGACGCGCCTGACGTCACGGCGCGGTGCACGCTTGGAGAGGCGTGCCCGATGACGTCGGGGGCTGCACCCGGAACCAAGATGGCGGCACCCTGTAAACGCTTGCCGGCCATTTTTTTTCAAAGATCGGCCGGTGGGTGTCAGGAGGGGGGAGGACACATGGACCGGAGGAGGTCCGGATGTGCCCTATTTAAGGTGGGGGCCTCCTGACAAGCGCTGCTTATACTCAAGCTCGGGTGTAGCAGCTATGGCAGACCAGGACAGCTAGGTGCAGCAGCAGCTGACCCCTCCACCGCATCAACGCCAGCGGAAGAAGCAGTCGGACACCTCGCACACGGACGGCCGCTCCAGCAACCGCAGCGGCAGCAGGAGGAGTAAGGTGTCGGACGCTTCAGGGCCATCCAGAAGGGATTCATCTTATGTCCCGCCACAGCCTCAAAATCCGGTACCCTTTTGTGACTTCAGGGGTGAGTGATCTTCGTGAATGTCACTTAATAGTAATGGAAAGTTATTATGTCCTTCATTCCTTAGGAAGAAGAGTAGCGGCAAAAAGAACCCACTGGGTTTGTTCCTTATGCCAGGCCCCCCTTTCCATAGATTGGCAGAAACAGCTTTGTGCAAGCTGTATTAACCAAACGATAGCGGAGAGCACCCCGGATTTCGCTTCTAATTTGAGGTCCGTTTTCCGTTCAGAGGTGCAGGATTCCCTGTAAGGCTTACTAAAGTGGAAAAAGAGATCCCATAAAGATATCTCCTCTGACTATGATTTATCCTCCCAGTCAGAGGATCTTTGCCTCGGCATCCTCCTCTTCATCAGACAGTGGTAGGCCCTGTTTCCCTATTGAGGATACTGACAAGTTGGTCAGAGCGGTCAGATCTACCATGGGGTTGAGGGAGGAGAAGGCAGCCAGGTCCCTGGAAGATATGTTCGCAGGCCTGGAGGAAAAAAAGACGCTCCTTTCCAGTGAATCCCCAAATTCAGACCCTTATAGACCTGGAATGGAGGAAGCCGGAGAAATCAGGAGTATTGTCCTCATCCTCTAAAAGGAGGTACCCCTTCGAGGATAATGTCTCTGAGTCCTGGGACAAAATTCCTAAAGTTGGCGGGTCTGTCGCCCGATTATCCTAAAGATCGTCCCTACCCCTGGAAGATTCGGGCAGTCTAAAGGATGCTCTGGATAAGAAGGCAGATTCCTTCCTGCGTCACACCTGTGAAGCAGCAGCAGGGGGCCTGAAGCCAGCGGTAGCAGGCACTTGTGTCGCTAGGTCACTTATGGTGTGGCTTCAGCAATTAGGAGACCAGCTAAAGGATAAAAAGATGTCCAGAGATAAAATCCTCTCCAATCTGCCTTTGCTACAAGCAGCATCTGCTTTTTTGGCCGACTCCTCAGTGGATTCAGTTAAACTCGCTGCCAGGTCTGCAAATTTGTCTAATGCTGCCAGACGAGCCCTGTGGCTCAAGGGTTGCCCGGGAGATCTACAATCTAAGCATAAGCTTTGTTCTCTTCCTTGTGATGGTAAACTTTTGTTTGGCCAAAAACTGGACGAGTTTTTGGAGAAGGCTGGCGACAGAAAGAGAGGTTTCCCAGGGTTCACGGGGGAAACAAAAAGGTCCTATTTTCGGAAGAAGAGATTTAACCAGGGTCGCCCTCCGGGATAAAGGAAAAGATGGGAGCCCAGATCTAAAAAGGACTCTGGTTACATGCTTGGAGGACCATCCTCCAGTTCCAAAAAATCTCCCCAATGACGCGAGGCTAGAGGTCGGGGGAAGGCTTTCCCATTTTATCCCAGCTTGGGAAGCCATCACTTCAAATCCCTGGGTGTTGGATTTCATAAAGAACGGCCTAAAGATACGCTTCTGTCAGGTCCCTCACCGAACCTTCATGATCACCTCCAGGAGGAAGTCCAGGGAGGAGCAGATGGCTCTAGAATCAGAGGTATTAGACTTAGTCAACAAGCAGGTCCTTCACGAAGTTCCAGTTTCACAATGGGGAGGGGATTTTATTCCCCCCTGTTTGTGATAAAAAAACCAAATGGGTCCTTAAGGACCATTGTCAACCTCAAAAGTCTAAATCAGCTGATAATCAACCAGACTTTCAATATGGAATCAGTGAACTCTGCAGTGAAACTCTTACACCACAATTGTTTCATGGCAGTCATCTACCTAAAAGATGCCTACTATCACGTCCCAATCCATCCAGACTACCGGAAGTACCTAAGGGTAGCCCTGTTCATCCAAGGTCAATTGAGACATTTCCAATTCACTGCCCTACCTTTTGGACTCTCGATAGCACCGAGAGTATTTACAAAGGTTATAGCGGAGGTGACAGCTTTTCTCCGAATCAAGAACGTGGTGATTGTTCCCTATCTGGACGACTTTCTGATAATAGGGAAATCGGAGGACCACTGTTCCTCTCAACTTTTAGAAGTCCAGACAGCTTTATATCACCTGGGGTGGTTAATAAATATTCAAAAATCAAAGCTATCCCCCTCAAGGACTCAGATCTTTCTGGATTTGACCCTAGATTCCCAACGCCAATCCTGTTTCCTCCCGGAAGACAAGGTTTGCAAAATAATCAGCCTGGTCTCAAGGGCAATAAGGTCTCCCGTGATGTCCTTGAGAGAAGCAATGTCCCTACTAGGCTCCATGACTTCCTGTCTCCCGGCAGTCAAATGGGCCCAGAGTCATATGAGGCTTCTTCAGTGGGAGGTCCTGTCGGCTCAGAAATCCTTCAACGGACATATAGGAAAAAAAACTCTCCGTCTTTGGAGACAGTAAACTCCCTCTCCTGGTGGACAAACAGGGAGAATCTGACCGCAGGCTTACAATGGTCCAAACCAGTCGACCACACAATTACAACAGATGCAAGTGGCTCCTGCTGGGGGTGTCATCTGGCAGAGTTCTCAGTTCAGGGGCTCTTACTACGTCACGAAAAAGAAGCGTCATCAAACCTAAAAGAGCTTTTGGCCGTGGAGAAATCCTTGATAAGCTTCCTTCCCCACATACAGGGTCGCCATGTCCAGATCAGGTCCGACAATCGGACGACAGTGGCATATATAAATCACCAGGGAGGAACAAGATTTCACTCCCTTATGGTAGTGGCAAACAGGATCCTGCATCTAGCAGAACAACATCTCCCATCCCTCAGTGCTCTTTTCATCCGGGGGTATAAAATTCAAGAGCAGATTTCCTCAGTCGCCACACTTTAAGACAAGGAGAGTGGCCTCTAAACCCGATAATCTTCCAAAAGATTATCCAGATATGGGGGTCACCGGACATATATTTGTTCGCCACCAGGGCGAACAGGAAGGTGGAGAGATTCTGTTCACTAAATCCAACAGAGAATCCCTATGCTGTAGACGCTCTCCACATTCCCTGGAAGTTCAGGAAGGCCTACGCCTTTCCACCGATAGTGATGATCCCGGCAGTTGTGAGGAAAATTCGGGAGGAGGGGGCGAGGATAATCAGATCCCTGGGTCCTGCCTGACAGGCCGGACCTTCTCATCCAGGGGCCAATATTCCATGCACAAGCCAAAGGTTTCCATCTGGCGGCTTGGAATTTGAGAGGTTGTTACTGAGCAATAGGGGGTTTTCACCAGGCCTAGTTTCTACCCTGTTGGGTAGTTGAAAGCCCATAACAACTAAAATTTATTCCAGAATCTGTTGAAAATTCCTGGATTTTATAGACTCCCCATTGTCGGATAAACCTCCAGTTAGAGAAGTCCTAGAGTTTTTACAAAAGGGACGTGACCTAGGGTTGGCTACGGGAACACTTAAAGTTCAGGTGTCCGCCCTAGGGGCGATCTATAATTGTAACCTGGCAGGGAACAGATGGGTCTCTAGATTCATTAAATCCTGTTCCAGAGCTAAGCCAGTTCGGGCTCTTCCTCCCTGGGACCTGAATTTGGTTTTAAATGCACTCTCTGGCGACCCATTTGAACCCCTGCAGGTTATCTCTCCAAAGATCCTCACCCTCAAAACCATCCTCTTTGTGGTCCTAACGTCGGCCCGTAGGGTGAGTGACCTGCAGGCCCTTTCTGTTGATCCCCCATACACCCAAATTCATGATGACCGGGTCGTCCTGCGTACAGATCCATCGTACCTTCCAAAAGTTGTATCCAGATTCCACTGTAATTGTACTTCCCTCTTTCTGCAGTAACCCTAAAAACCCTGGGGAGGTTAGGTTCCAAAATCTAGATGTTAGAAGGGCATTACTACAGTACATAGACATGACTAGTCAGTGGAGGAAGGACAAGTCCTTGTTTCTGGCTTTTCAGGGGAGTAGGAAAGGTCACGGGGTATCAAAGGGAACTATTGCTAGGTGGCTTAGGGAGGCCATTTGTCTAGCTTATACATCTACAGGTGTTCCGGCACCGGACGGTATTAAAGCTCATTCCACCGGAGCTGTTGCAACCTCCTGGGCAGAGAGAGCAGATGTCTCGATTGACCAGATATGTAAAGCTGCTACTTGGTCTGCACCATCCACCTTCTATAAGCACTATCGGTTGGATCTATCCTCCTCTGACCTTACCTTTGGGAGAAGGGTACTTCAGGCGGTGGTCCCTCCCTAGGGTGCTCATATTTTCCAAAATTCTCTCAAGGTGTACTGGCATGGGTGAGGGGAAAACACCAAGGTTACTTACCGGTAGCCAATTTTTCCTGAACCCATGACAGCACCCGTAGTCATCCCCCCCCCCCCCCCTGTCTTTCTCACACCCTGGTGAAGCACTTTACATTTTGGGTGATATATATATATAGTAGGTGTTGGTTATGTGTCTAACCTTTTCTGGAGGTCCTCTCAATGCTCTGTAATCCAACTGAAGCGAGGGAAAGGTACCGCCTTTTTATTTCAGACGGTTTCCTGTCCTTGGTGGGGCGGATCCCTCTCTCAAGGTGTGTTGTCATGGGTTCAGGAAAAACCGGCTACCGGTAAGTAACCTTGGTGTTTTTTTTCACGCTCCCAATTTAACAATTTGAGTACAGTTGGATCTATTGGGTTTTTTTGCACTATGGGTGGGTGGTTGGGAGCACAGCTGTGCAGGAAAAAAAAAAGCTTATAGGTTCTCAATTCGTTCATTCTTGGGATCGGTCTCGGAACCAGAGGTCGGACCATCACCAATCAAGATATTATATCCCTTCACACTCATCATTGCTCCCAATTAACAATTTGAGTACGTGCATATTTTTTTAGGGTATTTTTGTGCAATGGGTGGGAGCACAACTGTGCAGGAAAAAAAAGCTGATAGGTTCCCCATTCCTTCATTCTCAGAATCAGTGGATGGAACATCGCCAATCACAATATTATATCCTTCTCACTAATCGTTGCTCCCAATTATCAATTTGATTGCGGTTATACCTATTGTTTTTTTAGGGTTTTTTTTTTTGCACTGTGGGTGGGTGGTTGGGAGCACAGCTGTGCAGAAAAAAAAAAGCTGATAGGTTCCCCATGCCTTCATTCTCAGGATCAGTGGTGGAACCAGAGTGTGGATCATCTCCAATCAAAATATTATATCCTTCACACTCATCGTTGCTCCCAGTTAACAATTTGAGTACGGTTGAACCCATTGTGGTTTTTTAGGGTTTTTTTTTTTTTTGCACTATGGGTGGGTGGTTGGAAGCACAGCTGTGCAGGAAAAAAAAAAGCTGATAGGTTCCCCATTCCTTCATTCTAAGGATCGGTGGTCAGACCATCGCCAATCACAATATTATATCCTGGCAATATGCCATAATATTATATACGGAGTTGTCCTCCTGGCAGTTGCCGTGATCCTCTATTCCTTACCTGCTACCTCTATACTGTATATGAAATGACAATATGTGAGAAATATTAATAATGTTGCTCTCATTTTCTAAAAAAAACAGGTTGGAACACAAACTCTCAATTAGTTGTTTTTTTATTTGTTTACCAATCTAAAATGTCCACTTTGAGGCACCAGAGATAAATGCTGGCATATAATGTACAATGCTCCCGTCCCTAGCAGTTGGCGTGTATCAGGCGACATCGCAGGATCTTCAAGTAGCTGTCAATCTTGTGGGAATCTCTGCGGAAACACTGAAGCAAGTGGTAGACGGGGAACACGTAGGAATCGCCCTGTGGTGCCGTTACATCGATTGGTCCAAACCACTGGGGGTAAACGTGTTCTAGATCAGTCAGCATCTGCAATAAACAATGGGTGAATGTGGGTGTAGAATTTGGTTGGAGTAAAGGTACAATCTAACACTACAATTATCCAAACGTTGTGCCTATTACAGCATTACCACCAGTCACAAGCAAACTCAATATCTTCCTAAAAGGAAAAATATTGTGGATGGACATGCTTTCTAAAAGGGAATCTGTCAGCAATATGATGTAGGTGCTGAGACCCTGATTCCAGCGATGTGTCACTTACTAGTCTGTTTTTAGCTGTTTCGATACAATAAGTGTTTTATCAGAAGGAGATTATCACTACAGGACTAGGGGTCTTGTGCTTCCTAGTCAACCTGCTCTAATACAATCAACAGTGATCGTATCAAAATGACAGCATGCAGACCAACAAGTGACATATCGCTGGAATCAGAATTTCTGCCCCTACGTCATGCTGCTCTTGGATTACATAAAAACCTGTTGACAGATTCCATTTAAAGAGAATTTATTGTTACACTTATTGCCGCTTCTCAGCAACTCTACTTTTTACTTAGTCAGTTCCGCTTTGGTTTATACTCGTACCATATAGCCTAAATTCATGACCTACGTGAAGGAAGAGAGGATGTGTGTGATAATAATGCTGCTTACTCTCCAGAGATCCTGTCTATTCCTCCTTGAAGAATCCTGGTGTGCTCCTCAGCTTCTGTCACTTTTTTCTCCTTGTTATTTGGCGCCCCCATGGACAAGTACTGCAGGGGTTGGGTCCAAGAGCGCAATCATTTCTTTCTAAGGCTCAGCAAGTCTTCGTGCTGTGGAAGCAGTAGACATCAGTTAGGAGGGATATCAGGCTGAGAACATATAGAAAATCATATGCCGAAAAGGGAATGTACCAGAAGTTGTGGATGCAAGAAAGTGCCCATGATTCCACTCCTCCGGGTCACACGAAGTGATGCAATACCCAGTGGTTGGTTAAGAATCCATTTATTTAGAAGCTAAAATAAGAGGCGTTTCCTGGACGTCCTGTCCACTTCATCAGTGCATAGCTTGTGTCCGGTATAGCAAGGAGTGGACATATATATACAAAAAATGTGAAAACAACTGGCGCCAAAACAATGTGGCCGTTAAGGCAGAAAAATACAATCAATAAAAAGGCAGAAATTTGAGTATCCATCAATGTATATATGCATCGGGAATAAAATATTGCTAGCATGATTAAAAATTAATTAAAAACCGATATAGTTCAATGCAAAAAAAATATAATAAATAATTAAAATATATAGATAATTCCTGAAGCAGGAATTGAACCTGGTGTATTGCAATCGAATGGATCATGTTTAGATCTTAATCATGGTACAACCCTCTAAGCCACGGGTGCTCATGTATATTGTGATTGATCTTGTTCTGATAGGAGGTAATAAACGGATATTAGACGATATATCTAACTTATACCTACATACTAAACAAAATAATTTTAATTCTTCTTATAATAGAATATGTGATCGTATCGGCAACATGAATAATTTCTTTAGGAGTGTGTCCGTATTATCGGTGTAGTACTAGAGAATAGTCGTGCGCATTAATGTCCACTAGGTGGTATGATGAGCACTGAAAGTGTCCTAGGGAATGGTGCAGACTACTGGGAACAGAACGCAATGATCATAAGAAGAAAGGAAACTGAACTCAGTGAAACCCTGGATCGGGACAGTGGATCAAGAACAAGCCAAGACACATGTTCCTGACCATGTAGAGGTCAATTATATTTGTCAGTGCTTTCAAATAAAAACCTCTGATATTTCATTGAGACCCCAAGGTTTCCAAGTATTTAGTTGATCTATCCAGTATATCTCTTTCCTATTGAGACCCTGAATTCTATTGGGAGTGGTGCATGGAATATGCTCTATGGGCAGGATTTTAAGACACCCAAAGTCTTTATTGTGATGGATTGCCATATGTCGTGATAAACCATGTTTTAAAAAACCTGTAGCGACATTATGCCTATGAGAATTTAGTCTTTTATGAAAGGGTTGCATAGTTCTACCGCCATATTGCTTGGGACATGTGCATTCAATCAGATATATGACAGAATCAGTGTCACAGGACATATTACTATTTATTGTGAAGCGTTCATTGCTTGATGTGGATGCAGAAGTGTCGGCTCCATGAGTAATATTCATGCCGCACATGCCGTTCTTTTTGCCACATCTGGTGATGGTTTTATTCTTATTATTGATCTTGCTACAATCTAGAGTAGAAAGGGTGTGTATCCTACGGGGGGCTCAAATGTTCCTTAGAGTGGGGGCTCTCCTATACACAATGGAGGGTTTTTCTGGGATAATCTTCTTGAGTATCGGATCATTTAACAGAATATGCCAATTCTTCTGCAGAATATCTCTAAATGATTTATGCTGAAAATTCTATGTAGTGATGAATTTTACACAGCGCTCATAGGACATTTTATCTGAATTAGATTTTAATAGAAGTGAATTCTGGCTACAGGTGTCCCTTACCCTTTCACATGATTCGCCAACAAGATTTTTGGGATAGCCCTGTTGTAGAACTTTCTGTTTCAGCATACCTGATTGCTCTGAAAAATCATTTTCAGAAGTGCAATTCCTTCTGATCCTCTGAAATTGATTAAAAGGAATATTACG
Source organism: Phyllobates terribilis (assembly GCF_046119375.1). Taxonomy (NCBI): domain Eukaryota; kingdom Metazoa; phylum Chordata; class Amphibia; order Anura; family Dendrobatidae; genus Phyllobates; species Phyllobates terribilis. The sequence continues at coordinate 4,126,080 of NW_027362833.1, forward strand.
CAGCCATTTCTGGTAGTGGCCACTGCTGTAGTGGATGGAACTATTCGCATCCACTTGTTTAAAATAAGTCTTGGAGCAAATCCTATTGTTCTCTATAAATAAGGTCAGATCCAGAAAATGAATACTGGTGTTATTTGTATCGGAATTGAAGGAAATACCCCAGCAGTTGTTATTTAGAAAACTGGCAAGGGCTGAGGGTTCTGCGATGTCCTTATTAAGAATGAAAATTAAGTCGTCAATGTATCTTTTGTAAAATATAATGCCTTCCCAAAATGGACCCCCATAGATGAACACCAGTTCAAATATGCCCATGAAAATATTAGCGAACGTAGCTGCGACCTTTGACCCCATCGCGGTCCCTTTGATCTGATGGTAAGTGTGTTGGAGGAAAGTGAAATAATTGTTATTAAGGATGAAAGATAACCCAGATAGAATAAATGATTTGTGGGAGGACGACAGGCCGGTGTCTTTGGAGATCATATGTTCAACACATAATAAACCAATTTCCCAATCAATATTGGTGTAAAGGGATGTAACATCAAGGCTTAAAAATACAAATGATTCTTCCCATTGGATGTCCTTAGTAAGGTTGATGAGGTGGCTGGAGTCACGAAGGTAACTCCTCAACCTTTTAACATGGGGCTGAAGGAGAACATCAATGTACTCTGCATGTGTTGTAGATTGGCCATGCAATACACCAATAATATCACATGATCACGTTCTGTACGTGGACCGGAAATACATGTCCCACTGAGCACAATTCCCAGTATGTTGTATAGGGGGCGCTGTGCCAGGCCAGGATTTCCCCTCCTCGATGCAGTGTCCTACAGTGTCCTACATCTTCTCCAGTACAGCTGCTCACAGATTAACCTTGGAATAAACCCGCAGCGTCCCTAATCCCTCCCCACTCACAATGTCGCTGATTACTGGACACACGGCCCCGGGATGGACGTCGTGACTTACCAGGGTCAAGAATCAATGGAGAAAAGACGACTTCATGGGAATGGGACCTGTTGTTAATTAAGTGCCAGGTTTTTATGTTTTGTTTGTTTGTTTTTTTTACGTATTATTATCTATATTAAAGTCTTGCAAATTTTCACACTGGCAATCATTGTACAGGAGGAGGAGGAGAAGGTGAGCTGTGACATCACCTATTGTGAATGGTGGATCCTGTGTTATCTACTGTATATAGAGGTGTTATCAGTCATTGTACAGGAGGAGGTGAGCTGTGACATCCTCTACTGTGAATGGTGGATCCTGTGTTACCTATGTGTGAGTGTGACGCTGACCGGCCGTGACGCTACTTCTGGTTTGCCGGCGGGAATGCCGCCGCATTCAAACCGCTGCCACGACTGAACTTGCACAACTATAAAAAGACCACATCTCCCCCTGCCACTATATTTAACCCCCTGGAATAAGCTAAATTGCAAAACGCGCGTCAGGGCCTGTACCACATCTTCAGGTAGTATCTCTTACTCTCTGCACTATGCAGCTATGTATTAATCTGTTTTAATTTCTACCCTGCCCAGTACCTTTCTGCACTATATTCAGCACGTTTTTCTTAAAGCTATTGGTCTCGCGACCTATTCTTATGAATTTACAGTATATATTGCTCAGACCTTATTTGTGTCTAGCAGGATTGTTTTCCGCTTAAGTACATTGCTATGTCCTCAATATATGTGCAGTCTGGGTACTCCACTGTGTAATTATCACACGATGTTAAGCACTTTTCTATCCTTCTACTTGTAGTTCTAAAAATGTAATTATTGTAATTTATGCTCATTATTGAATCATTGGTTGCATACCATTTCTTTGCAGGAATTTTTCCCCACTCTTACTGGACTTGTTCTCCGTGAAATACGTCTTAGGGCAGCTTATACATGCAAACTTTAATAGGAGTTGTTAATAGAAAATGAATTAATCTGTGCTGCTATAACTATACACAAATAGTGCTTTGGCTCCTCCATGTGGATCAGTTTGGTACTGCCAGTGGATGTGATTAATCCTGCTTGGTTTCCCCTTGTTTTAAGTATGTTTTATACATCTTGGTTTTGATTAATAAAATACTGTGTATGTTGATTCTGGGTGGCATTTGTTTCCATTCCTTTATAGGTTTTTGCAATTATTTGGAGGTGCCATGACAATATGGGCCGTTTCTAGGTTAAATCTATTTGGAAGAGAAGCCATTGAGGTGACCATATCAGTTGTCACCCAGCTTTCCCAGGACCTGATAAATCCAATGTCCACTGAAAGATTACATGTGCTGAAGATTATAGATGTATAATGGCAGCATCTAGTGGTCAAAGGCGGTATTGCCATTATCATATACTTAAGCCTCATTTACACTTTGCAGTTCAGGACGATCAGGTTACGTGTAGATTTGATTACATTATTCCGAAAGTGACCACTCACCCGTTGCTGGATTCTTAGTAGCGTACGTCTGCCTTCCATTCGGTTTTATCCATTTGCCACCGATAAAATGACCAAAGCTTCGCTCGTGACTGTCAAGCCAGGCCTAGAGAGGGAAAAAAAACAAATAAAACCATGAGTATAAAAAGATAAAAATAAAATCATAAAATCAGGGAAAAAAAAAAAAGACTGATAATGAGAAATCAGGCCTCGCTCGAGAGGCGGCGCGCACTCACCATTCGAGAGGCGGCGCGCACTCACCGCTCGAGAGGCACTTACGGCCAGTGGTGTTGTCACGCCACTGATTCCAGCTGTGCTCTTCCCCATACTGGAGGAAAGAGCTTGTAAGCGCTGCTCTCTTTGCCTTGGAGATCAGTCACCAACGATAGACTGCAGCGGTATCCGGTATCTTAGACAATGAGCCATTAACTATAGAATTAAAAATCCAAGGGTATTTAGCAAAGTTACCCGTTATCAAGAGGACTTTGACATTTTTTGGCCATTGATCATGATGAGAAAAAGCGTTTATTGCCCGCCTTTTGATGGAAACCACGCTTAGAAATGACCAGAGAGGGATTGTTTGGTTTAAAATCTTCTATTGTAAAAGTCGTCTCAAAAATCAGTAATCCACAAGTGAACCCCATGGCAAGTGCTCACTTTTCCTGCAGCGCCACCACAAGCAAGGTGAAGAATTGCAAGTGCTATGTGCAAATGCATATAAATCAATCACATTAGACAAGGTATAGTGCACAGGATTACACATCCAATATAGTCACAAAGAATATAAAGTGCTTATAGTGAAATAGGGAGCAGCAGGTATGACCTGAGTTTGAAAATAATGGCCCCAACGCGCGTTTCACACGATGCCTCTTCCAGGGGGATGGGTATCCTCCCATTTATTTTGAATGATGCTATTGTGGACTTGCTAGCTTTATATGTATAGACGCTAATACCATTTGGAATTACTTAGAACTACTGGCCTATGCATACGCTGCTAACATATGGAGCTTACTCTTGATTTTCACTATAAACTATAACTACTAGTGAACATCAGCTCCCTCCAGTGGTATAGTTTGATATGATCTTTTTTTTTTTAAAAAAAAAATTTTGCTAGTTATTTTCCCTTTTTAAAAATATGTTAGCTTTTTTTGGTAATAAAGATTATTATTTCTATGCTACTGGCTGTTTGCTTCCATTAAATTTGTAGGTTGTTGTTGTTTATAGGGAGGTGCCGTATATACTAATTGTGCCTGTAAGGAGGCTTAATGCTCTTAAAATGAACATGCTGAGCAAGTTACGCACCATGTACTTGACAGTATTACAGCTCCTAGATACGTGGAGCCATCATGTGGGACAGATAGATTGTGGATTACAGCCTCCAGTGATATGGGGGACACGCGCGGCTCGGTCTTATCTTTAGGTCTCTTACACTCTGCAATCACCGAAAATCCACCAGACTGTGAAGGTCAGTGATGAAATACCATGAAGTGCAAACAGATTTTCAACTCCTTCATTCTGATGTTCTTGGGGGTGATGACCCACCGGGCTGCGGGGGAGTGACCCCATATAATGAGAGGACAAGGCCGAGGAGGAAGACACAGTGTGTACAGATCATGGGGACTTATCAATGATACCGGGGAGAAAAAACATGGACCAGGGAGCAAGATTGTGACCACTGTAAAAGTCAGCATATATGCAGAGTTAGAAAAAGTTTATTTTTTCAGTAGGAAAAGTTATAAAACTTTTTAAATCACTTTATCAGGGAATTTGTCCTCATTCCTGTAAAAAAAAACCATGCTGGACAAAATAAATGAAAAAAAAAATTGTATTTAAATTACTCTTTAAAGGGAATCAGAGCAGCATGATGTAGGGGCAGAGAGTCTGGTTCCAGCGATGTGTCACTTATTAGGCTGTTTGCTGTAGTTTCAATTCAATCTGTTTTATCACTTGCACAGCAGTCCAGTTAATTTGTAACTCCACCACTGATTGGCAGTTTGCTGACAGTGTACACAGGAAGCAGCCAATCAGGGGTGTGGGCGGGGTTATATACGGCTCAGCATTCCGAGATCTACAGCAGAGAAAACAGGGATTCTATCATAACTGCACCAAGCAGCTCAGTAAGTGACATCACCGGAATCAGGGTCTCTGCTCCTATATGATGCAGTCCTCAGATTACATAGTAAAACCTGCTGACAGATTCCCTTTAAGGGTAATCTAACAAAAAAAATCTTCATTGTGGCTGCACTGGGACAAGCATATTCATAAAATATTTGCCTTAAAGAACTGAAGATTTTTTTTTTTTTTTTAGCTTTGAAGCTGCAGATCAACTTCAGACAAAGGGTTACAAGATGACGCCGGGCTCCTGTAGGCACGAGGATCCTGTTAAAATGTAGCCTGCACTGACTAACAATAAAGTAACCTTTGTCCGTTCCCGGTCATTGTGATGTATAGGAAGCCATGTACACAGGGGAGGCCGCGGCTCCCAGCCAATCCCTGCAGACCTGGGGGGCGAACGCTCTCAAGTCGCCTCCGTCACGCACTGCTATACAATACAGGAGCAACAGCGTTAACTATTTGTGGACGGATTTCAAAATTTTGAAAAACTTGATCAATTCAGGGCCCCATAGAAGGTAAAATCATTATACACTCGCCTCCCGCAGCCGCACCGCTTCAGCATTGTCAGCGCTGCTGCTACCAGTAGTGTCAAGTGACCACTGCAGCCAATGAGCCGTTGCTGATCAGCTGCAGCGCATCAATATTCCGTAAAATCGAACAAAATAGCAAAGGCTGCAGCCAGTCAATGGCCACTGATTGACAGTGTGGTGCCATGTAACTGCTGCTGCCAATCAAAGAGAACAGCAGCGCCGACAATCAGTGATGGAGGCATGGTTGGACCAGGAGGCACGAGACACCTCGTCCTGTAGTGATAATCTCCTGCTGATAAATCACTGATTTTAATGAAAAGGCAAAACACAGCCTAGTAAGTGACACATCGGTGGAATCAGGGTCTCTCCACCCTCATAGTGCTCTCAGATTACATAGCAAAACCTACTGACAAATTACCCTTTAAGAAAAGAGTGGCGATACAAAGTACCTATAAGACAAAACTAGAACTCTTCCAAAATGAAGAGAAACCAGTCAGCTGTTTTGGCATTCTCGTCAGTACAGGGCAAGGCTTTAATTTGGATCTTAGGGGGTACTGCAGACACCACTAGATTGTGAAGAGAAACATGCCAGCAATACTGAAGCAGCCGCCTATAAATGGTGCTTCAATCTTTTTTGAGGAGGCTTTAGCTGTACTTTATACTACATTCACTCACAGTGCACCCGTCTCCAACCAGTGGCAGTATTTTTGCCTTTTGGTGTATACCTTTTTTATCCCCAGGGAGCATTGCCTCGCTTTAAGACTCGGTGCATCAGCTGCTGTTGTCCACACCTTCACCACAAAAGACCCCTGTCCTGGAAAAATAAAGGGGCTCAGTCCCCCCCCTTCTTTTTTTGACTTCCAAAATGCAATGATCTTGATTGGCCATTTTTTGTTTTTGGAATTAAGGAAGGAAAAGAGCTCACTGATACCAGAGCGGTCCTGTAATAAGAGTCCAGACATCCTCTGGTATTAATATGAGCACAAACACAGCGCCCCTGCCGGAAGCTTCATGCAGCCGCATATCACCAAGCACAATGCAGTGTCGGATGGAGTGGTGTAAAGCCATCACCACTGGACTGTGGAGGAGACGTGAAAAAGTGTTTTTTTTTTCACTTTTTCATTTTTACGAATCAATTTGTGAAGCACCTGGGGGTTCCAAGTGCTCACTATGCATCTAGAAAGGTGCCTTGGGGGGTCTAGTTTCCAAAATGGGGTCACTTGTGGGGGAGCTCCAAAGTTTGGGCACAGAGGGGCTCTCCAAACGCAATGTGGTGTCCGCTAACAATTTGAGCCGATTTTCCATTCAATTTGTTAGCGGATACCATGTTGCATTTAGAGAGTCCCTGTGTGCCCAAACATTGGAGCTCCCCCACAAGTGACCCCATTTTGGAAACTAGACCCCCCAAGGCACCTATCTAGATGCATAGTGAGCACTTGGAACCCCTAGGTGCTTCACAAATTGATTCATAAAAATGAAAAAGTGTTTTTTTTTTCACTTTTTCATTTTTACGAATCAATTTGTGAAGCACCTGGGGGTTCCAAGTGCTCACTATGCATCTAGAAAGGTGCCTTGGGGGGTCTAGTTTCCAAAATGGGGTCACTTGTGGGGGAGCTCCAAAGTTTGGGCACAGAGGGGCTCTCCAAACGCAATGTGGTGTCCGCTAACAATTTGAGCCGATTTTCCATTCAATTTGTTAGCGGATACCATGTTGCATTTAGAGAGTCCCTGTGTGCCCAAACATTGGAGCTCCCGCACAAGTGACCCCATTTTGGAAACTAGACCCCCCAAGGCACCTATCTAGATGCATAGTGAGCACTTGGAACCCCTAGGTGCTTCACAAATTGATTCGTAAAAATGAAAAAGTGTTTTTTTTTTCACTTTTTCATTTTTACGAATCAATTTGTGAAGCACCTGGGGGTTCCAAGTGCTCACTATGCATCTAGAAAGGTGCCTTGGGGGGTCTAGTTTCCAAAATGGGGTCACTTGTGGGGAAGCTCCAAAGTTTGGGCACACAGGGGCTCTCCAAACAGAACATGGTGTCCGCTAATTATTCAAGCAAATTTTACAATCAAAAAGTCAAATGGCGCTCCTTCCCTTCCGAGCCCTGCCGTGCGCCCAAACAGTGTTTGTTCCCCAAATATTGGGTATCTGCGTGCCCAGGGGAAATTGCACAACAAATTTTGGGGTCCATTTTTTCTTGTTACCCCTGTGAAAATAAAAAAAATTGGGTCTAAAGTAACATTTTTGTGAAAAAAGTTAAATGTTCATTTTTTTCTTCCACATTCAAAAAATTCCTGTGAAGCACCTGAAGGGTTAATAAAGTTCTTGAATGTGGTTTTGAGCACCTTGAGGGGTGCAGTTTTTAGAATGGTGTCACTTTTGGGTATTTTCTGTCATAAAGACCTCTCAAAGTGACTTCAAATGTGATGTGGTCCCTAAAAAAATGGTTTTATAAATTTTGTTGGAAAAATGAGAAATCGCTGGTGAACTTTTAACCCTTATAGCTCCCTAACAAAAAAAAATTTTGGTTCCAAAATTGTGCTGATGTAAAGTAGACATGTGGGAAATGTTATTTATTAACTCTTTTGTGTGACATATCGCTCTGATTTCAGGGCTTAAAAATTCAAATTTTGAAAATCGCAAAATTTTCAAAATTTTCGCCAAATTTCCGTTTTTTTCACAAATAAACGCAAGTGATATCGAAGAAATTTTTCCACAATCATGAAGTACAATATGTCACGAAAAAACAGTCTCAGAATCAGGGGGATCCGTTGAAGCGTTCCAGAGTAATTACCTCATAAAGTGACAGCGGTCAGAATTGTAAAAATTGGCCAGGTCATTAACGTGCAAACCACCCGCGGGGCTTAAGGGGTTAAAGAGAACCTGTCACGTCCTAGCTGCCCTCTACACTGCCCCCATAGCGTTGGTAGAGACGCAATGTGCATCACTAGCAAGCTGTTTTCATGAAAATCGCTGCAGCTATAATGAATTTATAACGTTTAATATACTTATATCTAGGGCCGGCTCCAGGTTTTTCTGGGCCCCGGGCGAGTCTCAGTGGGCCCCTCTAACACATACCACGATTCATGATGCACAGATACCGCAGAGAAATCTATATATATAGTACAATGCAAAGATTTCACTTCTTACATTACATGAGTGATATCTACTGTAAATTCTACAATAGCTCAGAAGCCGGTGAATCCTCGCAGCACACAGTGCAGACCGGACAATATAGTCCTCCATACAGTATTATGGGCACCACTAAGTCCTCCATACAGTTTTATGGGCCCCATTATATATTGCTCCATACAGAATAATGACCCCACATAGTCCTCGTACAGTATAATGGGCACCACATATCTCCATACAGAATACTGGCCCCCATATAAGGCCGCATACAGAATACTGGCCCCCATATAAGGCTCCATAAAGGAATACTGGCCCCCATATAAGGCCCCATACGGAATACTGGCCCCCATATAAGGCCCCATATGGAATACTGGCCCCCATATAAGGCCCCATACGGAATACTGGCCCCCATACGAAATACTGGCCCCCATATAAGGCCCCATACGGAATACTTGCCCCCATATAAGGCCCCATAAAGGAATACTGGCCCCCATATAAGACCCCATGAAGGAATACTGGCCCCCATATAAGGCCCCATACGGAATACTGGCCCCCATATAAGGCCCCATACGGAATACTGGCCCCCATGTAAGGCCCCATACGGAATACTGGCCCCCATATAAGGCTCCATACGGAATACTGGCCCCCTTATAACGCTCCATACGGAATACTGGCCCCCATATAAGGCTCCATACGGAATACTGCCCCCCATATAAGGCTCCATACAGAATACTGGCCCCCATATAACGCTCCATACAGGATACTGGTCCCCTTATAACGCTCCATACAGGATACTGGCCCCCATATAATGCTCCATGCAGGCTGTTACCCCCCACATAATGCCTCATACAGGCTGTCTCCCCCCTTATAATGCTCCATGCAAGCTGTTACCCCCCACATAATGCCCCATACAGGCTGTCCCCCCACCGTATAATGCTCCATGCAGGCTGTTCCCCCCACATAATGCACTAAGCAGGCTGTCCCCCCCCCCTTATAATGCCCCATGCAGGCTGTTCCCCCCTTATATTGCCCCATGCAGGCTGTCACCCCCTCTCTCTATAATGCCCCAAACAGGATGTCACCCCCCCTCTTTATAATCCCCAATCAGGATGTCACCCCCCCTCTTTATAATGCCCCATTCAGGATGTCACCCCCTCTCTTCATAATGCCCCATGCAGGATGTCACTCCCCTCTGTTTATAATGCCCCATGCAGGATGTCACCCCCTCTCTTTATAATGCCCCATGCAGGATGTCACCCCCTCTCTTTATAATGCCCCATGCAGGATGTCACCCCCTCTCTTTATAATGCCCCATGCAGGATGTCACCCCCTCTCTTTACAATGTCCTATGCAGGATGTCATCCCCCTCTCTTTATAATGCCCCATGCAGGATGTCAGCCCCCCTCTCTTTATAATGCCCCATGCAGGATGTCACCCCCTCTCTTTATAATGCCCCATGCAAGATGTCACCCCCCTCTCTTTATAATGCCCCATGCAGGATGTCACCCCCTCTCTCTATAATGCCCCATGCAGGCTGTCACCCCCTCTCTCTATAATGCCCCATGCAGGATGTCACCCCGCCCTCTCTTTATAATGCCCCATGCAGGATGTCACCCCCCCTCTCTTTATAATGCCCCATGCAGGATGTCACCCCCCCTCTCTTTATAATGCCCCATGCAGGATGTCACCCCCCCATATTATGCCCCATGCAGGATGTCACCCCCCCCCCATATTATGCCCCATGCCTCCATACATTAAAAAAAAAATCAAATACTCACCTCCCTCCTCACCTGCTGCAGCTGCTCGGGTCGGGACTCCAGCGTTGGCGGCGTCTTTCCGCTCTGTGCTCCCTGTGACAGCTCAGGGGGAGGGCGCGGTGGAAATGTGGCACCCCAGGGGTCTGGTTTCCACAGTAACAGCAATGTTATGTCTGAGAGCAGGTGGGAGGTCTCTTGGTCAGGAAACCTATGCATGCCACACCTCCTGCCCAGTCCTGGGAGGGGAAGAACTTCCCCTATATAAACCTGGGGCTGAGGCAGGGTTAGAGAGTTCAGAGGGAGAGTGCAGCCAGTAGGGCTGGCAGGGAGCTGTGGCTCCGGCTGGGCCCAGCTCCTGGGCCCTGCCAGAAGTAGAGACAGAGAAGCAGCATAGGAAGAAACAACAGGAGCTCTGTGGGAGCAGTGTTACAAGGAGTCAGGGGCTGGCAGCTGCAGAGCTCGCCCTGACTGAGAAGATTTCTTACCGGACCCGGAGTCCGAGGCTGTGGGGACTATCTCCTACCCAGCAGCAGAATCCGTCAGGCAGGGGATTTCAGGTCCTCTGGCCAAGAAGCCCGAAGGCACGGTCACACGCATGGGACCAGCACCGCCGTCGTGGAGCGGAAGCTACTAGAAGGCCCCGAGTCACCGGCCATACGGGTGAGTACCACACGGTACACTCAGGGACGTGGGCTACTTATACCGCCTCTAGCAAGGTAGCCAGAAGAGTACAGTTAGATTGGGAGGCCTACAACTCCGCCTGGCCAGGGGAGATCCCATCTGCTCAAGGACTGACCAGGCCCCAATCGCTAGCAGTACTCCGGGAGGGTCTATCTTTGTCACCAGTAAAGACCCTGAACTACACCGTACCGTCTCCGAGTGGTTCCTGCTACCCCCATCATCCACGTCGGCTGCCCTGAGGCCATACCCCTCCCGTTGGGGGTGATACTATCACGCTGCACAATCCTACCACCGGCCTCAGCGGTCTGCCCTGCAGGGGCAGCTCCTTCGCTGCATTCAATGGGTGGCGTAGTCGTCCAACATCTACCGCTAATACAGCGCCACTTAGTCTGACTCCCTGGGCACGGACCGGATCACCGCCACGAGACTACAACCCTCAAGAGATCCGGCTCCGGGTAAGCTCCCGCGTGCGCAACGCAGCGCGACACAGGCCCAGGGGCGCGTCAGAAAGACTTCACCGCACCCTCTGACCTGAGACGTCACAGAGAGCGCAGAGCAGGAAGACGGCGGATCTGCAGAGGCACGGGGAGAGGTAAGTATCCGGCTGCCGGGGCCCTGAGCAAGCGGGGGAGAAGGGCGGGCACTGACACCGCTCTCCTCCGCCCATAGCCCAACGGGGTGCGCGACCGCCAGTGGGCCCCCCTGCCTGCTCAGGGCCCCGGCACTTGCCCGGGTGCGCCGGGTGCTGACGCCGGCCCTACTTATATCCTACCTGCCTTTTCAATCATAGGGGCGTGCTTGTCATATTCAGTCAAGGGCGTGCGCAGCATTCACTCACTGCTGGCGCCGTCCATGTATTTGAATCCTGTTCCTGACCAGCGCTGATATTGTGGGACGCAGGCGCACTTGTAGATGTCCGGCCCCCTGCGCAGTGAGGCTCTGTGATTACCAGATTCACTGCGCATGCTCTGGGAACATAGCGCGTTAAAGCGCATGCGCAGTGAGGCTGTGTGATTATGACTTTTTCTTCACTTTGAAAATTGTTTAAGTTGGCTGAGGGACTGGGTGGTTTACCTAGGACAAGGAATGGCCATGTGTAAGAAAAACCGCTACTGATTGTAAATTACAGATTCTGTTAACTACAATAAATAAGTTGGTTAACAAGAAACACTTTGATATAGTGCACTACACAATACAGTTCTCTTTTACACACTGTATAGTTTGCTAAAAGGCACACGTTTTAGTGGGAGAGGCCGAAAAATGAACGAGTAATACAACCGTTTATGGATGCTGTAGTGTGGACCCCTAGAGTCAATTCTCCTGGTGGGCCCTAGGCACCCCAGTCCGACCCTGTATGAGGCCTTTACATGGTATCAACGCCTGCGATGAGAACGCCACATCATAGTAATAGCAGAATCACAAATATAAGATTATATGAACAGATTAAAGCAAGATTTCTATTGCTGGCTGCAGAATGAGTTAACTGGGATATCATCAGTGAGTTTGATCTGACTGGAGAAGTAACTACTCTTGTTTTTATTCTTTTGAGCTCCATTCAGCTAATTTATGATTTATCACCTTCCCTGAGCATACATGGAAATCATGGGGTCCCATAGCAGAAGTAATAATTAAGCCCCCACAAAAAAACATTAATATTCAGCGGGGTCACAGAAGAGCATACCTCACAAGTTTGCAACCCTTCCATAGTAATTTTGCCCCAATTGAAGCCCCCTAGTGTTCCCACGTACTAAGATACTCCTTTAATGGCCAAAAATGTGCCCCCAAACACAGTAAGATACCCCCACAGTGAATTTCTCCACTGTACCCTCCACACATACAGTATGATGACTCTACAGTACCCCCGCAAAGTATGATAAACCCCAGTGACCTCTACACAGTATGATGGCCCCCGCATAACCCTCCACACAGTATAATGGACCCCGCACAGCCCTCCACACTGTATAATGGTCCTCATACAGTGTAATGGCCCCCACTATCCACCCAAGCAGTATAATGACCCCCATCAGCCACTTATACAGTATAATGCCCCTCACCACACAGCCCTCCAAATAGTATAATGGCCCAAACACAACGCTCCAAATAAAATAATAGTCCTCACATAAGCCTCTAAACAATATAATAGTCCCCACCCAGCCCTCCAAATAATATAATGGACCCCACATAGGCCTCCAAATAGTATAATAGTCCCCATACAGGTCTCCAAATAATAGAACGGTCCCCACATAGCCCTCCAAATAGTATGATAGCCTGACACATAGCCATTCAAATAGTAGTATAATGGCCCCCACAGAGCACTACAAATAGTATGATGCTCCCCACATAATCCTCCAAATAGTAGAATGATGGCCCCCACATAGTTCTCCAAATAGTATGATGGTCCCCAAGACAGCCCTAAAATTAGTATTTTAGCACCCCAAATATGATGATGCCCCCCAAATAACCCTTCAAATAATATGATGGCCTCCAAGTAGCCCTACAAATAGTATCATGGCCTTCCAGTTTGCCCTCCAAATAATATGATGGCCCTCACAAACTACTTATTAATTAAAAATAAATACTCACCTCTCCCCATTCCCCTGCTGTTCTGGTCTTTGCAGCATGTGGTTTGAAACTATGCTCAGCTCGGCACAGTGGACGCGATTTTGGGACGTTATCACGTCCACTGAGCTGAGACATCAGAAGCACAGAGGAGAATGATGGAGGAGGGAGCAGACGGTTCCCTCCTCCATCATTCCTTTCAATTGTATCTGCATCCAGAATGCGGATACAGTTGAAAGTGTGATGCTGGATGCGGGGGGCCCGATGCCTGTGCTGACATCGCCACCTGTCTCACAGTTGCAAAGCAGCTGCGGGGTCTGCCGTTATTAGCGGTATGCCAGTGCCATTGTTATGTGACATGAGCCCTGGGAGAGCCAGTGCCGAGACAGCTGGTACAACACCAACACCGAAGGTGAATATAAGTGTTATTTTACTGGGGAGAAACATAGGGATTTAGAAGGGGTTGTCTGATTAGTGGACATCCCCTTTAAGTAATCAAGTTCATTAAAGGGGTTGTCCACTACTGCACATCCCCAGCTTATTACATTTAGGACTTCAGCACCGCTTTTTCCGGACATTGCTATGACTTGTTATGTCCTCTGCAGCCAATTAGCAGATGTTGGTCAATAGTCTGTCAGGACGGACATCTGCTCTGAAGAAATAGAGTTTTTGAGACTTGTAGACATTATGGAATAACGTCCATAAAAATATCCCAAGCCGGTATTGGTCCTCCAAGAAGCATGAAGCCCTCGCTGCTACTAACTTACTCCCATACCTGGATCTACCTAGATGATGAAAACACTTGGACTGTAAGGTACAAATCAGGTGAAATTATGAAACCTGGAGGGAATGTCACTTCAGGTTGTGCGTAGATATCCGTAGATAGAAGTCGTTATTTATCCGCCATTAATGAAATGTTTTGTCCATTTTTGCTCCACAAATCTGAGGCCGATGAATGGGGGAATGGCACCAATGCTATGGAGAATGCCTTGAAAATTGAAAAGGGCGTAAATAAGGCTCTGCTGGACCTCCACAAGATTGCTATGGACCATGCGGACCCTCATGTAAGTGACTCCCCCATAGCGTATAGATACCGCGTGTTCATTTTATAAAATATCCTCCATGAAGGAACAGTTCATGTATCTTCTGTGACCTCCATATTGTGCTGTTCCTGGAAATGTAATACCACCTGACTACTAGATGTCACGTTCCCCTTTATAATGGGGGGTGTTCCAACACAAGCTGCATATTATGGCACTGTTATAAAGCTATGGGACAATTCATTAGTGTATTTGCACCTTTTTTTTCTAGTTTTTAGTGTTTTTCATTTGCGCCTTGTTCTTCTTTTAATTTGCGCCTTTTTGAAGTCTGCAGCGTTCCCTTTTTTTTCATTGATCATTATGGGGTTTCCGGCTAATTATCTAATTGTGACTTTTTAAAAAGTTGTCACATTTTTACTCAAATATATTTCAAGTGATTTTGTGTTCTGTAGTCCGGGAGGTTTTTTTGCACAAACTTTGCAACATTTTAGCATGCCACTTTTTTGCGATACAAAGACACAAAAAGGTTTAAAGACAAAAAAATTACAGTTTTGATTTTGGGCAAAATCCATGAACCAGGTGCGCCACTTTCAGGAATTTGGCACAAAAAAATCAAATGATACAAAAGAGAAAAGGGACTTGAAAAAATACAATGTTGTATTGGGCCCTATGACGGCACAGCACAGATTTTAGTAAAGGTTTTGCAGGATTACTAAGAGGGGTTCACATGCTATCAATTGTTAAATAAACAAGCAAAATGATGACTCGGACCCTCTGATTTTCGAGGTATAAGGCTACGTCCCCACAATGAGCTTCTAGTGAGTTTTAGATATAGCAGATTTTCTGCCCCATTAAGTAAAATAGGTTACTTGAATTTTTTTCGAAAATATACAGCATAAAAAACTCACCCAAAACTCATTGAGAGAACGTAGCCTAAGGGTATGTGCACATCATTTAGACGCCGGTGAGTTGTCCTTGGTGAAGCTCTGCCACCGGTGGTTTTCACTCTATACTTTAAAGGGAACCTGTCATGTCCCTAAACGCTATTAACCTGCAGATATGGGGTTAATCTGCAGGTTTATAAAGCTGCCGGGCGTCTTACTGAAAGGCCGGCTACCGGGAGGAAATGCACTTTATTCCCCACGGCAGCCTCCAGCTTTCAGTCATAGAGGCGCGGCCGGCGTGGCTTCAGTCATTGTTCAGTACATAGTGAGCGGCGGCTATAACCGCACCCTGGCACTGACTGACAGCCGGCTAAGCGGCCCCTGTAATCGCTCCCTGTAAAGACTGACAGCCGGATCTGTACTGATGTACTGCTGAGCTGTCAGTCAGTGCCGGGGCGTTGTTACAGCTGCCGATCACTGTATATTGAGCGGTGTCTGAAGTTGCGCCGGAAGCTTTAACCCCTTTCTGACATTGTGCATAATAATACGTCCCTGTGCCCTGGTCCTTATGGACCAGGTACGTATTATTACGACACAGGCTGTGCGGGATCAATCGCCACCGGTTGTCAGCTGATTTTGACAGCTGACACCCGGCACTTTAACCCCCTAAATGCTGCGATCGCAGCATTTAGCAAGTGAGTGGAGGGACAGAAGCACCTCTGCTCTTGGATCGGAGACCCTGCGCTGTCCTCACGGGGTCCCGATCGTTGCCATGGTGACACGATGTCATCATGACGACACCTGTGTCACCAGGCACCAGCAAGTTAGTTTGACCAAGCGCAGTGAATGATCAAACTAGCTTGTGTCTGCAGCACTGACAGTTTACAAGGTATAGCAGTGATCCTGCACTGCTATACCTTAGAACTGCGATCAGCCTGCTGAAAGTGAAAGTCCCATAGTGGGACCAAGTAAAAAAAGTGAAAAAAAAGTTGTAAAAATATTTTTTAAAAATAAAAAAATAATAAAAAAATAAAATATTATTATGAAGAAAAACAATAAGAGTACACATATTTAGTATCGCCGCATCCGGAACGACCTGATCTATAAAACTGTCCCACTAGTTAACCCCTTTAGTGAACACAGTAAAAAAAAAAGAATCAAAAAACGGTGCTTTATCATCATACCAACGAACAAAAAGTGGAATAAAACGCGATCAAAGAGACGAATATAAATAAAAATTATACCACTAAAAACATCATCTTGTCCCGCAAAAAGCAAGCCACCATATAGCTCCATCAGCCAAAAAATAAAAAAGTTATAGCTCTTAGAATAAAGCGATTTTTTCTATGAAATAGTTTTTATTGTGTAAAAGCGCCAAAACATAAAAAAAGATATAAATGCAGTATGGCTGTAAATGTACTGACCCGAAGAATAAAGCTGCCTTATTAATTTTACCACACACAGAACTGCATAAAAAAAACTAAAAAAACAATTACTGAATTGTTGGTTTTTGTTTATTCTGCCTCCCAAAAATCAGAATAGAAAGCGATCAAAAAATGTCACATGCCCGAAAATGGTACCAATAAAAACATCAACTTGTCCCGCAAAATACAAGCTATCACATAACTCTGTCGACCGAAATATGGAAAAATTATAGCTCTCAAAATATGGCGATGCAAAAACTAGTCTTTGCAAAAAAAAAAGTTTAGTGTGTGACAGCTGCCAAATGTAAAAACCCGATATGAATCTAGTATCACTGTAATCTCACCGACCCGAAGAATAAAGTCATCTAATCACTTAAACCGCACGAGGAACGGTGTAAATAAATAAATAAAACCAATTCTTCACCTGCTGTTGGTTTGTTCATTCAGCCTCCCAGAGTTCGCAATATGGCTCTGCCCACATTTATCCTGTGCTCTACGCTCAGCGCTTACACCGGGGTTTCCATGTAAATCTCTGAAATACGTGATCCAGACGGAGCCTCCGGCGGAAGATTCCCTGTAATGAGGCAGATGGAGGCACCGTCTGGCCTGTGATCCCACGGTGTCCGTCTTTTTATTAGGCGTGAATAAAAGTGCCGTCGGCCACAGTTTTGCGAGCCTCTGATAAAAAGAACACCGCTGAACAGAGGCCACACAGAGTCCAGAGTAATTAACAAATAAAGTAGCACACTGCAAGGCTAAGTATGTAAACATGAAATATGGAATATGAATAGCATTACTGCTGTAGAAAATAGAAATAAATGAGAAATCTTAGGACATAAATTGGCCAATTCATGTGTATCTGGCAGCCGCGGTAAGGCGTTTCTCAGTGCCAGGTCCCTACCAATGTGAATACCTCTCTAAGGGACAGGTACACATGAATTGGCCAATTTATGCGCTAAGATTTCTCATTTATTTCTATTTTCTATAGCAGTAATGCTATTTATATTCCATATTTCATGCTTACATACTTAGCATTGCAGTTTGCTACTTTATTTGTTAATTGTATATGGAGGTAGCTTCTCCTAGTAAGCACCTGTTCACACCTATTTCTCGTATTAGAAGTGCCATCAGTTTTTTCTTTTTACAGATTCCAGAGTTAGGCCGGTTTCACATGTCCTGATATTTCCAGTATCGGAAAAACCGGTACGGGAGATATACGTGTCCATGTGCACCTGTGTGGCAACCGTGTGCCGCATCAGGAGCGCACATTCCGCCACCTGGGAATCAGCAGTACAGTTACCGCTGTTCCCAATCACCGGGTGCTGAATGCTGCCCTCATCATTGTAACCTGCTGGCGCTGTGATCAGCACAACCAAGGGACAATGATGAGAGTAGTAGTCTGCTCCCGCTGTGTCCTAGTGTAAAAATAAGAATAAAATTAAAAAATCCTTATACTCACCTGCCTATCAAAGTAAAAGTGAAGTACCCATAGCTCTTTCTTACATTCAAGCATCTGATGCTGATGCTCAGTCTATGTAGATGGCATCTTAGCTGTTGCTAGGCAACTTCCTTATAAGGTGAGATGCACCTGTAAGATTCCATCACAAGATTCCATCATGACATCACTGCTATTATGACATCATAATTCACAACCACTACTTATACAAGCGTTTACACTTCAGTGTCACTTTGATACCCCGGTGTCATTGTTGTCAGTGTTTAGCTACTTATCTAGTGATATACTGATTGCGCATTTCATTGAAATGTCTGGAATTTCTCCAGACAGACTTCAGGAGTTGGCACTACTCCAGGGGATTCTTACCACCTATACCCCTAACTTTGTGCTACCACTACCCGATGGCGTCCTCAGCTTCACTTACCGGCTGGTTATGGAGCTTGTACGGGACTGCTTGACCAAATACTACCAAGGTCGTATTACCTCAGAATATCTTCAGCATTTACAGCAGAACATCAGGACATTAGTACAACAGGTAAATAGCAGACAATCTGCACAAATTATTATTATTATGTCTAGTTGGTCTCCCTTACTGTATAGTGGTATTATTGGTAGTAATAAAATTTAGACTTTCTTCAGTGTCAGGCAGGGTCATATTTGTAATAGAGATCCCCATTTTGGGAAGAGGGTGTAAAAGTGCAGCATGAGCCTGTATGATTCAAATGTCAGGGCTAGATTTCATTCCTAGTCCAGTCCTTGTCCCTTAGTAAAGACACTTCATTTAGCACCTTAATCCGGATTTCTTATAAATATGTAATTATGATTTTTATTGTGTGTAACAAATATTAATAATTTATCTCAGACCATAGAACTAGCCTCACTGATTAGAAATGTAAAGTACCCACAGTTCTTTCTTACATTCAAGCATCTGGTACTGATGCACAAACTATGGTTTTGCCACCTTAACTATTGCTAGGAAACTTCCTTTCATGGTGAGATGCCCCGTTAAGATTCCATCACAAGATTCCATCACGACATCACTGCTATTATGACATCATAATTCACCACCACTAATTATACAAGTGTTTTTATGCTGTATAAAAAATAATAATAATAATAATACAAATCAAATAATAATAATGGAATACAAGTTTATTTACAGAAAATTGTTCTTTAGATCGACACCAATATAATATATAAAATGTACCAAATGTGTAGTAATTGTAGCTGCAGATAGACAGGAGTAAAATGGTGACATAAATGGCCTCCTCCATTCTGCACTTTCTCTCATGATTTTCCTTTTGTATTTATTTCCATCTTTATAGGCTGAAGAAAAAGCCCAAAGTGGAAAATTGGCCTTTTTTAAACAACTGGCCCAAAATGTCCTGAATATACTGGAGAGTCCGGCCCGCTCACTGGAGCACCTGGTAAGGAGCCATCATCTTCTATATCACATGTCCTTGTCCCCTCCAGGCAGGCACAGGATATTTCATGACCGCCTGTCCCTGCGGCTCCATCATGTGTGATGGCAGTCTGTACTCAGCGGTGGGAGTTTGTATTTCTGCCTCTGTTTTGCTCGATCATCACAATCTTCCTTCTTGTAAATGCTGCAATTCTGATAACAGAGATCAGTTGTATATACAAGTACCTTATATATTATTGTTGATTTACTGGAGGGAGTGGCTGTGTATAGTCCGTCCAATACTGAAATTACCAGTAAATCCAATGTTTAGTCCTTCCTATCTATTGTATATGATAATTTAGTATTTGTGAAATGTTATACTAATTGTACATATTATAACCATCAGGAAACATCCGAAGGTGACTCCGAAGAGGGGCAAACCGTGAACATGCCTGACCCTAATATTAGTCAGTTAGAGCTAAAAACTGATCTGATTGAAGGTAAGCCGATCATCTAATATTTTACATTCAAATATCCAGATATTATAGAGAATGGCAGAGAATATGTAGATTTACTCTTCATTCCCTGTAATGGAGAGGGATCATGTAATTCTACTTCACGCCTGTGTGGTCTTCTTGGCTCCAAAATGAGGGTCATAGATCCCCAATCATGTAATTGTTCAAAAATACCATATTTTGAAGACTATAAGATGCACCGGACCATAAGAAGCAGGTGAAATTTTGGAGCGGAAAATAGGAAAAACATTTTTTTAATAAAATGGTGGAGCAACTTATAATCCAATTTTGTGGTAACTTTTCTAGGGGAAAGGCGGCGGAAAGATGGCAGCAGCAGGAGTGGGGCGATGCTGCACTGAAGTCCCTGCACTTCCATGGTTTTCAATCTGGTGGACCTTGGGAAAATCTCCACCGGAGGTGGCGCATGCACAGATTGAGATCTCGGGAGACAAGATCTCAATCTGCATGCGCCATCTCCAGAATCCATTTTTCCGAAGTCCACCACACTGAAAATCATGGAAGTGCGGAGTCTCCGGCGACATTTTCTGAAAGCCCAGGGGCCGCTGCATCCTTGCACCGCTGAACACCCCCTCCTCCCAGCCTGGGGCCCACAGCATCGCCCCACTCCTGCCGCCGCCAGCTTCCTGCAGCAGTGACCCTGCCTCCTGGGGCCTCGCTTCACCGCAACCCCCTCCCCCTCAGTAAGCTACGTTGGGATAAGACGCACCCCCATTTTACAGAAAAAAGTGTGTCTTATAACATGAAAAATACGGTAATCAGATCCTGAACAATCGCCCAGTGTATCTATCTCTGGATGTGCCATAAATATTGTATATTTAGTATGTGCAGAATACCAGATATCTAGTTTTTATATCATTTACAGAGATCTTGTCATGTCCTTCATTATATGGATGTGTTATATATTAAGTACTGATATAGACTGATACATGACATCTCTTCATTATTTTATCATTATTTTAGAAATAACTGTGTCGACGGCCAGTACTGATGGTGGAATATGTGAGACACCAGAGATCCACGAATCTGCCAGTGTAAGTATCAGAGGAGACGTCTGTTTATCATCAGATAACGGGGTATGAATTACACATATAATATTATACCCCAGATGACAATGGGATATCTTTGCTTTTATGTAGATCAGATCTATTGTGAGTAATGATGGCATTGTTATTCTGCCTCTTCTGTGTGATGCCCCTTATCATACCCCGCAGTACAGTGATATCTATGCATGGGGAATATCCCCTTAAAATATAATACTGTCTGTGGAGGGTCCGGCTTGCATCATGTCCTCTACATCTGCTGCAATGTAATCAGCGTGGACATAATATAGAGGAGAAGTTCCTGCATCTGGAGCTTTTATTTTCCTGCAGATTCTATGTCTTAATGTCATTTCTTATTATTTCTAGGCCTTGACCGGATCATTGAACTTGGAGACAAGTCCTAGTAAGACCGACTTTAAACCAATCAAACTGATCAGCAGTGGAGCTTATGGGTGAGCTTTATGTTTGCATAATATACATTTCCTAGTGTTCCTTATGACAATGCTTCTGTCTCTGTGCCCAGCCCGTACAACAGAGAAATGCTCTGAGTCCATACTGTCCACAAGAGATGAGCGGATCAGGCAAAATTCTAATTTGCTTGTTCACGTGGACTTGTGAAAATACGATTCAAGGAGAAATTAATGTCCCTTATTATGCTCTGGGGTCTCACCAGGCCCCAGAACATAATAAGCATAAGAAACATACTTATACTCCCCTTACTGCTCAATTCTCTAGCCCCTCCACTTCTCACCGTCACCCGTCCGGTCCTCACTGCCTCTTCAGTTTGCCACCGCTCACGCTATGCAAGGACTTCAGGCTTTGAGAAGGTCTGAGAGAGTTCTATGCAAGAGCATAAAAAGTCACAACATTGTGACACCGTGACTGTTCTTGCGCTTGTGCATAATCCTCCCAGATCTCATCAATGTTGGAAGTCCCGTCCCAGTATGAGAGGCATTTGGATTTCAGCATTAGCAGCAGAGATTTGAGGATGCGGCAAGGAACGGACGGTTGAGGCGGAGGGGCTGTAGAAGTGAGTATAAAAATTTGTTTATTTTTAAACTTTTTTATGGCCTTTTAAGATTTTGAAAATGGTGGCCAACGCTTGACATTCTGCTAAATCCATGAGTAAGCAAATTACAAAAAACAAAACAAACAAAAAAACAAAACGCCATATTGGTGAATGCAGAATTTTGCAAAATCTGAGTAGAATTTAATTCCACTCAAATGTGTTAGCTCATGTCTACTGGCCACATCTATATGTCATTATTTAGGTCAGTTAGGACGTGACATAGATGAGGACCTCGCATAGGTCATCATTTATGTTGTGTAACTTGATGGATTTCTACATGGATTTCTAGTGACATCTAGTAGTAACCAGACAATCATGTGATGAGGTTTATAGACAAAATGTTAGTAAGAATTCATTATAAATCATGGATTTTCCTTCTCTCCAGAGCCGTCCACTTAGTGCGACACAAATACACAAGCCAGCTATTCGCTATGAAGAAGCTGGACAAGGAGAACGTGAATATTCCAAGAAGACTTGAACGTGCCTTTCTAGAGAGGGACATCCTAACATTTGCTGATTGTCCCTTTGTGGCCTCCATGTTGTGCTCCTTTCCAACTCCTCATCATCTGTGTATGGTCATGGAGTATGCAGCAGGTAAGTCATATCCATTGTGCCTATATCCAGCCTCAATCTGCTTATCTCTAGCATCTTCTCCATAATCTGAATGTGACCACATGGACGGTTACATGTCCATACCGCATTTACTATAAGTTATCTGTTACCAAGATGCCAGGAAAATCATTATCTCTGTGAAAGTCTCTGGTGAATGTCCTCACTGAGAATGGCAAAAATATCCACTGAGGATAAAAGGAGGATTTGACTCAATTCTAACAGTTTGTATAGATGAGCATTTCACAGAGTAATGAATAAGAGGCTTGCAGATGAGGCACGGCTCTGTCTTTTTATATTGGGTCACTCTGCTTTATACGCTCTACATTAGGCCTCTTTCACGCTTCAGTATTTCTGGTACGTGAGGTGACAGTTTACCACACGTACTGGAGACACTGACACATGTGCGCACATGTCAGTGTTTCCACGGACCGTGTGTCCATGTGATCCACACGTAGACATGTCTGTTTTTGGCCAGCAGGACGGATCACACAGACCCATTCAAGTCAATGGTTCAGTGTAAACACATACCGCACACGGATGCCATCCGTGTGACGTGTCGGCGCCTGGGAATTAGCGATAAAGTTAGCGCCGGGTGCTAAACGCTGCCCTCATCATTGTCCCCTGCCGGCGCTGCGATCAGAACCAGCAGGGGTTAATGATGAGGGTTGTCTTCTCCCAGTGTATTTCTACCTGTAAAAATAAGAATAAAAAAAAAATCTATACCCTCACCTGTCCTAAATGTCCCCCACTGTAATCCATGAGACCGCTCAGCAGAGGAGCCGGGGAGAATGACTCCTGCAGCGAGCGGCCCCGAATCTGCGCTGAGCTCAGCGAGCGGTGTCCTGTCACTCACTGAGCTCAGCTGAGGTCTGGCGTCGCTCGCTGCAGGAGTCATTCTCCCCAGCTCCTCTGCTGAGTAGTCGCATGGATTACAGCAGGAGATACTTAGGACAGGTAAGTGAGTATAAGGGTTTTTTTTTATTTTATTCTTATTTTTACAGGTGGAGACACCGGGAGCAGACTACAACTCTCATTATTAACTCCTGCTGGTGCTGATCGCAGTGCCGGCAGGGGAAAATGATGAGCGCAGCGTTCAGTACCCGGCTTTTGGGAATAACGCTAACTGTACACTGATTCCCAAACGCCGGTACGTGTGCTCCTGATGCGGCACACGGACATCTCCGACACAGGTTTTTCCGGTACCAGAAATATCCGGACGTGTGAAACCGGCCTTATACAGTATATAAAGCAAAACCACAAATGAGACTGCTGACACCTTTAACTAATTATATATTTATTTATTGCAAGATACATAGTATATATAGCTCATACTTTTTTGGCCAGAATAGTGTCTCTTTTTTGTATGAGTTACCTTGTTATTTTTAAATATTTATTCCACGTGACTAATAAAGATTCATGCTTTTATATGGGATGTTGCTTCATTGCACTTATTTGTGCAGCTTTTGCACCTTTGTGGTTTTGCTTCATAGACATTTAGTGCAGTCCTAGTTACTATTCGGGTATGCTCCAATGGAGGGTTTTTTGCATTATTATACAGTATATCTCTGTGTATGACGTCCTGCCCCAATGTCTCCGCTCATTTCTCCTTCACACTCCTCATGTGTCATTTACATTGTAACAAACCCTCTCCTGTCATATTTGCTTTCTGCTGTAGGAGGAGACTGTGGCAGTTTTATGAAGAACTATGGGTGTTTACCTGTCCCCTTGGCTCGTCTGTACATTGCAGAAACGGTTCTAGCTGTGGAATATCTGCACAGCTATGGTGTAATGCACAGAGACCTGAAGCCTGAAAAGTAAGTGACACTTGTAGTATAAGAAAGGGGAAAAAAGATATCGTTTATTATACAAACTATTTGCAACTTGGGGCTGACATCCTCTTTTTTTCACAGCCTCCTGATAACGTCAACTGGTCATATTCAAGTTACAGATTTTGGGCTTTCCAAGCTCTGTCTCATGAGACCAACATCAGAGATCTACAAGGCTCCAATTGAGGACATCACCAGAGAGTTCCATGATAAGGAGGTAGGCAGGAACTTGTTCTTTACTCATCTCCTCCATTTCTCCTTCTCTTATACTTTCTCATCTAGAAAACGTTTCCACTGATGTTATTTGTCACAATTATGTTCTCTGATCCTTATCTCATTCCTCTGTTTTTTCCAGATTGCTGGCTCCCCTCATTACATAGCCCCAGAAGTTATCTTAAAGGAAGGCTATGGAAGGCCAGCTGACTGGTGGTCAATTGGGATCATCCTATATACATTTCTTGTAGGACGTGTACCATTTTATGGGCCTTCCAAATATGACATTTACAGCCATATTGTCAGGGGTAAGTAAAATAATCTGATTGCTGTGTAATGTCATTGTTATTTGAATAGATTAGTTGTGTGATTTAGTTACTTTTGTTAATATAAAAGATTTTTGTTTTGATAAAATAAATTAAGATGTTTCATTTTCTGTAATATTTGCTTTTTACATAACAGATGACATATATTGGAAACTTACTAATTCGGCTTTTCCAGCCACAGCTCGGGATATCATCATTGAGCTGCTCAGAAAAGATCCAGCACAAAGACTTGGGACAGGTAATGTATATAATACTATTATTAATGACTTATTACACCTCTGTGAACAGAAAATGAATAATGAGGATCAGCACTGAGGTTTTGTTCTCTACCAGCTTGGCCATTCCCCATTCTTCATGCTAAGACTTTCAGTACATCTACTTCACTTCGGCTCTGTTACGTCAACCGTTCAGATTAACGCCCCCTTCACACGTCCGTATAAAATCAGTACTGAAACCAGTACCGGAAAAAAACAGTACTAGTGTCATCAGTGTTTTGAATCAGTGTGCCATCAGTGTGCCATCAGTGTTTTTCCGGTACGGCAAAGAAAAAGAAATGATAAAGTATCTCTTATACTTTGTAATGTTAAACAGATACAGCGTAAGGAAGGCACACAAATGGCACACGGATGCCATCTGTGTGATGTACGTGTTTTTCAGGGTCCCATAGACTTGTATTGGCACTTGTCATCTGTGCTGCCACAAAAAAACAGCAGCATAGATGATAATGGGTACGGGTGGCATACGTGAAAGAAAAATGGATGCCACATGTAGTGCAAACACGGATATGTGTAGGAGGCCTAAGAAACTTGTCTCTTTGACAATAACTATATCACTATTCATTGTTTTCCTTTTCAAGGAGGAGCAAATGAGATCAAATTTCATCCATTCCTGCGTAACTTAGATTTTGACAACCTTCTAAGTCAGAAGTCGCTGTTCATTCCTGATCTTGAGTCAGAAGAGGATACCATCTACTTTGACAGTAAGTAGAATGAGACATCATCTGCAGAAAGCTGCTGTGTGTCTTGTATTTCATTTTAAGTGAGAATCAGTCCCCACCTTGATTCATGATCAAATGGTGACTGTTCAGGACAAAGTATTATGCTAATAATCTCGATTAACTCTTGTACTTTTCAGCTCGATGTAGCAGACATCAACATATTGATTCAGATGAGGGGGACACAAGTGAAGATAATGACTGGCCGGAAAGCCAAAACTTTCTATCATCTTCGCATAGGCTTTCTAAAGTAAGTATGTGACCAATAAGATCCATACAACCTGTAATTAAAATAAAATTGTAAAATATTAAAATATTTTTTTTTCCTCTTTGTATTAGCTCTGTTCCATCCATACCAAGATGATGAACAATGAAGAACCCAAGTCACCTCCAGGGTATTCACCAGAAAGTGCAAAACAGTCAGACATGTGAGCAAATTATTTTTATGGGGTCCATTCTGATATGTGTTCACAACACCAAATTCAAGACGAGTGTAAGTCGATACTAAATCCAGTATCGATGACCACATGATTGCTGATCACCATGTTTCTGACTTGTGATAACGCTGGTGATGAAAGTTGATAACTATGACCAGCTTTAATTTCCAGTTCATTACAGGAAAATAAATATTGCTAGTGATTCTCCATTCTTGCTGGTAGAAGAGGGTCTTGAGCACAGCATCCCCTTCATGTTATTCAGATGTCCTAATGGGCTTTGCAGACAGGTGTTGTATCCGTATCTATTGTTTTCACTTGTAATTTATATGTTTTTCTTCTACCAAACAGACAGAAAGATTCTCCCCCCTCTAAGTCTGAAGACAACCAGACGCAGAAAGATTCTCCCCCTTCTAAATCTGATGACAACCAGACGCAGAAAGATTCTTCCCCCTCTAAGTCTGAAGACAACCAGACGCAGAAAGATTCTCCCCCTTCTAAATCTGATGACAACCAGACGCAGAAAGATTCTTCCCCCTCTAAGTCTGATGACAACCAGACGCAGAAAGATTCTCCCCCCTCTAAATCTGATGACAACCAGACGCAGAAAGATTCTTCCCCCTCTAAATCTGATGACAACCAGACGCAGAAAGATTCTCCCCCTTCTAAGTCTGATGACAACCAGACGCAGAAAGATTCTCCCCCCTCTAAATCTGAGGATGACAACCAGACGCAGAAAGATTCTTCCCCCTCTAAGTCTGATGATGACAACCAGACACAGAAAGATTCTCCCCCCTCTAAATCTGAGGATGACAACCAGACACAGAGAGATTCTCCCCCCTCTAAGTCTGATGACAACCAGACGCAGAAAGATTCTCCCCCCTCTAAATCTGATGACAACCAGACGCAGAAAGATTCTCCCCCCTCTAAGTCTGATGACAACCAGACGCAGAAAGATTCTCCCCCCTCTAAATCTGATGACAAACAGACGCAGAAAGATTCTCCCCCCTCTAAATCTGATGACAACCAGATGCAGAAAGATTCTCCCCCCTCTAAATCTGATGATGATAAGCAGAGGCAGAAAGATTCTTCTCCCTCTAAATCTGATGACAACCAGACGCAGAAAGATTCTTCCCCCTCTAAGTCTGATGATGACAAGCAGTGTTTCACTGCTGAAGGCAGACAGTCATCCATATTGTCAGGTATGTATAGCTCTATAGGTCATTCTATTGCAGCCTGTGTCAAAAAGTGTAATGTGAAAACAGCCCAACATTTCATTTTATAAAAATCCTCACTCTTAGGCTGTGTGTGACGCGCCCCTGGGCCTGTGTCGCGCTGCGGTGCGCACGCGGGAGCTTACCCGGAGCCGGATCCGTGGAGGGTTGTAGTCTCGTGGCGGTGACCCGGTCCGTGCCCAGGGAGTCAAACTAGACGGCAGTCTATTAGTAGTAAATAATTGATGACTACGCCACCCGTTGAGTGCAGCCAGGAAGCTGCTGCTGCAGGGCAGACCGCTGAGGCCGGTGGTAGGATTGTGCAGCGTGATAGTATAACCCCCAACGGGAGGGGTATGGCCTCAGGGCAGCCGACGTGGATGATGGGGGTAGCAGGAACCACTCAGAGACGGTACGGTGTAGTTCAGGGTCTTTACTGGTAACAACGACAGACCCTCCCGGAGTACTTGCTAGCAAACGGGGCCTGGTCAGTCTTTGAGCAGATGGGATCTCCCCTGGCCAGGCGTAGTTGTAGGCCTCCCAAACTGACTGTACTCTTCTGGCTACCTTGCTAGAAGCTGATGTAAGTAGCCCACGTCCCTGAGTGTACCGTGTGGTGCTCACCCGTATGGCCGGTGACTCGGGGCCTTCTAATGGCTTCCGCTCCACGATGGCGGTGCTGGTCCCACGCGTGTGACCGTGCCTTCGGGCTTCTGGGCCAGAGGACCTGAAATCCCCTGCCTGACGGATTCTGCTGCTGGGTAGGAGTTAGTCCCCACAGCCTCGGACTCCGGGTCCGGTAAAGAATCTTCTTAGTCAGGGCGAGCTCTGTAGCTGCCAGCCCCTGACTCCTTGTAACTCTGCTGTTTCCTATGCTGCTTCTCTTCTCCACTCTCCTTGTCTGACTCACCCTGCCTCAGCCCCGGGTTTATACAGGGGAAGTTCTTCCCCTCCCAAGACTGGGCAGGAGGTGTGGCATGCACAGGATCCCTGACCAAAGGACCTCCCACCTGCTCTCAGACATAATATCTCTATCACTGTGGCAACCAGACCCCTGGGGTGTCACATTCCCCCCTAGTGAAATTTAGTACTCCGGGACTAAACACATTTAGAAAAACATAACAAAGTATAACAATAACAATACTATAAGAAAAACACATAAGATGGTTACGGCGTGTCCGCAACCGGATGCAGTCTTTGAAGAAAAGCAAAGGTGTCCATTTCACCAACACAGGGAGACGTAACCAGGTAGGGGTCTGTCCTACCCCGAGTCCTTAACAGTCTCTAGTCAATCCTGGGTTACGCTCCAACTATATACAAGGATTCCCGGTAAATCCACCAAGGTTTCCTAAAAATAACTAGAAACACAAAATTATACACAAGCAACAAGACACAGAAAAACATAAATAAAACAATTTATACACTTTAAATTCTCCAGCGTGCGGGTAACTGGCCTCTAGTGGCCCGAGTGGACCTACGGAGCTGACTGTCTGGCCCTGAACTACAGGGTGTAGGAGCTGTCAAGGGTAAACTGGGCAGCTGTCTACCGGCTCTTTGTCTCACTAGGGGTACGGCAGGCTCACTATAAGCAGAGGGTTGATTCTCCTGTTCTGCTTGTGTGTAGTCTTCTGCCTCCTGGACCGGCTGTTCTTCCAGCTCTACCCGTTGCTCCGTAGGTTCTTGGGATGATGGTTGGAGGAAGGTGAGTACGGGTACCACAACTGCACCATTGACTTGAGTCCAAGACTGAGGAAAGTCCCCGAGCACGGTACTAACCATATCTTCCCTTTCTTCCACGGGTCGATGGTCTTCTTGTTCCTCTTCAGGGTTCCTCAGTTGTTCGGGACACTTCTTCAGGTGGTCCCGGGATACAATGGCTGTGGTTTCCCCTCCGTCTTTACTGATGGTACAGACCTTCGGGTTCTCGTGGCTTGAGGGCAGTACGGTGTACGGGTCCTTCTCCCACTGGTCGTCCAACTTGTGGAGCCGTCTCTTCCTCTTCAAGACCTGCTCTCCGGGTACCAGGGGAACAGCGGGAGCATACTGGTTGTAAGTTTTCTCTTGTCTTTCCCTAGCCTGACAGAGACTTCGCTCCACGCTCTCCTGTACTCTCCGGTACTGCTGCTGCCTCTCTGTGTCCCAGTCTGTTTCTGGTGAAGTGTCCTCGGGGGTCAGGACTCCCATTTCCAGGTCAACAGGTAACTTACCAGGTCTTGCCCTCATTAGGTAAGCCGGGGTACAGTTGGTGGAACCTACCGGGATGTGGTTGTATAGGTCCACCAGATCGGGCAACTTTTCAGGCCACAGACTGCGTTCTTCCAGGGGCAACGTTTTTAGAAGATCCATTACCACCTGGTTCATTTTTTCACAAAGTCCATTAGTCTGCGGATGTAGGGTGTCGTCCTTATCTTCCGGCAGCCATACAGATTGCAGAATTCCTGAAAGACCTCCGCTTCAAAGGCAGGTCCCTGGTCCGTCAGCACTTGGTCCGGGTACCCGTGTGGACGGCAGAAGTGCTGCTGGAAGGCTCTAGCTGCTGTTTGAGCCGTTAAGTCCTTGACGGGGACGACAACCAAGAACCGGGAGTAATGATCCACGATGGTTAACGCGTAGACGTAGCCACTTCTGCTTGGGGTCAGTTTTACATGATCCAAGGCTACCAGTGCCAACGGTTGCCGGGTGACGATGGACTGCAGGGGAGTCTTCTGGCTGGCTCGGTCCTTCCTTCTCAGGTTGCATGGGCCACAATCTCTGCACCACTTCTCGATGGTTCCCCTCATGCCTACCCAGTGGAACCGCTCGCGCAGCAGGAACTCCAGCTTTTTCCACCCAAAGTGTCCAGCTCCGTCGTGGTATGCCTCCATCACCATGGCTGCGTCTCTTCGTGGCACCACTACTTGCCAGAGTAATTCATGCGTCCGGGAGTTAACCATTCTGCGGCACAACTTCCCTTTGTAAAGGAACAGTCGACTCTTCTCTGCCCATAGTTGTTTGGCTTCCTCCGGAGCGTCTGGTTCAAGGCGAGCCTCCGGCCGAGTCAGCATCTCCTTCACCAGTCGGACGGCAGGGTCGCTGTCTTGCGTTTCCGCCCAGTTGTAGTGGGGTAAGGGGTTCAACGTAGCAGCCTGCTTACTCCTTACCCGGTGGGAATACTGAATAGTCCCATGACGGTGGAACGCAGGGAGTTCAACTTCTTCCAGTCCCTCCGGATCTTCTCCTCCGTCCGGCAGGTTGGGCATCCTGGACAGGGCGTCCGCGTTGGTATTGGAGCGTCCTGCCCGGTATTTAATTGTGAACTCGTAGTTGGACAGACGGGCCATCCACCTCTGCTCCAGGGCACCGAGTCTTGCCGTGTCCAGGTGTGTCAGCGGGTTGTTATCCGTGTACACGGTGAACCGGGAAGAAGCGAGGTAATGCTTAAAGCGCTCAGTGATTGCCCATACTACGGCCAGGAACTCTAACTTAAATGAGCTGTAATTCTCGGGGTTCCTTTCGGTGGGTCGCAGTTTTCGGCTGGCGTAGGCGATTACTCGTTCCTTCCCCTGCTGGATCTGGGACAGTACGGCTCCTAGCCCGATGTTACTGGCGTCGGTGTAGAGGATAAAGGGCTGGCTATAATCCGGGTACGCCAGGATTTCGTCTCCCGTGAGGGCCATCTTCAGCTGGCGGAAGGACTCTTCTTCCAGCTCTTCCCATTTGAAGGGCGGCTTCTGGTTCTTGGCCTTCCGGGACTGGCCTATCAGGAGGTCCTGCATAGGTGCTGCCTTTTTGGTGAAACCGGGAATAAACCTTCGGTAGTAGCCTACCAACCCGAGGAACTGCCGCACTTCTTTTACGCTGGAGGGGCTTGGCCATTCCTTAATTGCGGTGATTTTATCAGGGTCGGGAGCCACTCCGTCAGCGCTCACTACGTGTCCCAGGTACTGCACCTTTGGTTTCAGGAGGTGACACTTGGAGGGTTTCACCTTTAGGCCGTAACTCGCCAGAGCCTCGAACACTTCCGCCAGGTGTTTCAGGTGGTCCTCATACGTCTTGGAATATACGATGACATCGTCCAGGTACAACAGGACCGTCTCGAAGTTTCTGTGGCCCAGACAACACTCCATTAGGCGTTGGAAGGTTCCTGGTGCGTTGCAGAGTCCGAACGGCATGCAGGTGAACTCGCTAAGTCCCATCGGGGTGGTGAATGCGGTCTTCTCCCGGTCCGCCTCTGCTACAGGAACCTGCCAGTACCCGCTAGTGAGATCCAAGGTAGAGAAGAAGTTAGCAGATCTTAAAGCAGCCAATGACTCCTCTATCCTTGGTAAGGGGTACGCATCCTTGTGTGTGATACGGTTGATTTTCCGGTAATCTACACACATCCTTAGGTGTTGTCTTTCTTTTTGACTAAAACTAATGGGGCTGCCCAGGGGCTACAACTATCCCGGATTACCCCAGCCTCCTTCATGTCTCTAAGCATCCCCTTGGCGTGTTGGTAATGTGCAGGGGGTACGGGTCGATACCTCTCTTTTATGGGAGGATGATCTCCCGTGGGGATGCGATGTTCTACCCCCTTGACTCGCCCGAAGTCTAACGGGTGTTTACTAAACACTCTCTCATACTCTTGAACCACCCGATAGACTCCTTGTTTCTGATGTGCGGGAGTGGAGTCAGTACCCAGATGTAGTTGCTGACACCAGTCCTCCATGTCTTTCTTAGAGCCGTTACCTTCCTCCGGGTGAGATGGAGGCAAGGGTTCCACAGATTGTATAGAATTTTGATTAGTGATATATAATTTGGCTAGCGTGGCATACCGGGGCAGGTACACTTCCCTCTCCCCGATATTTATTATGCGAACGGGCACCCTCCCATGGCGTACATTGACGACCCCCCGTGCTGTCAAAATAGTGGGCCTACTGTCTGAGTAAACTGGTTCTACCATTGCCTGGTAATCTCTACCTCTCAGACCAATAGCTGCCCGGCACCAAATCATCATTTCACTTTTTGGGGGCATGGCAATAGGAAAAGGGTCACACATTCTTACGCTACCAATCTCACCGCCGGAGAGTTCCACTTGTTGCCGTTGCATCAGTGCCCGGATCTCTTTCTGGAGCACCCGCTGCTCGCCGGAGCTGGCATTCTTGGCAACCTGCTGTAAAAGGAAAATCACCTCTGCAAGACAATTTTCAATTACATTAGTTCCTAGAGTTATTTTTGGGTGACTCTCATGTTTATCAATATCTACAATGATCAGTCCCTGTGCGGCCAGTTCGACTCTACCAATTTTGATGGTCACCTCTTTAAATCCGATCTGTGGCACGGGCTGACCATTGCTGGCGATGATACTCAAGTCGTCGTCGGGGTAGCGGGTAATATCCGAGTCATTCCAGTACTGCTTGAAGAGCACGTACGGGATGGTGGTGACCTGTGACCCGGTGTCCAGTAGGGCACTCATGGGAATGCCATCCAGTACCACAGGCAAGACTGGACGTCCTCCCACATATCTGTCGCGCCAGTTCGATGGGCCTGGTGATCTTTTTCCTGGGGGTTGGCCCTCTACCCCAGGTTGTGCCCGTTTAAAGAACAGTACCTTGCCATATGTCCGGGTTGATTGCAGCGGCGGCAGATGGGTCGTCCGTCCTCACTGTATCGGTCACTGGGTCTTCCTCTGGCCGGTGGGGTCCTCCTTGGTCGACGCCACGGGATGTCCTCCGGTCCGGATGCCAGCTGGATCTTCCCTGGGGTGGAAACCTGTAAAGACTGCACAGTTCGGGTTAGCGCAGCAACGCTCTTAGCTAGCTCTTGGACCTGATGGTGTAGGTCTGGAGCCGGGTCATTGTCCAACGCCTGCGCATCAGCTCCCACAGGCCCTGCTGACAAGGGCGCCGCCTCCTGGTAGTAAGTGGTAGTGGGGCGTCTGTGGGTCACAACGCCACCTGGTGCCGGTTCTCGGAGCACCCGGATGGCTCTGTCCTTGAACTGTGCAAAGTCCAGATGGGGATCCTGTAAGGCCATTGCCCGCAACTGGGTTCGGTGGGCATTGCAATATAAACCCTCTATAAATTGTTCAGTCAACAGCCTGTCCTCGTTTCCCACCCCATCAGGGTCGGTCTGCTTTATGGCCCTCAGGGCCTCTTGTAGGTTTAGTGCATAGTCCCTTATACTCTCATGCGCTCGCTCCTTGCACCCGTAGAATCTAAGCTTAATCTCGGCTGAGGTGCGGGTATCAAAGGTGTCCTTCAGCCGGGTTAGTATCCCTGCGACAGTCTTCCTCCCAGGTGGCCAGGATTTTACTTCCCTTTTGGCTGCCCCTGTTAGTTGGGCCACCAGGATGCTCACTTTTTGCTCTTCTGTGAGGGGGTACACCTGGAAGAGGCTATCCAGCTTTTCTCTAAAGTCATGCAGGGTATGTGACTCCCCTGAGTACTGGGGTAGCCAAGCTGCTCCCGGGATATAGGGCATGGTGAAGGGCATAACTGCAGCAGCGGTAGCGCTGGCGGGGGTTGAGGCAATGAAGCTCTCCTCCGTATCCGACATCTTCCTCCCCCCTAGTGGACCGTGGCCTACCTTGCGATGATCCTCTTCCGTAGGCCGCGGCTCCGCAGTGGATCGTCAGGGTTGAGGACCTTCCGTCGCGCTCCTGTGACGTCGGCGTCTGCTGGGCTCCTTCCAGGACCTTACGCAACGTCCGGACGTGAGGCGGGGCTTCAGTTCTCGCGCGCTTTCGGAGTCCACGCCCCTCTTCTTCCCGCGCGGCGTCCTCAAGATGGCGTCCAATGGCGGGAAAACTCCACGGATGGCGGGAAGAAGGTCGAAGATGGCGCCGGATGGCGGGAAAACTTCGCGGATGGCGGGAAGAAGGTAGAAGATGGCGCCGGATGGCGGGAAACCTTCACCACTGGTAAGTTTGAACAGTCTTTGCTTTTCAGGCACGCAGTACCCGGTGGTTGCGGGCACGAAATCCTGCCGACTACGCCAAAGTTGACGCGCCCCTGGGCCTGTGTCGCGCTGCGGTGCGCACGCGGGAGCTTACCCGGAGCCGGATCCGTGGAGGGTTGTAGTCTCGTGGCGGTGACCCGGTCCGTGCCCAGGGAGTCAAACTAGACGGCAGTCTATTAGTAGTAAATAATTGATGACTACGCCACCCGTTGAGTGCAGCCAGGAAGCTGCTGCTGCAGGGCAGACCGCTGAGGCCGGTGGTAGGATTGTGCAGCGTGATAGTATAACCCCCAACGGGAGGGGTATGGCCTCAGGGCAGCCGACGTGGATGATGGGGGTAGCAGGAACCACTCAGAGACGGTACGGTGTAGTTCAGGGTCTTTACTGGTAACAACGACAGACCCTCCCGGAGTACTTGCTAGCAAACGGGGCCTGGTCAGTCTTTGAGCAGATGGGATCTCCCCTGGCCAGGCATAGTTGTAGGCCTCCCAAACTGACTGTACTCTTCTGGCTACCTTGCTAGAAGCTGATGTAAGTAGCCCACGTCCCTGAGTGTACCGTGTGGTGCTCACCCGTATGGCCGGTGACTCGGGGCCTTCTAATGGCTTCCGCTCCACGATGGCGGTGCTGGTCCCACGCGTGTGACCGTGCCTTCGGGCTTCTGGGCCAGAGGACCTGAAATCCCCTGCCTGACGGATTCTGCTGCTGGGTAGGAGTTAGTCCCCACAGCCTCGGACTCCGGGTCCGGTAAAGAATCTTCTTAGTCAGGGCGAGCTCTGTAGCTGCCAGCCCCTGACTCCTTGTAACTCTGCTGTTTCCTATGCTGCTTCTCTTCTCCACTCTCCTTGTCTGACTCACCCTGCCTCAGCCCCGGGTTTATACAGGGGAAGTTCTTCCCCTCCCAAGACTGGGCAGGAGGTGTGGCATGCACAGGATCCCTGACCAAAGGACCTCCCACCTGCTCTCAGACATAATATCTCTATCACTGTGGCAACCAGACCCCTGGGGTGTCACATGTGCCCACGATGCGTTTTTCAAGCGTTTACGCTGCGGAATTTCTACAGCGTAAACACTTGGGAAACGCTTGGTAAACCTTCCCCCATGGTCTCCAATGCAATTGCGCACTTTCAATGCCCATGCTGCGTATTTTTCCGCAGCGTTTATGCTGCGCTCAAAAATACGCAGCATGTCCATTAATTTTGCGGACGCGCAGCGTAATCGCCGCCATTGACTTGCATTAGAACGCGCTAATTCCGCAAGACTGCATCTGTACTTGCGTAATTGGCGCTTTCTATTGTGCGGATGGTACCCAAGTCTGGAGGAGAGGAGACTCTCATCCAGACCTGGGTACCATAGAATCTGTAAAGAAAAGAATTTAAAATAAAAAATAAAGCTTATAATCACCTTCCGATGTCCTCCCAGTGTTTTGTCCACGCCGTCCGGTCTCTTGCAATGCTCGCGCTGTTGTGAAGGACCTGTCATGACGTCACTGAGTCATGTGACCCATCACATGACTCAATGACGTCACCGCAGGTCCTTCACAGCACCGCGAGCATTGCAAGAGACCGGACGCAGCAGAGATGACACCGGGAAGACACCGGAAGGTGAGTATAATCTTTTTTTTTTCATTTTTTACCATTCTTATTCTTTTTTTTAACTATTAATCGGTCACACTATATAAATCCATGCCGGTTGCATGGATTTAAATAGTGTGACCAACTTGTCAAGCACTTTTCCAAGTGATGCTCAAAATCGCTTGGAAAACTGCTTGAAAAAACGCATGCGAAAGCGCATGTAAAAATGCTGAAAAAACGCTTCTCTCTGGCAGAAAAAACGCATGTAAATCTGCATGTAAATCTGCATGTAAATCTGCATACGTTTTTTTCTGCCAGAGAGAGGCAAAAACGCTCTGCATCAAATCTGCTACGTGGGCACATAGCCTCATAGGTTATAATTTTTAATGCATAAGAAGCCATTCAGTCTTCTGCCAAACTGATTCTGAATACTGCACCCATGTCTCCATATAGGCCTATACTGATCCTTATCACCTTAAGAATGCACTGAGGTTTTAGCTAACTTATTTTAAGATATTACTTGCAGGATGCCGCAGTGTTATCATGTTAATAAGGGGACATAGTTCCCTGGCTAGACACCACATATCGGAAAACCTACAGGTTTCATATTAATCAGTTCACAAGGCAATCTAATTCTCAGACCCTCAGATGGTTTTATGTATATATGACATATTCTCTCTATTATGGTGCAATAATCAATTACTGGGACTACAGGGTACAAGAATAACAGAATTCTATATAAAGATACAAAGCTAATCTTTTAGGAGTTTATAATATACATATTTTTCTTGTTTTTTTTATCAGAATCACCAGTTCAGGGGAAAAGAAAATCTGCATCGAAAGATCGACAAAAAACAGAGAAGGTAGAAGAGAGAAGAAGTAGAAGAGGTAAGTGTAACAATAAGCTCCATGTTGCATGATGTCAGTCAGTGAGAAGGAGTCATGTGGAGCAGATATTATCTGTAGGATTACTGACAATGACCCCGTACATCTGTATGGATACGACTCCTCTATCATCCTGTCACAGTGACACTACAGTAGTATCCTCTAATACATACATGTCAAACTCTGGCCCGTGGACCAAACCTGGCCCGCAGGGTGGTTATATTTGACCCACGACAACAGAACCACCACCACTATTTGGGGCCATTATTCTGTATGGAGGACAATGTGGGGCCCATTATACTGTACGGAGGACTATGTGGGGCCATTATTCTGTATGTAGGATTATGTGGGGTCCAAGTTTTTCATTTTGGCCCTCTGTGTGTTTGAGTGTGACATCCCTGCTCTAATATGTAGTCCCATTACTTACATTAGTTATGTCTCTTTGTCTCCTCTCACAGGTTCCACCTTCCGCCGGCTGATATCATCTTGCCGGCGTGGATTATCCAGGGTTGCTCGCTCCATCAGACAAAGCTGCATATTTGCTCCCTGTCATCGGAGCAACACAAACATCTCAATGTGAAAAACCCTTCATGTCTAGTGCCTAGTACAGCATGTCCACCATTAAAGATGCACCTGTGTGGAAGGACTTGTACCATCTACCTGTGGCCTTCTGACCAGCAAGTAACATCTGCAGAAGAAGGCCCTCCAAGAACATCTCTTCATTCTTCCATGTAATTCTTAATAAAAAAAAAAACTAAAAAGAATCATTTCAAATTGATTAATGTCCCTTTGCATTTAATGTAATACTACTGACATTTATGGCATATCAGTACTAAACATCATATATGTCTGATGAGAGAATATCGTTTCCATGTTTCATGTTAATCCTCTAATCCTCAGCCAAAAGTGGAAGAGAAGACCAGTGATTCTGTTACATCTACGAATGACAGTCAATCCAGGGAAAAACACCTTCTGATCCATACATTTTTCAGGCACTCTGATCCTTTTACCTTCATGTGGCTCTACTTAAGGTTTATGTATAAGAACCAGTTGGATTCAGTACTGGGCATCCTGGGGGTCCCAGCAGCCACATCCCAATTGTTCAACTAAAAAAGACATACTGTATTATAGTGTGATATATATATATATATATATATATATATATATATACACACTGTGTGCAGAATTATTAGGCAAATGAGTATTTTGATCACATGATACTTTTTATACATGTTGTCCTACTCCAAGCTGCATAGGCTTGAGAGCCAACTACCAATTAAGTAAATCTGGTGATGTGCATCTCTGTAATGAGGAGGGGTGTTGGCTAATGACATCAACACCCTATATAAGGTGTGCTTAATTATTAGGCAACTTCCTTTCCTTTGGCAAAATGGGTCAGAAGAGAGATTTGACGGGCTCTGAAAAGTCCAAAATTGTGAGATGTCTTGCAGAGGGATGCAGCAGTCTTGAAATTTCCAAACTTTTGAAGCGTGATCACCGAACAATCAAGCGTTTCATGGCAAATAGTCAACAGGGTCGCAAGAAGCGTGTTGGCCAAAAAAGGCGCAAAATAACTGCCCATGAATTGAGGAAAATCAAGCGTGAAGCTGCCAAGATGCCATTCACCACCAGTTTTGCCATATTTCAGAGCTGCAATGCTACTGGAGTATCAAAAAGCACAAGGTGTGCGATACTCAGGGACATGGCCAAGGTAAGGAAGGCTGAAAAACGACCACCTTTGAACAAAAAGCATAAGATAAAACGTCAAGAATGGGCCAAGAAATATCTTAAGACTGATTTTTCAAAGGTTTTATGGACTGATGAAATGAGAGTGACTCTTGATGGGCCAGATGGATGGGCCAGAGGCTGGATCAGTAAACGGCAGAGAGCTCCACTCCGACTCAGATGCCAGCAAGGTGGAAGTGGGGTACTGGTATGGGCTGGTATCATCAAAGATGAACTTGTGGGACCTTTTCGGGTTGAGGATGAAGTGAAGCTCAACTCCCAGACCTACTGCCAGTTTCTGGAAGACAACTTCTTCAAGAAGTGGTACAGGAAGAAGTTGGTATCGTTCAAGAAAAACATGATTTTCATGCAGGACAACTCTCCATCACATGCATCCAACTACTCCACAGCGTGGCTGGCCAGTAAAGGTCTAAAAGAAGAAAAAATAATGACATGGGCCCCTTGATCACCTGATCTGAACCCCATAGAGAACCTGTGGTCCATCATAAAATGTGAGATCTACAGGGAGGGAAAACAGTACACCTCTCGGAACAGGGTCTGGGAGGCTGTGGTGGCTGCTGCACGCAATGTTGATCGAAAACAGATCAAGCAACTGACAGAATCTATGGATGGAAGGCTGTTGAGTGTCATCATAAAGAAAGGTGGCTATACTGATCACTAATTTTTTGGGTTTTTGTCTTTGCATGTCAGAAATGTTTATTTCTATATTTTGTGCACTGATATTGGTTTACCTGGTGAAAATAAACAAGTGAGATGGGATTATATTTGGTTTTTATTAAATTGTCTAATAATTCTGCACAGTAATAGTTACCTGCACAAACAAATATCCTCCTAAGATAGCCAAATCTTAAAAAAACCACTCCAACTTCCAAAAATATTAAGCTTGGATATTTATGAGTCTTGTGGGTTGATTGAGAACATAGTTGTTGATCAACAATAAAAATAATCCTCTAAAATACAATTTGCCTAATAATTCTGCACACCGCGTATATCTATATATATAATCGTCTTATCCCGTCTGTCTGTCTGTCTGTCTGTCGGGGAAATCCCGCGTCACTGATTGGCCCAGCAGCGGCCAATCAGCGACGCGGGATTTCAGAAAAAAGATGGCGGCCGTTAGAGGCTCATCTGCGGGACGGAGCTCAGCGGCGATGCAGCCGGGAGATGACCGGCGCGAGGCTCTCATCTCCCGGCCGCTAGCAGCAGAAGAACCCCGACCGGCGAGCAGCCGCTCATCTCCCGGCTTCTCGCAGCGGAAGTAGCCGCACAGGCAGTGGCGTTGACCTCCATGCGGCTAGGGTGTCAAGGGAGGACCAGGGAGCGGCGCTGCGGGTCGGGATACTTCTGCTGCGAGAAGCCGCTCATCTCCCGGCTTCTCGCAGCGGAAGTAGCCACACAGGCAGCGGCGCTCCCCGGTCCTCACCAATACGATTCTGCTCCCCGGTCCTCACCTATACGATTCGCTGATTGGTCGCGGTCTCTGGCCGCGACCAATCAGTGATCTTGGCGCAAAAGTTAAACACCGCTGTGCTGATTGGTCGCGGCCGCTGCCCGCGACCAATCACCGATTTGGACGCCACATTTAAATAGCGGCCACGACCAATCACCGATCTTGGCGCAACATTTAAACACTGCTGTGCTGATTGGTCACAGACGCTGCCCGCGACCAATCAGCGATTTTGGCGCCAAATTTAAACACTGCTGTGCTGATTGGTCGCGGACGCTGCCCGCGACCAATCAGCGATTTTGGCGCCAAATTTAAACAATGCTCTGCTGACTGGTCGCGGATGCCAGCCACGACCAATCAGCGAGATTGGCGCCAAATTTAAACAACGCTCTGCTAATTGGTCGCGGACACCAGCCACGGCCAATCAGCGAGATTGGCGCCAAATTTAAACAACGCTCTGGCGCCAAATTTAAACAACGCTCTGCTGATTGGTCGCGGACACAAGCCACGACCAATCAGCGAGATTGGCGCCAAATTTAAACAACGCTCTGCTGATTGGTCGCGGACACAAGCCACGACCAATCAGCGAGATTGGCGCCAAATTTAAACAACGCTCTGCTGATTGGTCGCGGCCGCCAGCCGACCACGACCAATCAGCGAGATTGGCGCCAAATTTAAACACCACTCTGCTGATTGCGCCCAGTCGGCCGCATACATATTCTAGAATACCCGATGCGTTAGAATTGGGACACCATCTAGTATATATATAAATATATTCACTTGTGGAAAACCCTTTTAACTAGGGCTGTGGTGTCAGTAAGTCAAATTTCCAACTATAATAATTACTAATACCAAATATACTGCAACAAATAATAGTAAATATTCAGCAATTTATGCATGAAAATAATTTATAATATACAATATTAACAATATATAAGTATTTACATTTTTTTCTACCTGCAGTTGGAGTTGGTACGTTCTTCTGATACTAACTCCACAGCTCGGCTTTTCCTTCTTTCCTGCTCCTCTAACATAAAAGTACAGCAATTAATTACGACAAGTTAATCATTTAAATGCTGCTGTCAATCTCTGACAGCAGCACGTAAATGTAACCAGTGCCACTGCTTCCATTTACCAGCTCCCATCTGTGCCCTGTGACATGATCTCGGGGGCTGATGGGTCACTAGGACAGTGAGGGCCCTGTGCCCGCTGTCTTGGTGCTCCTCTGGAGCTCATCTATATGCTGAGCTTCAAAGGAGACCGAGATTTAGGCTACCGTCCCACTATCAGTATTTGGTCCAATTTCACCACAAATGGAATTTTTTCCCCATTTTTAGTACATTGAATAGTAAAATGAATCATTCAAAACTACAAGTAACCCCAAAGTCATGCCAGTTTCCATGGCCCAGAAGATTCTCTGAAGGAAGAGTGTCATTGGGTGACTGCTTCTTTGGTAAATACCATAAACATTAGCACTTAAAAAGGTCCATATGTCTGGAACCGTATAGATGATTTCGAAAGAAACAAAAAAAAGCTCAGTGATAAGAAACAGATGATGGTTATTAATGAAACACACTAACTGGGTCACATTTAAAAGTGGTGTACCCCAGGAGTCAGTATTGGGACTTCTAATTAATACAATTATTAATAACCTTTTGGGGGTATACAGAGTAAAATTTCA
Source organism: Phyllobates terribilis (assembly GCF_046119375.1). Lineage (NCBI taxonomy): Eukaryota > Metazoa > Chordata > Amphibia > Anura > Dendrobatidae > Phyllobates > Phyllobates terribilis. Next base: position 4,167,987 of record NW_027362833.1, read on the forward strand.
ATATTTTCAGATGATCGTAAACTCTGCAAGGTTATCAGTACATAGGAGGATAATGTAATATTACAGAGGGATTTATGTAAGCTTGAGGTTTGGGCTGAAAAATGGCAATTGAAGTTTAATGTAGATAAATGTTCTTGCTTGGGACAAATTACAATGTACAATTATGTACTAAACACTGGGAAAACCATCACTGGAAAAGACTTGGGTGTATGGGTGGACAGCAAACTCAACTTTAATAACCAGTGCTAGGCCGCTGCTGCCAAGGCAAATAGAACCATGGAAGCATTAAAAGAGGCATAGATGCTTATGATAAGAACATAGTTTTGTCTGTATACAAGTCACTAATTCAGCCACATTTAGAATACTGTGTATAATTTTGGTCTTTGGTGTATAAGACGGACATAGTTGAACTAGGACGTATGCAGACAAATGCAACCAAGGTTATTAAGGGAATTGGTGCACTGCAATTCCAAGACAGGTTATCAAAGTTAGGGTTATTCAGTTTGGAATAATGAAGGTTTAAGGGCGATCTTATTACAATGTACAAATATAAGAAGAAACAGTATAGAGATCTTATTAAGGAACTTTTTACATATAGACCTTCAACGATGACAAAGAGGCACCCTCTCCTACTAGAAGAAAGATGGTTTCTCAGTCATCATAGATGGCGATTCTTTACTCTAAGAATAGTGAAATTACGGGACTTTCGGGAACATAAACATCACAGTAAAAGATAATGCCTTACCAACACCAGGTCAGATTACCAGTGCACCGCAGGATGCAGCAAGCCTCCATGATAAAGGCGGGGGCAGCACATGTGCAAAATACTAATGCCGACAGCCACTCACTAACCTACCAATTCTTGGAGGGGGTGGCTGTGTAGTATTATACATGCACACCGATGGAGTTGTGAGCTTGCGTATTTTGGCCAAAATATCGTCCAATACCTCATGTGGTGTACTTATCTTATATACTATTTTTCATCTTTTATGCACATCTTTTTGCAGGATGCAGCCAGGCCTCTTTAGTGTTGGCTGGGTGAATTGGGGCGTCTGTCCTGTGGGGGTGCATGTATATAGTTCTGGGCAACCCGCCTGATCTAATACTATGGGCGTCATCAATACGCTGCAAGCAAGACATCAATAGGCTGCAAGCCAGACACTGTGTATCACACATATCTGTGTGACTGGCGCCCTATGCAGACTCCATCGGTGTGCATGTATAATACTACACAGCCACCCCCTCCATGAATTGGTAGGTTAGTGAGTGGCTGTCTGCATCAGTATTTTGCACATGTGCTGCCCCCGCCTTTATCATGGAGGCTTGCTGCATCCTGCAGTGCATTGGTAATCTGACCTGGTGTTGGTAAGGCATTATCTTTTACTGTGATGTTTTTTGAAATTATGTCCAATGTTCACCATTTTTAATATTCAGACTTTCGAGAACATCATATTGTAATTGTTGATTTACTAGACAAGTTCAAGTATGGCCCGGATGCTTTTGTTGAAAAATATATTACAGGTTATGGGAACTAGATTCTGTGATAGGACGTTCATCCAGGGAACTAGTCTAATTGCCATTAGTGGAGTTGGGAAGGATTTTTTCGTTAATAGGGGGCAATTAGCATCTGCCTCATGGGTCTTTTGCCTTCCTTTGTATCAACATGTTAGGTTATAGGTAGAACACAATGGATGTCTTCTTTCAATGTACTGTGTGGGGAAATGTATTGTCAGGGGGAATCATACTGTACATCATGCTGTGTGTAATAGGACCGTGGGGGCATCATATTGAGTGTGATAGCCACTGTGGGGCCATGAAAGTGGTATCATACTGTGTGTAGGCATATATGAGGAATTGGACTAGATTAGAATACTGGCATTCGAGAAAGAATGTCACACCGATTGTACTCCCGGGATTATGGTGTGCTGTGTAATAATATATGGTAGCAGGACCCCTCTAGTCTTCATTCCAGGTATACTAACTGCTCAGTGTTACATTGATTTGGTCATGGAACCAGTGATATGGACATTTCTTAAACGTGCCTCAGTAACTATTTTTCAACATGGAAATGTTAAGCTACATGTTGCAGGTGCTACTGTGAGCAGCATGCTTGACTTAAACATGATACCATGGCCAGAAGCATCTCCGGATTTGACTCCCATCAAGCACTTCATTGGTCGAGCATTGCAAAAGGAGTTGCCGTCAGCAGATCTTGATGATTTGTGTGCCCAAGTGCATTCATTATTCCTCTCTGCTCTGCCTTGCTCACCGCTCCGGCGGTTCCTCTCTGCTCTGCCTTGTCCACCGCTCCGGCGGTTTCGCCCTGCTCTGCCTTGCTCACCGCTCCGGCGGTATCTCTCTGCTCTGCCTTGCCTAGCGCTCCAGCGGTTCCTCTCTGCTCTGCTTGTCTACCGCTTCTGCGGTTCTGTTCCTGAATCCCAGTTTGTACTGGACCCTATCCAGCCTGCGCTCCAACCTGCTAGTGCCTCCCTGTCTGCACTCCAGCCGTGTTTGCCAGTACCCCCCTGTCTGCATACCAGCCGTGCCTTGCCAGTGCCCTCCTGTCTGCATACCAGCCGTGCTTGCCAGTATCCTCTTGTCTGCACTCCAGCCGTGCCTGCCAATACCCACCTGTCTGTGTGCCAGCCTAACCTGCCCGTTCCTGCATTCGCCGGTGTGGGTCAACAGCTGTGACCGGGGTCTAACCTGGAGTAGCACCTGGTCCCTCTGCTCGGTTCCTCCTTGGTTCACGAAGTCGTTAGCCTCCGTGCGACCTTGGTCGGATCGGGTAGATACTTAGCTATGCCCCTCCAGGCACTCCTCGGTTCATGGTACAGTGGGATCACTAATCACGCTCACGCCAGTCAGTCCAGGCACGAGTGTAACAGTTTTATTTATGTTGTATCGTGTTTGAAGGTTGCCTTTTCCTGATGGCAGGTTTCAGCTCTTTCCAAAGATGCTCAATAGGATTTAGGTCAGGGCTCAGAGAAGGCCACTTCAGAATAGTTGAAAGTTTTCCTCTTAGCCGTTCTTGGGTGTTATAAGCTGTGTGTTTTGGGTCATTATCCTGTTGCAAGACCCATGACTGAGACCAAGCTTTCTGACAATGGGTAGCACATTTCTCTCTAGAATCCCTTGATAGTCTTGAGATTACATTTTACCCTGCACAGATTCAAGACACCCTGTGCCAGATGCAGCAAAGCAGTCCGAGAACATAACAGAGCTCCTCCATGTTTCACAGTAGGGACAGTGTTCTTTTCTTGATATGCTTCACTTTTCCGTCTGTGAACATAGTGCTGATGTGCCTTGCCAAAAACTTCAATGTTTGTCTCATCTGTCCATAGGACATTCTCCCAGAAGCTTTGTGGCTTGTCAACATGTAGTTTGGCAAATTCCAGTTTGGCTTTTTTATGAAATTTTTTTCAACAATGGTGTTCTCCTTGGTCGTCTCCCATGAAGTCCACTTTGGATCAAACAACAACGGATGGTGCGATCTGACACTGATGTTCCTTGAGCATGAAGCTCACCTTTAATCTCTTTAGAAGTTATCCTGGGCTCTTTTGTTACCATTCGAATTATCCGTCTCTTTGATTTGTCATCAATTTTCCTCCTGCTGCCACGTCCAGGGAGGTTGGCTACAGTCCCATGGATCTTAAATTTCTAAATAATATGTGCAACTGTAGTCACAGGAACATCAAGCTACTTGGAGATGGTCTTATAACCTTTACCCTTAACTTGCTTGTCTATAATTTTCTTTCTAATCTCCTGAGACAACTCTTTCCTTTGCTTCCTCTGGTCCATGTTGAGTGTGGTACACACCATGTCACCAAACAGCACAGTGAGTATCTGTAGCCCTATATACAGGCCCACTGACTGATTACAAGATTGTAGACACTTGTGATGCTAATTAGTGGACACAACTTGATTTAACATGTATCTGTTGTCACATTATTTTCAGGGGTACCATCATTTTTGTCCAGGCCTATATCATGAGTTACATTTTTTAAAAACTTCTGTGGAAGCAGGGTTGAAAAGCAATGTCTGACTTCCATTTGTTCATTTTCATAGATTTTTAATTTATTATTACTTTTGTCAGATTCAAATTATTTCTGTGACCATTGTGGGTTTTTCCTTTCATTAAACGAGGGGTACCAACAATTTTGACCACGTATGTATGTGTGACACCCCAGGGGTCTGGTTGTCACAGTGATAGAGATATTACGTCTGAGAGCAGGTGGGAGGTCCTTTGGTCAGGGATCCTGTGCATGCCACACCTCCTGCCCAGCCTTGGGAGGGGAAGAACTTCCCCTGTATAAACCCGGGGCTGAGGCAGAGGGATTGGGTCCAGGAAGAGCAGAGACAAGAGCAGCATAGGAAGCAGCAGAGTCACAAGGAGTCAGGGGCTGGCAGCTAAAGAGCTCGCCCTGACTAAGAAGATTCTTTACCGGACCCGGAGTCCGAGGCTGTGGGGACTAACTTCTACCCAGCAGCAGAATCCGTCAGGCAGGGGATTTCAGGTCCCCTGGCCCAGAAGCCCGAAGGCCCCGAGTCACCGGCCATACGGGTGAGCACCACACGGTACACTCAGGGACGTGGGCTACTTACATCAGCTTCTAGCAAGGTAGCCAGAAGAGTACAGTCAGCTTGGGAGGCCTACAACTACGCCTGGCCAGGGGAGATCCCATCTGCTCAAGGACTGACCAGGCCCCGTTCGCTAGCAAGTACTCCGGGAGGGTCTATCGTTGTTATCAGTAAAGACCCTGAACGCTACCATACCGTCTCTGAGTGGTTCCTGCTACCCCCATCATCCACGTCGGCTGCCCTGAGGCCATACCCCTCCCGTTGGGGGTTATACTATCACGCTGCACCATCCTTCCACCGGCCTCAGCGGTCTGCCCTGCAGCAGCAGCCCCCTGGCTGCATTCAACGGGTGGCGTAGTCATCAACCGTTTTCTACCGCTAACAGACTGCCGTCCAGTTTGACTCCCTGGGCACGGACCGGGTCACCGCCACGAGACTACAACCCTAAACAGATCCGGCTCCGGGTAAGCTCCCGCGTGCGCAACGCAGCGCGACACAGGCCCAGGGGCGCGTCAACTTTGGCGTAGTCGGCAGGATCACGTGCCCGCAACCACCGGGTACTGCGTGCCTGAAAAGCAAAGACTGTTCAAACTTACCAGTGGTGAAGATTCCCGCCATCGGTGAAGATTCCCGCCATCCGGCGCCATCTTCAGCCTTCTTCCCGCCATCGGTGAAGTTTCCCGCCATCCGGCGCCATCTTCAGCCTTCTTCCCGCCATCCGTGGAGTTTTCCCGCCATTGGACGCCATCTTGAGGACGCCGCGCGGGAAGAAGAGGGGCGTGGACTCCGAAAGCGCGCGAGAACTGAAGCCCCGCCTCACGTCCGGACGTTGCGTAAGGTCCTGGAAGGAGCCCAGCAGACGCCGACGTCACAGGAGCGCGACGGAAGGTCCTCAACCCTGACGATCCACTGCGGAGCCGCGGCCTACGGAACAGGATCATCGCAAGGTAGGCCACGGTCCACTAGGGGGGAGGAAGATGTCGGATACGGAGGAGAGCTCCACTGCCTCAACCCCCGCCAGCGCTACCGCTGTTGCAGTTATGCCCTTCACCATGCCCTATATCCCGGGAGCAGCTTGGCTACCCCAGTACTCAGGGGAGTCACATACCCTGCATGACTTTAGAGAAAAGCTGGATAGCCTCTTCCAGGTGTACCCCCTCACAGAAGAGCAAAAAGTGAGCATCCTGGTGGCCCAACTAACTGGGGCAGCCAAAAGGGAAGTAAAATCCTGGCCACCTGGGAGGAAGACTGTCGCAGGGATACTAACCCGGCTGAAGGACACCTTTGATACCCGCACCTCAGCCGAGATTAAACTTAGATTCTACGGGTGCAAGCAGCGAGCGCATGAGAGTATAAGGGACTATGCACTCAACCTACAAGAGGCCCTGAGGGCCATTAAGCAGACCGACCCTAATGGAGTGGGAAACGAGGACAGGCTGTTGACCGAACAATTTATAGAGGGTTTATATTGCAATGCCCACCGCACCCAGTTGCGGGCAATGGCCTTACAGGACCCTCATCTAGAATTTGCACAGTTCAAGGACAGAGCCATCCGGGTGCTCCGAGAACCGGCACCAGGTGGCGTTGTGACCCACAGACGCCCCACTACCACTTACTACCAGGAGGCGGCGCCCTTGTCAGCAGGGCCTGTGGGAGCTGATGCGCAGGCTTTGGACAATGACCCGGCTCCAGACCTACACCATCAGGTCCAAGAGCTAGCTAAAAGCGTTGCTGCGCTAACCCGAACTGTGCAGTCTTTACAGGTTTCCACTCCAGGGAAGATCCAGCTGGCATCCGGACCGGAGGACATCCCGTGGCGTCGACCAAGGAGGACCCCACCGGCCAGAGGAAGACCCAGTGACCGATACAGCGAGGACGGACGACCCATCTGCCGCCGCTGCAATCAACCCGGACATATGGAAAGGTACTGTTCTTTAAACGGGCACAACCTGGGGTAGAGGGCCAACCCCCAGGAAAAAGATCACCAGGCCCATCGAACTGGCGCGACAGATATGTGGGAGGACGTCCAGTCTTGCCTGTGGTACTGGATGGCATTCCCATGAGTGCCCTACTGGACACCGGGTCACAGGTCACCACCATCCCGTACGTGCTCTTCAAGCAGTACTGGAATGACTCGGATATTACCCGCTACCCTGACGACGACTTGAGTATCATCGCCAGCAATGGTCAGCCCGTGCCACAGATCGGATTTAAAGAGGTGACCATCAAAATTGGTAGAGTCGAACTGGCCGCACAGGGACTGATCATTGTAGATATTGACAAACATGAGAGTCACCCAAAAATAACTCTAGGAACTAATGTAATTGAAAATTGTCTTGCAGAGGTGATTTTCCTTTTACAGCAGGTTGCCAAGAATGCCAGCTCCGGCGAGCAGCGGGTGCTCCAGAAAGAGATCCGGGCACTGATGCAACGGCAACAAGTGGAACTCTCCGGCGGTGAGATTGGTAGCGTAAGAATGTGTGACCCTTTTCCTATTGCCATGCCCCCAAAAAGTGAAATGATGATTTGGTGCCGGGCAGCTATTGGTCTGAGAGGTAGAGATTACCAGGCAATGGTAGAACCAGTTTACTCAGACAGTAGGCCCACCATTTTGACAGCACGGGGGGTGGTCAATGTACGCCATGGGAGGGTGCCCGTTCGCATAATAAATATCGGGGAGAGGGAAGTGTACCTGCCCCGGTATGCCACGCTAGCCAAATTATATACCACTAATCAAAATTCTATACAATCTGTGGAACCCTTGCCTCCATCTCACCCGGAGGAAGGTAACGGCTCTAAGAAAGACATGGAGGACTGGTGTCAGCAACTACATCTGGGTACTGACTCCACTCCCTCACACCAGAAACAAGGAGTCTATCGGGTGGTTCAAGAGTATGAGAGAGTGTTTAGTAAACACCCGTTAGACTTCGGGCGAGTCAAGGGGGTAGAACACCGCATCCCCACGGGAGATCATCCTCCCATAAAAGAGAGGTATCGACCCGTACCCCCTGCACATTACCAACACGCCAAGGGGATGCTTAGAGACATGAAGGAGGCTGGGGTAATCCGGGATAGCTGTAGCCCCTGGGCAGCCCCACTAGTTTTAGTCAAAAAGAAAGACAACACCATGAGGATGTGTGTAGATTACCGGAAAATCAACCGTATCACACACAAGGATGCGTACCCCTTACCAAGGATAGAGGAGTCATTGGCTGCTTTAAGATCTGCTAACTTCTTCTCTACCTTGGATCTCACTAGCGGGTACTGGCAGGTTCCTGTAGCAGAGGCGGACCGGGAGAAGACCGCATTCACCACCCCGATGGGACTTAGCGAGTTCACCTGCATGCCGTTCGGACTCTGCAACGCCCCAGGAACCTTCCAACGATTAATGGAGTGCTGTCTGGGCCACAGAAACTTCGAGACGGTCCTGTTGTACCTGGACGATGTCATCGTATACTCCAAAACTTATGAGGACCACCTGAAACACCTGGCGGAGGTGTTCGAAGCTCTGGCGAGTTACGGCCTAAAGGTGAAACCCTCCAAGTGTCACCTCCTGAAACCAAAGGTGCAATACCTGGGACACGTGGTGAGCGCTGACGGAGTGGCTCCCGACCCCGATAAGATCACCGCAATTAAGGGATGGCCAAGCCCCTCCAGCGTAAAAGAAGTGCGGCAGTTCCTAGGGTTGGTAGGCTACTACCGAAGGTTTATTCCCGGTTTCACCAAAAAGGCAGCACCTATGCAGGACCTCCTGATAGGCCAGTCCCGGAAGGCCAAGAACCAGAAGCCGCCCTTCAAATGGGAAAAGCTAGAAGAAGAGTCCTTCCGCCAGCTGAAGATGGCCCTCACGGGGGATGAAATCTTGGCGTACCCGGACTATAGCCAGCCCTTCATCCTCTACACCGACGCCAGTAACATCGGGCTAGGAGCCGTACTGTCCCAGATTCAGCAGGGGAGAGAACGAGTAATCTCCTATGCCAGCCGAAAACTGCGACCCACCGAAAGGAACCCCGAAAATTACAGCTCATTTAAGCTAGAGTTCCTGGCCGTGGTATGGGCAGTCACCGAGCGCTTTAGGCATTACCTCGCTTCTTCCCGGTTCACCGTATACACGGATAACAACCCGCTGACACACCTGGACACGGCAAGACTCGGTGCCCTGGAGCAGAGGTGGATGGCCCGTCTGTCCAACTACGAGTTCACAATTAAATACCGGGCAGGGCGCTCCAATACCAACGCGGACGCCCTGTCCAGGATGCCCAACCTGCCGGACGGAGGAGAAGATCCGGAGGGACTGGAAGAAGTTGAACTCCCTGCGTTCCACCGTCATGGGACTATCCAGTATTCCCACCGGGTAATGAGTAAGCAGGCTGCTACGTTGAACCCCTTACCTCACTACAACTGGGCGGAAACGCAAGACAGCGACCCTGCCGTCCGACTGGTGAAGGAGATGCTGACTCGCCCGGAGGCTAGCCTGGAATCAGACGCTCCAGAGGAAGCCAAACAACTATGGGCAGAGAAGAGTCGACTGTTCCTTTACAAGGGGAAGTTGTGCCGCAGAATGGTTAACTCCAGGACGCATGAACTACTCTGGCAAGTAGTGGTGCCACGAAGAGACGCAGCCATGGTGATGGAGGCATACCACGACGGAGCTGGACACTTCGGGTGGAAAAAGCTGGAGTTCCTGCTGCGCGAGCGGTTCCACTGGGTAGGCATGAGGGGAACCATCGAGAAGTGGTGCAGAGACTGTGGCCCGTGCAATCTGAGAAGGAAGGACCGGGCCAGCCAGAAGACTCCCCTGCAGTCCATCGTCACCCGGCAACCGTTGGAACTGGTAGCCTTGGATCATGTAAAACTGACCCCCAGCAGAAGTGGCTACGTCTACGCGTTAACCATCGTGGATCATTACTCCCGGTTTCTGGTTGTCGTCCCCGTCAAGGACTTAACGGCTCGAACAGCAGCTAGAGCCTTCCAGCAGCACTTTTGCCGTCCACACGGGTACCCGGACCAAGTGCTGACGGACCAGGGACCTGCCTTTGAAGCGGAGGTCTTCCAGGAATTCTGCAATCTGTATGGCTGCCGGAAGATAAGGACGACACCCTACCATCCGCAAACTAATGGACTTTGTGAGAAAATGAACCAGGTGGTAATGGATCTTCTAAAAACGTTGCCCCTGGAAGAACGCAGTCTGTGGCCTGAGAAGTTGCCCGATCTGGTGGACCTATACAACCACATCCCGGTAGGTTCCACCAACTGTACCCCGGCTTACCTAATGAGGGCAAGACCTGGTAAGTTACCTGTTGACCTGGAAATGGGAGTCCTGACGCCCGAGGACACTTCACCAGAAACGGACTGGGACACAGAGAGGCAGCAGCAGTACCGGAAAGTACAGGAGAGCGTGGAGCGAAGTCTCTGTCAGGCTAGGGAAAGACAAGAGAAGACTTACAACCAGTATGCTCCCGCTGTTCCCCTGGTACCCGGAGAGCAGGTCTTGAAGAGGAAGAGACGGCTCCACAAGTTGGACGACCAGTGGGAGAAGGACCCGTACACCGTACTGCCCTCAAGCCACGAGAACCCGAAGGTCTGTACCATCAGTAAAGACGGAGGGGAAACCACAGCCATTGTATCCCGGGACCACCTGAAGAAGTGCCCCGAACAACTGAGGAACCCTGAGGAGGAACAGGAAGACCATCGACCCGTGGAAGAAAGGGAAGATATGGTTAGTACCGTGCTCGGGGACTTCCCTCGGTCTTGGACTCAAGTCAATGGTGCAGTTGTGGTACCCGTACTCACCTTCCTCCAACCATCATCCCAAGAACCTACGGAGCAACGGGTAGAGCTGGAAGAGCAGCCGGTCCAGGAGGCAGAAGACTCCACCCAAGCGGAACGGGAGAATCCACCCTCTGCTTATAGTGAGCCTGCCGTACCCCTAGTGAGACAAAGAGCCGGTAGACAGCTGCCCAGTTTACCCTTGACAGCTCCTACACCCTGTAGTTCAGGGCCAGACAGTCAGCTCCGTAGGTCCACTAGGGCCACTAGAGGCCAGTTACCCGCACGTTGGAGGATCTAAATGTTTAAGTTGTTTTACAATGTTTACCTGTTTATTGTTGCTTGTGTGTAATTTTGTGTTTCTAGTTGTTTTTAGGAGTCTTCGGTGGATTTACCGGGAATCCTTTGTATATAGTTGGAGCGTAACCCAGGATGGACTAGAGACTGTTAAGGACTCGGGGTAGGACAGACCCCTACCTGGTTACGTCTCCCTGTGTTGGTGAAATGGACACCTTTGCTTTTCTTCAAAGACTGCACCCGGTTGCGGACATCCGTGACCATCTTATTGTGTTTCCTTATTGTATTTTATTGTTCTTTGATATACCTTGTTATATTTTTCTAAAAAATGTTTAGTCCCGGAGTACTAAATTTCACTAGGGGGGAGTGTGACACCCCAGGGGTCTGGTTGTCACAGTGATAGAGATATTACGTCTGAGAGCAGGTGGGAGGTCCTTTGGTCAGGGATCCTGTGCATGCCACACCTCCTGCCCAGCCTTGGGAGGGGAAGAACTTCCCCTGTATAAACCCGGGGCTGAGGCAGAGGGATTGGGTCCAGGAAGAGCAGAGACAAGAGCAGCATAGGAAGCAGCAGAGTCACAAGGAGTCAGGGGCTGGCAGCTAAAGAGCTCGCCCTGACTAAGAAGATTCTTTACCGGACCCGGAGTCCGAGGCTGTGGGGACTAACTTCTACCCAGCAGCAGAATCCGTCAGGCAGGGGATTTCAGGTCCCCTGGCCCAGAAGCCCGAAGGCCCCGAGTCACCGGCCATACGGGTGAGCACCACACGGTACACTCAGGGACGTGGGCTACTTACATCAGCTTCTAGCAAGGTAGCCAGAAGAGTACAGTCAGCTTGGGAGGCCTACAACTACGCCTGGCCAGGGGAGATCCCATCTGCTCAAGGACTGACCAGGCCCCGTTCGCTAGCAAGTACTCCGGGAGGGTCTATCGTTGTTATCAGTAAAGACCCTGAACGCTACCATACCGTCTCTGAGTGGTTCCTGCTACCCCCATCATCCACGTCGGCTGCCCTGAGGCCATACCCCTCCCGTTGGGGGTTATACTATCACGCTGCACCATCCTTCCACCGGCCTCAGCGGTCTGCCCTGCAGCAGCAGCCCCCTGGCTGCATTCAACGGGTGGCGTAGTCATCAACCGTTTTCTACCGCTAACAGACTGCCGTCCAGTTTGACTCCCTGGGCACGGACCGGGTCACCGCCACGAGACTACAACCCTAAACAGATCCGGCTCCGGGTAAGCTCCCGCGTGCGCAACGCAGCGCGACACAGGCCCAGGGGCGCGTCATATGTATGTACAAACACACACACACACTCACACACACATATGTATATATATATATATATATATATATATATATATATATATATATACACATACACACATACATACATATATATATATATATACACACACACACATATATATACACACACACATATATATACACACATACATATACATACATACACATATATATACACACACATACATATATATATAGTGATGTAGCAGACATCCCTTTAATGGTTTGGTGCGTTTTTGAATGACCATGTACCTTCCTCTTTAACGGACTGGTCACATGACTGTGACATCACACAGGTCCTTATGCACACAGAGGGTGTGGACACATGACTCTGACATCAGTTAAGGTCCTATCTGTGTGTGTGCTGCAGTATATATAAACCCTGTGTGATTTGTGACAGGTGTGTTCCGGTGTGTAGGAGTTCCTGGGTGTTGGGAGCTCCTGTGTGGGCACCGTGTGAGCGGCACGAGGCTGTTCCCTGTGTGTGGGGAACACCGCTCGTGGGAAGCCTGGTGAGGCCTGGTGGACTCCGGTGGAGGTGAAGCCTGGATCCCTGTGAGAGTGTGGGGGATGCCAGTAAGCCTCGGAGTGCCACACAAGCACCGCTCGTGTGAGGCCTGGTGAGGCCTGGTGGACTCCGGTGGAGGTGAAGCCTGGATCCCTGTGTGTGTGTGTGGGATGCCAGTAAGCCTCGGAGTGCCACACAAGCGTCCTGGAGGACAGAGCCTGGATCTGTGTGTGAGAGATGCCAGTGGTCTTGGATGGGTGGAGGTCTGGAGACCACGTGTGGTCAAGCCTTAGAGTCACAGTGGTGAAATGGACTAAAAGCAGCTGAAAGCCGATAAAGGTAATACTCTTTATGTTATGGACATTTTCATGGACATTGTTTTATTACCTTGCGGAAGGCTGTAATTAGAGCCAAGTGGGCCGGTGTGCCACTTGGGCTCGTGGACATTATGTATGTGAAATACGGTTTATGAAGTGTAATAAACTGTGGATTGTGAAACACGGCAAAGTAGTTGCTGGTGTGCAGTGATTGACGCAGCAAAGCGAGTATCCCCCAGGATAATAAGTAGTGCTGCCTTACAATATATATACACACACATATACATACATGTGTATATATATATATATATATATATATATATATATATATATATGTGACACCCCAGGGGTCTGGTTGCCAAAGTAATAGAGATATTATGTCTGAGAGCAAGTGGGAGGTTTCTCTGGTCAGGATCCCTAAACATGCAACACGGTCCGCCCAGACCTGGGAGGGGAGGAATCTGCCCTTTTAAACTGGGTCTGGGGCGGGATTAGAGTAGTCAGAGTGAAGCTGCAGACAGAGTCAGAGTCTGGAGAGGGAAAGTGAGATCAGGAGCTCTGGAGGAGCAGTAGCTGAAGTCCAGGGGCTGGAGCTGAGCAGAGCTCGCCCTGGACGAAGACACTAAAACCGGACACAGGAGTCCGAGGCTGTGGGGACTGATATACACCCAGCAGCAGAAACCAGCCGGCAGGGGATTCCAGGTCCTCTGGCCATAGAAGCCCGGAGGCTCAGTCACAAAGAAGGGACCAGCGCCGCCATCCAGGAGCGGAGGCTAACAGAAGGCCCCAAGTCACCAGCCATACGGGTGAGCACCACACGGTATACTCAGGGACATGGGCTACTTGTAACCGCTGACAGCAAGGTAGCCAGGAAGAGTGCAGATAAACGGGGAGGCCTACAACTCCACCTGGCCAGGGGAACTCCTGCTTGCTCGCAGACTGACCAGGCCCCTTATACTAGCCAGTACTCCCGGGAGGGTCTGCCTTGTACCATCAGTAAAGACCCTAAACTGCACCTCCCGTCTCTGTGATTCCTTGCCGCTCCTGCACCATTAGCACTGGGACCCTCAGACCATCACTCCCATCATCTTCCACATTAGCTGCCCTGAGGCAATACTTCTCCCGTGGGGAGTCATCCCATACTCGGCTGCGCAAACAACATCAGCCTCAGCGGTCTGCAGCGCAGCGGCGGTCCCCACTGACCGCAATCCACGGGTGGCGTAGTCGGACACTTATTACAATACAAATAGACTGCCACTGGTTTGACCACCCTGGGCACGGACCGGGTCACCGCCACACGGAGACTACAACCCCCAGCATTCTACAACAGGCCCGGTTCCTGGTTCCCCTGCACAACACAGGCCCAGGGGGTGCGTCAACTTTGGCGTAGTCGGCAGGATTTCGTGCCCGCAACCACCGGGTACTGCGTGCCTGAAAAAGAGACTTTTATACTTACCTGTGGTGAAGTTTCCCGCCGTCCGGAGTCGTTTCCCGCCATCCGGAGCCGATTCCCGCCATCGGACGCCATCTTGGACTGTTTCCCGCCGTCTTCTGCCTTCTTCCCGCCATCCGCAGCTGCTTCCCGCCTTCGAACGCCATCTTCGGGACGCCGCACGGGAAGAAGAGGGGCGTGGACGCCGAAAGCGCGCGAGATCCGAAGCTCCGCCCCACGCTCTGACGCTGCGCAAGGTCCTGGAAGGGAGGAAGAGCAACGCTGACGTCATCGGAGCGCGACGCCAGGTCCTCAACCCCGACGATCGACTGCGGAGCCGCGGCCTACGGAAGAAGAGCATCGCAAGGTAGGCCACGGTCCACTAGGGGGGAGGAGGATGCCGGACACCGAGGGGAGCTCCACTGCCACAGCCACCGCCAGCGCAACCGCTGCAGCAGTCATGCCATTCACCATGCCCTATATCCCGGGGGCAACCTGGCTACCCCAGTACTCAGGGGAGTCACATACTCTAAATTACTTTAGAGAAAGACTGGATAGCCTCTTCCAGGTGTACCCCCTCACAGAAGAGCAAAAAGTGAGCATCCTGGTGGCCCAATTAATCGGGGCAGCCCAAAGGGATCTAAAGTCCTGGCCACCTGGGAGGAAGAGGACTGTCAGAGAAATACTAGCCCGGCTGAAAGACACATTTGACACCCGCACCTCAGCCGAAATAAAACTAAGATTTTATGGGTGCAAACAACGGGCACATGAGAGTATAAGAGACTATGCTCTAAACCTACAAGAGGCCCTGAGAGCCATTAAGCAGGCAGACCCTGACAGCGTGGGAAATGAAGATAAGCTGTTGACTGAACAATTTATTGAGGGTCTACTGTGCAATGCCCACCGAACCCAGTTGCGGGCAATGGCCTTACAGGACCCTGACCTGGACTTTGCACAGTTCAAGGACAGAGCCATCCGGGTGCTCCGAGAACCGGCACCAGGTGGCGCTGTGACCCACAGGCGCCCTGCTATCACTTACCACCAGGAGACGGCGCCCTTGTCTGCAGGGCCTGTGGGAGCTGATGCGCAGGCTTTAAACAGTGACCCGGCTACTGACCTGCACCATCAGGTCCAAGAGCTGACTAAAAGCGTTGCCGCGCTAACCAGAACTGTGCAGTCTTTACAGGTCTCTTCTCCAGGAAAGATCCAGCTGGCATCCGGACCGGAGGACGTAACGTGGCGCCGACTGAGGAGGACCCCACCGGCCAGAGGAAGACCCAGCGACAGATACAACGAGGAAGGACGACCCATCTGCCGCCGCTGCAATCAACCCGGACATGTGGCAAGGTACTGTCATTTAAACGGGCACAACCTGGGGTAGAGGGCCAACCCCCAGGCATAAGACCATCAGGCCCATCAAACTGGCGTGATAAATACGTAGGGGGACGTCCAATCTTGCCTGTTGTACTGGATGGCATTCCTATGAGTGCCCTACTAGACACTGGGTCACAGGTGACCACCATCCCGTACGTGCTCTTTAAACAGTACTGGAATGACTCGGACATAACCCGCTACCCAGATGACGACCTGAGTATCATCGCCAGCAATGGTCAGCCCGTGCCGCAGGTGGGATTCAAAGAGGTGACCATTAAGATCGGTAAAGTCGAACTGGCGGCACAAGGACTGATTATAGTGGACATAGACCGTCATGAGAGTCACCCTAGAATAACCTTGGGAACTAATGTGATTGAAAATTGTCTTGCAGAGGTGATTCTCATTTTACAGCAGGTTGCCAAGAACGCCAGTTCCGGCCAGCAGCGTGTGCTCCAAAAAGAGATCCGGGCACTGATGAAGCGGCAACAGGTGGAACTATCTGGTGGTGAAATAGGTAGCGTGAGAATGTGTGACCCGTTCCCTATTGCCATGCCCCCAAAAAGTGAGATGATGATTTGGTGCCGGGCAGCTATTGGTCTAAGAGGTAGAGACTACCAAGCAATGGTAGAACCCGTCTACTCAGACAGTAGGCCCACCATTTTGACAGCACGGGGGGTAGTCGATGTACGCCATGGGAGGGTGCCCGTTCGCATCATAAATATCGGGGAGAGAGAAGTACACCTGCCCCGGTATGCCACGCTAGCCAAATTGTTCACCATAAACCAGAATTCTGTACAGGCCGTGGAACCCTTGCCTCCATCTCAACCAGAGGAAGGTAACGGCTCTAAGAAACCAATGGAGGACTGGTGTCAGAAACTGCATTTGGGTACTGACTCCACTCCCTCACACCAGAAACAGGGAGTCTATCGGGTGGTTCGAGAGTACGAGAGAGTGTTTAGTAAACACCCGCTAGACTTCGGGCGAGTAAAGGGGGTAGAACACCACATCCCCACGGGAGACCATCCTCCCATAAAGGAGAGATACCGACCCGTACCCCCTGCACACTACCAACACGCCAAGGGGATGCTTAGAGACATGAAGGAGGCTGGGGTAATCAGGGACAGCTGTAGCCCCTGGGCAGCTCCACTAGTCTTAGTGAAAAAGAAAGACAACACCTTGAGAATGTGTGTAGACTACAGGAAGGTCAACCGTATCACACACAAAAATGCGTACCCGTTACCAAGGATAGAAGAGTCCTTAGCTGCATTAAAATCTGCTAACTTCTTCTCTACTTTGGATCTCACTAGCGGGTACTGGCAGGTTCCTGTAGCAGAGGCAGACCGGGAGAAGACCGCATTCACCACCCCGATGGGTCTCAGTGAATTTAACTGTATGCCGTTCGGGCTCTGCAACGCACCAGGAACCTTCCAACGGTTGATGGAATGCTGTCTAGGACACCGGAACTTCGAGACGGTCCTGTTATACCTGGACGATGTCATCGTCTATTCCAAGACCTACGAGGACCACCTGAAACACCTGGCAGAAGTGTTTGAAGCTCTGGCAAACTACGGCCTAAAGGTGAAACCCTCCAAGTGTCACCTCCTGAAACCAAAGGTGCAGTACCTGGGGCACGTGGTGAGTGCTGACGGAGTGGCTCCCGACCCTGATAAGATCACCGTAATTAAGGACTGGCCAAGACCCTCCAGCATAAAGGAAGTGCAGCAGTTCCTCGGGTTGGTAGGCTACTACCGAAGATTCATTCCCGGTTTCACCAAAATGGCAGCCCCTATGCAGGACCTCCTGATAGGTCAATCTCGGAAAGCCAAAAACCAGAAGCCGCCCTTCAGGTGGGAAAAGCTGGAAGAGGAGTCCTTTTGCCAGCTGAAGATGGCCCTCACGGGGGATGAAATCCTGGCATATCCAGACTACAGCCAGCCCTTTATCCTCCACACGGACGCAAGCAACATCGGGCTAGGAGCCGTACTGTCCCAGATCCAGCAAGGGAAAGAACAGGTAATCGCTTATGCCAGCCGAAAGCTACGGCCCACGGAGAGGAACCCTGAGAATTATAGCTCATTCAAGCTGGAGTTCCTGGCAGTAGTGTGGGCAGTGACTGAACGTTTCAAGCATTACCTTGCCTCCTTTAAATTCACCGTGTACACGGATAACAACCCGTTGACACACCTGGACACTGCAAGGCTCGGTGCCCTGGAACAGAGATGGATGGCCCGCCTGTCCAACTTTGAATTCACCATCAAATACCGGGCAGGACGATCAAATGCCAACGCGGATGCCCTGTCTAGAATGCCGAACTTACCGGACGTAGGGGAAGATCCAGAAGATCTGGAAGAAGTTGAGCTCCCTGCGTTCCACCGTCATGGGATTACCCTGTATTCCCACCGTGTGAAGGACAGGCGCTCCGTGACGTTCAATCCCTTGCCCCACTACAACTGGGCGAAGACGCAAGACAGTGATCCCGCAGTACATTTGGTGAAGGAAATGCTGACCCAGGCCGATGCCCGTCTTGACCCAGATGCTCCGGAGGAGACCAAACAACTGTGGAAGGAGAAAAGTAAGTGTAGCACCCTGAGGACTCGGCTGCTACTAGGGTATTGCACCTCGACCCAGAGGTGTGGTATTCCACTCCCGGGTAAGGATGGAGTGTGGGACTGAGCTCAGTAGGCTGCATGCACTACATACATCTCATTTCCGGGGGACAGAACTACGGTACTCCCACCAAGTATATGTGCAGGTACGACAGCGTCTGTCCCTGGCTGGAGTGGGAGGGGGGTGGAACATCCCAGTAGTGTAGGGGCAGATAGGGGGAGTACTCTGGGTAAAGCTAGGAGCTCATTGGGTGCTGGTCACCTGGGCTCACACATAGAGGGAGTATATATGGTGGGCACCATCTTAGGACAGAGAGAGGAGAGCTGAGGGAGACTTTGGGAAGAGCTCAGCCAGGAGGGCTGACAGGGAGCTGTGGCTCCGGCTGGGCCCAGCTCCAGAGCCAGGCCTGCAGAGAGAGAGAGAGGAGTAAGAAGGACCCAGAGAGAAAGACAGAAGGAACCCCAAGAACCCAGAATCAGACCAGAAAGGGTGAAGGGTTGGCGGACACGGGTACCGGAACCCGAACTGGTGGAGGCCACTTATCCTCAGCCAGGAACCGGAGGTCGTGGTCAAGATTTGCCACGACCCTCACCAAATCCACCAGAAAGGCACACCAAGCATAGGGTCAGGGAACCCAGAGGAGGTTTGACCACCAAGAGACCCGAGGGAGCCGGCCAAAGGTGGATCCCTGGTGGGAACGGCCAGAGACAGAGAGAGAGCAGGGAGCTCAGGACCACGCTCCGGAACTGCCTGGGGGTTAGCCGAGTCCAGGACCTGGTGGACGCAGCACGGCTCGGGTGGTCACTCAAGGCCAGAGTGACTGAGAGAACACCCGTGAGTAAAAACCCTGAAACTGCATCTCCTGACTCTGACTCTTCTTACTGCACCGTCACAACCCCCATCATCTTCACCTGCTGCCCTGAGGCCATACCCCTCCCGTTGGGGGTTATAACATCATCGCTGCACCCATACCACCGGCCTCAGCGGACTGTTCTGCAGCGGCGGCTGCAAAGCCGCACTCAATGGGTGGCGTAGTCGACATCCAAGTTAACATCTACTGCCATAGACTGCCACTTAGTTTGACACCCTGGGCACGGACCGGGTCACCGCCACGAGACTACAACCCTCAACAGATCCGGCTCCGGGTAAGCTCCCGCGTGCGCAATGCAGCGCGACACCGGCCCAGGGGCGCGTCAACTTATGGCGTAGTCGGCAGGATAACGTGCCCGCAACCACCGGGTACTGCGTGCCTGAAGAAAAGTTTATATGTACCGTAAAAAGGAGTCTCCCGCCAAATCCGGAGGGTCCCCGCCATCGGACGCCATCACGGGTCGTTTCCCGCCGGTTGCCCGCCATCTGCAGCTTTTTCCCGCCATCCACGGAGTTTCCCGCCACTGGGAGGCGATTCCCGCCATCTTGGACAGTTTCCCGCCCTGGCAGAGCGGACGCCATTATGGGCGTGCCAGAGGGTGGCAAGAGGCCACCTCCCATCGTGGGCCAGGACCAAGAATGGCGCCAAAAACGAAGACCGCCCCCACCAGCAGAGACTGCAATGATTGAGATGTCCATCAGCGTGGGGGGTCTGCCCCTGGAACTGACAATCACCAAGTTGCCCCAGGACCGCCCTCAATGGGGGCGGATACAGAACAAAAGAGGGAAGATGGGTGCAGCCTGGAGGAGTCTGGAGGAGCCGTACCCGGAGATGGAGGGAGAGGCAGGCAGCACCGACCCTGTGGTCAGGAGCCTGATGCAAGCAACCACCCCACAAGACCTGGTGGAGATCCTGGCACAGCTCCCCCGAGACCGGGAGCGTGCACAGACCGCGCTGGAGGGCCTCGCACGGAGGATGGCCCAGGTGCAGCGAGAAACGCTGACGGAGTGGAGCAGGGAGATGGCCCAGCAGGCTGGAACCCGCCAGCGAAGCACACCACCCGCAACGAGGAGCACGCCTGCCCCTGAAGAGGATGCAGAAGGGATGGAGGCCGGAGACGACGCCGCAGAGGGAGCTGAAGAGACGGAGGCAAGTAAAGGGGACGTTACTACCCCGAGCCCAGCCACCGTAAGCCTACCCCCGCTCCCCGTCGCAGAGCCCGAAATCCCACCGATCGTGCCCGTTGCCGCACCGCTACCGCTCCAGACTAGGCCCCAAGCAGGAGCCGCGACCACGCCCCCTGTGACGTCACGCGCCTCAACCCTGAGCGTGGCCAAGCAGGAGACGCCACCGGCCTGGTCGCAAGGCCGAGTGCCCCCGGGCGCCGCAGTACCAACAGCGCCCTCTACCTCCACTGAGCCACCGGCCTGGTCGCAAGGTCAAGTACCTCCGGGTGCCGCCGTCTTCACAGTGCCCTTTACCTTCAGGGTACCCCAAGCCTGGTCGCAAGGCCTAGTGATCCCGGGCGCCGCTGCCACCACCGCGCCCTCAACTTCCACTGTGCCGCACCTGGGTGAGGACTTGTTTGCCCAGCACATTTGCCCGGATGGGCAGCCCTTTGTGTGGCCACCGGAGTACCACCATCCCCGACTCCGGAAAGAAAGACCCCTGGATGAGCCCCTGATCCCGGCTCCGGCGCCCGTCAAGACGACCCCGCTCTCGTTAGAGGAGGCGCAGTTTGAGTGGGACCCCGCAGGAGGAGACCTCATCGGGTTCACTCAGGAGACCCGGGCGGCCGCAACTGAGCGTGCGGAGTGCTGTCGCCAGCAGTTGGAAGTCTTTGAGCGAGAACGGAGAGAGAGACGGGTCCGCGAGGAGCGGCTGCAAGTAAAGAGTGCAGAACAAAAGAGCCGGACCCGAAGGAACCCCCGTGCAGCCCACGGTCCCCGTGCCACCGGGACTGTAATTAAATTCCAACTGCAGCACGGTTGGGGCTTCATCAGAGATCATCACACCCCCGGCGACGTCTTCGTGACCAGAAGAGATGTCGAGTCCCACCTACCGGAGGGACACAGAGGTCGTGACCTTTACCTGGGTGATGAGGTCACCTTTACCCGGCACCAATGTGCCAAAGGACCCTATGCCCTTCATGTACACCGACTGACAGAGGAAGAGCTGAGGTGTCAGGAGGAGCAAGAGGACCCGGACGGGTCTGAAGGGTACACGGAGGAAGTATTAGGAGGACGCCGCTACTAAAGTATGGTAAATGGAACTGTAAAATAGTTACCCGTCAGGGTACAGGAACTGTTACCATTATAGTCCCCGTTGGGACCAGCAAATTAAACTGTTACCCGTATGTCCCTTAATCCCACTGGCCGAGGACTGAGAGCGGTCATTCTTTCCTAATCCCACTGGCCGAGGACTGAGAGCGGCCACCTCCCCTTGTATATAGTTGCGCTTTCTAAGGCGCCCCCTACTGGTTTTATAAGGAACTGTGTTTTTTCCAGAAGAGACTGTTGCACTTTACCCGGTCACAAGTTGCACCCTGGCCGGAGGAACAAGAATGTTTATAATGAAAAGTTTTATATGAAGAGTTTTATGCTGCTGATAATATATATAGTGTTTTATATGTTTATGATGTTTTGAAAAAAAAAATTGTATGTTTTTGGATATTTTATTCTTTTACAGCCCGAGGACGTGCTGTGATTTACCAGGGGGGAATGTAGCACCCTGAGGACTCGGCTGCTACAGGGGTATTGCACCTCGACCCAGAGGTGTGGTATTCCACTCCCGGGTAAGGATGGAGTGTGGGACTGAGCACAGTAGGCTGCATGCACTACATACATCCCATTTCCGGGGGACAGAACTACGGTACTCCCACCAAGTATATGTGCAGGTACGACAGCGTCTGTCCCTGGCTGGAGTGGGAGGGGGGTGGAACATCCCAGTAGTGTAGGGGCAGATAGGGGGAGTACTCTGGGTAAAGCTAGGAGCTCATTGGGTGCTGGTCACCTGGGCTCACACATAGAGGGAGTATATATGGTGGGCACCATCTTAGGACAGAGAGAGGAGAGCTGAGGGAGTCTTTGGGAAGAGCTCAGCCAGGAGGGCTGACAGGGAGCTGTGGCTCCGGCTGGGCCCAGCTCCAGAGCCAGGCCTGCAGAGAGAGAGAGAGGAGTAAGAAGGACCCAGAGAGAAAGACAGAAGGAACCCCAAGAACCCAGAATCAGACCAGAAAGGGTGAAGGGTTGGCGGACACGGGTACCGGAACCCGAACTGGTGGAGGCCACTTATCCTCAGCCAGGAACCGGAGGTCGTGGTCAAGATTTGCCACGACCCTCACCAAATCCACCAGAAAGGCACACCAAGCATAGGGTCAGGGAACCCAGAGGAGGTTTGACCACCAAGAGACCCGAGGGAGCCGGCCAAAGGTGGATCCCTGGTGGGAACGGCCAGAGACAGAGAGAGAGCAGGGAGCTCAGGACCACGCTCCAGAACTGCCTGGGGGTTAGCCGAGTCCAGGACCTGGTGGACGCAGCACGGCTCGGGTGGTCACTCAAGGCCAGAGTGACTGAGAGAACACCCGTGAGTAAAAACCCTGAAACTGCATCTCCTGACTCTGACTCTTCTTACTGCACCGTCACAACCCCCATCATCTTCACCTGCTGCCCTGAGGCCATACCCCTCCCGTTGGGGGTTATAACATCATCGCTGCACCCATACCACCGGCCTCAGCGGACTGTTCTGCAGCGGCGGCTGCAAAGCCGCACTCAACGGGTGGCGTAGTCGACATCCAAGTTAACATCTACTGCCATAGACTGCCACTTAGTTTGACACCCTGGGCACGGACCGGGTCACCGCCACGAGACTACAACCCTCAACAGATCCGGCTCCGGGTAAGCTCCCGCGTGCGCAATGCAGCGCGACACCGGCCCAGGGGCGCGTCATAAGCTGTTCCTCTACAGGGAGAAGCTGTGCCGGAGAATGGTTAACTCTCGAACGCATGAGTTGACCTGGCAGGTAGTGGTCCCAAGACGAGACGCGGCTATGGTTCTGGAGGCATACCACAACGGAGCAGGGCATTTCGGATGGAAGAAGCTGGAGTTCTTGTTGCGTGAACGGTTCGACTGGGTAGGCATGAGAGGAGCCATCGAGAGGTGGTGCAGAGACTGTGGCCCGTGCCACCTGAGAAGAAAGGACCGTGCTAGCCAGAAGACTCCCTTGCAGCCCATCATCACCAGACAGCCACTGGAACTGGTAGCCCTGGACCATGTGAAACTGGCTCCAAGCAGATCTGGGTATGTCTACGCCCTCACAATCGTAGATCATTACTCCCGGTTCCTGATGGTAGTCCCGGTCAAGGACTTAACGGCTCAAACAGTAGCTAGAGCCTTCCAGCAGCACTTCTGCCGTCCACACGGGTACCCGGACCAAGTGTTGACAGACCAAGGACCAGCCTTCGAAGCGGACGTCTACCAGGAGTTCTGCAACCTGTATGGCTGCAAGAAGATAAGAACAACGCCCTATCACCCTCAAACCAATGGACTCTGCGAGAAGATGAACCAGGTGGTGATAGATCTGCTAAAAACATTGCCCCTGGAAGAACGCAGTCTGTGGCCTGAGAAACTGCCCGATCTGGTGGACCTGTATAACCACATCCCTGTAGGTCCCACCAACTGTACCCCGGCTTACCTAATGAGAGCAAGACCTGGTAAGCTGTCTATTGACCTGGATATGGGAGTCGTGACGCCTGAGGACACCTCGCCAGAGGCAGACTGGGATACAGAACGGCAGCAGCAGTATCGGAAAGTACAGGAGAGCGTCGAGCGAAGTCTGTCTCAAGCTAGAGAAAGGCAAGAGAAGGCTTATAACCAGTATGCTCCCGCTGTTCCCCTGGTACCTGGAGAGCAGGTCTTGAAGAGGAAGAGGCGGCTCCACAAGTTGGACGACCAGTGGGAGAAGGACCCGTACACCGTACTGCCATCAAGCCATGAGAACCCAAAAATCTGCGTAATCAGTAAGGATGGAGGAGAAACCACAGCCATTGTCTCCAGAGACCACCTGAAGAAGTGTCCCGAGCAGCTGCAAAGCCCTGAAGAAGATCAAGAAAACCCTCAACCCGCAGAGGAAAGGGAAGAAATGATCAGTACCGTACTCGGAGACTTCCCCCGGTCTTGGACACAAGTAAACGGCGCTGTCGTAGTACCCGTCCTCACCTTTCTCCAGCCAGCCCCGCAAGTGCCTACAGAGGAACCGGTGGAGCTGGAAGAGCAGCCGGCCCAAGGGGCAGAAGAGTCCACACCAGCAGTACAGGAGGATCAACCCTCTGCTAGCAGTGAGCCTGCTGTGTCCCTAGTGAGCCAAAGAGTGCGCAGAAAGCTGCCCAGCTTGCCCATAACACCTCCTACACCCTGTAGTGCAGAACCAGTTAGTGAGCTCCGTAGGTCCACTAGAGTCACTAGAGGTCAGATGCCCGCTCGCTGGAGAATCTAAACCAATGCACTGTAAAGTTGACTGTTTATTGAAAAATGTTTATGGTTTATGTTTTTTGCCTGTTACTAATTATGTTTCTCAGTTACCCTGCAGATTTATTTGGACTAACAGGTTATGGACACTGGATAACCGGAGCAGTTTTGTAGATAGTTGCACCTTGGTGCCTCTTGCGAAAACGGTCGCAGAAGAGAAAACCTGTCTGGCGTGGCCTCCTTGCGGCCCAAAGTAGTTAGTATACCCTTGCAGCCACGCCCAAGGACAACGCAAGGGGTTTGCTTTGGACAGGTCCCCTATTCTGTGCCAAGACTTCGCCTTGTTGGGTGACATGGGCACCCCCTTTGTTTCATAAACTTCACCTTGGGTGATATGGACACCCGGTCACGGAAACGCCGTGACCTCTACAGACTAAAGCTTCTTGTAAATATGTTGTCTTATTATTGTTATACCTTGTATTTATGTTTCTTTAAAAATGTGTTTAGTCCCGGAGTACTAAAATTTACTAGGGGGGAATGTGACACCCCAGGGGTCTGGTTGCCACAGTAATAGAGATATTATGTCTGAGAGCAAGTGGGAGGTTTCTCTGGTCAGGATCCCTAAACATGCAACACGGTCCGCCCAGACCTGGGAGGGGAGGAATCTGCCCTTTTAAACTGGGTCTGGGGCGGGATTAGAGTAGTCAGAGTGAAGCTGCAGACAGAGTCAGAGTCTGGAGAGGGAAAGTGAGATCAGGAGCTCTGGAGGAGCAGTAGCTGAAGTCCAGGGGCTGGAGCTGAGCACAGCTCGCCCTGGACGAAGACACTAAAACCGGACACAGGAGTCCGAGGCTGTGGGGACTGATATACACCCAGCAGCAGAAACCAGCCGGCAGGGGATTCCAGGTCCTCTGGCCATAGAAGCCCGGAGGCTCAGTCACAAAGAAGGGACCAGCGCCGCCATCCAGGAGCGGAGGCTAACAGAAGGCCCCAAGTCACCAGCCATACGGGTGAGCACCACACGGTATACTCAGGGACGTGGGCTACTTGTAACCGCTGACAGCAAGGTAGCCAGGAAGAGTGCAGATAAACGGGGAGGCCTACAACTCCACCTGGCCAGGGGAACTCCTGCTTGCTCGCAGACTGACCAGGCCCCTTATACTAGCCAGTACTCCCGGGAGGGTCTGCCTTGTACCATCAGTAAAGACCCTAAACTGCACCTCCCGTCTCTGTGATTACTTGCCGCTCCTGCACCATTAGCACTGGGACCCTCAGACCATCACTCCCATCATCTTCCACATTAGCTGCCCTGAGGCAATACTTCTCCCGTGGGGAGTCATCCCATACTCGGCTGCGCAAACAACATCAGCCTCAGCGGTCTGCAGCGCAGCGGCGGTCCCCACTGACCGCAATCCACGGGTGGCGTAGTCGGACACTTATTACAATACAAATAGACTGCCACTGGTTTGACCACCCTGGGCACGGACCGGGTCACCGCCACACGGAGACTACAACCCCCAGCATTCTACAACAGGCCCGGTTCCGGGTTCCCCTGCACAACACAGGCCCAGGGGGTGCGTCATATATATATATATATATATATTACACTACCGTTCAAAAGTTTGGGGGTCACCCCCACAATTTTGTGTTTTCTATAATAACTCATACGTTTATTTATCAAATGAGTTGCAAAATGAATAGAAAATATTGTCCAGACATTGACAAGGTTAGAAATAATAATTTTTATTTGAAAGAATAATTTTCTCCTTCAAACTTTGCTTTTGTCAAAGAATGCTCCCTTTGCAGCAATTACAGCATTGCAGACCTGGCATTCTAGCTGTTAATTTGCTGAGGTAATCTTGAGAAATTTCCCCCCATGCTTCCTGAAGCCCCTCCCACAAGTTGGATTGGCTTGATGGGCACTTTTTGCGCACCATACGGTCAAGCTGCTCCCACAACACCTCAATGGGGTTGAGATCTGGTGACTGCGCTGGCCACTCCATTACAGATAGAAGACCAGCTGCCTGCTTCTTCCCTAAATAGGTCATGCATAATTTGGAGGTGTGCTGTTATAGGAAGAAATTGGCTCCAATCAAGCGCTGTCCACAGGGTATGGCATGGCGTTGCAAAATGGAGTGATAGCCTTCCTTATTCAAAATCCCATTTACCTTGTACAAATCTCCCACTTTACCAGCACCAAAGCAGCCCCAGACAAACACATTACCTCCACCAGGCTTGACAGATGGCGTCAGGCACTCTTCCAGAATCTTTTCAGTTGTTCTGCATCTCACAAATGTTCTTTTGTGTGATCCAAACACCTCAAACTTTGATGCGTCTGTCCATAAAACTTTTTTCCAATCTTCCTCTGTCCAATGTCTGTGTTCTTTTGCCCATATTAATCTTTTCCTTTTATTAGTCAGTCTCAGATATGGCTTTTTCTTTGCCACTTTGCCCTGAAGGCCAGTATCCTCTTACATGCCAAGAGTGTGCAAAGCAGTCATCAAAGCAAAAGGTGGCTACTTTGAAGAACCTAGAATATAAGACATATTTTCAGTTGTTTCACACATTTTTGTTAAGTATATAATTCCACATGTGTTAATTCATCGTTTTGATGCCTTCAGTGTGAATGTACAATTTTCAAAGTCATGAAAATACAGAAAAATCTTTAAATGAGAAGGTGTGTCCAAACTTTTGGTCTGTACTGTATATGTCCAGGAAGACATGCACATTTTCTCTTAATTTTTTCTTTTTCCTTTAAAAATGTATTCTTTTGATCTAAAGTAATGGACGGTATAGAGCCTGATGTTTTTGCATATACTGCTGAGGAAGAAGAACGGATCCTAGGTGCGCTGAAGGATGATGGGACTTTTTTAAGTACACCTTCCCTAGTGGATCTTAAACGTAAATATGAAAGTGATTCTAAAAGGATGATTATTCTACAACTGCATTTGGTTACTTTGGGACAGTATTATAAAGCTCGGAAAATACCACGGGGTTTACGTTCAAATATAAGACCCAATCTTTTTGGAAATAATGTGACTTTTTGCTCCCGTTTTTGTCAAATCTCCAATAGATATGCCTTGGATATAATTTTGTTGAATATTGACTTTTTACAACAGGAAATATTGAAAATGACAACTTACATTGTGGATACTGAGGAAAAATTGAAATCATTGCTCAAAATTGAGGAATGGGATTCCTTCAAGGATTTAATAATGACTAAGGTGCAGGGTTTGCGCATGGAATTTGAGGATGTAAAACGTCGTAAATGGAATCGAGATATGGAGGATTATCAAACTGGTCACATTTATAACTGGCAGAAGGGTGGATCTAATTCATCATGGAGTAAAAGAGGTTATTTAAGGACTGATAAAAGGCCTAACAAGCATGATATAAAAGGACATTTACAATTGTGTGATAATTTCTCCTTTAGACCTAGATCGGGAGCAACAGAGAGGATCCAACGGAAAAGAAGAGGGGGCAAACGGCACCAAAGACAACAGAAAAAAACAGGACAAAATCAAACCACGGCAGCAGAGACAAGTGATGACACGGAAAAAAGAAATGAACTCGTGGTAAATATCTCTAAAAAAAATTTGACCATATCACAGATGACTGTCTTGAATAAGGGTTTGTCATTTAGTATGAGCAAACATGTGGACTGGTTTCAGCTGGAGCTAGATCTCCAGAGATTTTTTTAGAAATGTCAAATTGAGAAATTGGTTTTCTGGTAGTGTGATTGTCCCTAAATGTATAACTAGTGAACTTAGTCTACAACAGGTTCAGGTGGCCAAAAGGGGTACCTTTACGCCACCTGTGAATCCTCCGGTAATTAATGCATTTATGGAAGCGGTACAGAGGGATGTGAAAGCATTGAGAGGGAACTCAAATAAAAGACTGAAATCTCCAAATTTGAGTACAGAGGAGATACGGGCTTTGCAGGACCATGTCCATGACAGCGACATCATTATAAAACCTGCCGATAAAGGTGGGGCTGTCGTCGTCATGGACAGGGTCATGTATATTGAAGAAATTAGAAGACAGTTGAGTGACAGTGAAGTTTATGTCAAGTTGGAAAAGGATCCAAAATTTCTATTTTTAAATTATTTGAAAGTTATTTTGGATGGGGATTTGGAAAATAATATAATTGATAAAGATCTTTATGATTATTTATACAGTATGTGGAGAATCCTACCACCCCTGTGATATATGTACTTCCTAAAATACATAAAAATCTTAATCATCCCCCGGAACGACCCATAGTCTCCGGGATAAATTCATTAACGAGTAAAATTGGAATTTATCTTGATAGAATATTAAATCCATTGGCGAAAAATACTAAATCCTTTGTGAGAGATACCATGGATTTTTTATTAAAAATACAGGAAGTTGAATTAAAAAGTGAGGTCATTTTGGCCTCATTTGATGTGGTATCTCTATACACCTCCATTGATAATGGTAGGGGGGGGAGGCGATTGAACGGAGACTGTCTTATACGGATCTTAGTGAAAATAATAGGAAATTTATTATTGAATTATTAGAGTCCATATTATATCATAATTATTTCCTATTTGGTGATGAATATTTCCTCCAGAAATGTGGAACCGCGATAGGGGCCAATATGGCCCCTGCTTCTGCAAATATTGTTATGGCTACATTGGAGGAGAACTTTGTCTATGTGTCCTACCACTTTAGACATGTCATGGCGTGGTGGCGATACATAGATGACGTCTTCCTCCTCTGGACAGGTACACAAGGGGAACTGGAGGATTTTTATGGATATTTGAATCAGGTCGATAGGACTGTCAAATTTACATTGGTGAGTTCATGTAAATCTATTCAGTTTTTGGATGTTTTTATCACACAGGAAAATGGAAAATTATTGACCTCCCTCTTCATTAAACCGACGGATCGAAATGATTTCCTGAGGTATAACAGTCACCACCCAAAACGCATGATAGAATCATTACCTTTTAGCCAATATTTAAGAATTAAAAGAATAAAGAGTAGTGAGGAGGGCCTGTATAAGAATGCACAGAAACTTACGAAAAAACTTAGGTCAAGAGGTTACCCTCAGAGACTGTTAAATAAACAGGAAAAAAAGTCAGTGGATTAAATAGGGATATTATTCTGAATAAAATGACCAAAAATAATAAGGATGATAGAATACCTATGGTATCGACATATGGTGAAGAGAGTGAACAGGTGGCAAATATAGACAGGAGTCATTGGAAAATGTTAAATAGATGTTTCCCGGATGTGCCAGAATTTAAAAATCCCCCTCTTTTTTCTTATAGAAGAAATAAAAATATTAAAGATGTACTAGTACATTCAGATATTGGCCCCTCTAAAACTGTGACTCAGACATTCATTAAGGGTAGAGGTAGAAAGGGTTGTTATCCATGTCTTTCATGTGTCAACTGCCCGTTTATGTTAAAAGGTGATCGGTTTCTTCATCCAAAAACTCAAAAAGTATACAACATAAAATTTTTTTTTACATGTGATTCTGACTATATAATATATCTGTTAGAGTGCCCCTGCTCACTTTGGTATATAGGAGAAACTACGTGCAATTTTAAAACTCGCATAAATAATCATAGACATTCCATTAGAAAAAAGAGGATGGACTTACCTGTATCAAAGCATTTTGTGGAGGCGGGACATACTGTGATACAATTAAGATTTAGAATTATAGATGCGGTCCCTTTACAAAGACGGGGTGGAGATAGAATACGATTATTAAAAAGAAAGGAACTTGAGTGGATCCATAACTTGAATACGTTGAAGCCAAATGGACTGAATGCTGAATTTAATACGGCAGGTATCACCTGAGGAGTATGTTCAGACATCAGCAGTGTATGAAATTTGGGGTATTTTAAATATAATTGGATTTTTATATTTTAATATATTTATATATGGATATTTTTGGTTTCTTGCAGATCAATCACTCTCACTATGATATTTTGTGGAGTCGACGCGACCTGCTGCAACATGCGTATAAAGAAAGGGAGACTTCCTCTGGGAATGGATTTTTTCTTAAAAAAATGTTTTTTTTATATATATAGTAGTTGAAAATATTCAAGTTTCCACCTAATGAAGTTATAAAAATATATTTCTACATTATGAAATGGTATTCCTATTTATGGAGAGAATTGAACTATAATGTATTCCCAATTATCGCCTGAGATTGGGAAAGGGGTGGGGACCTGAGGAAGGTTCCTCCTCTGACCTCTTAATTTCACTCCATGGATGAACCTAGGGATAGGGAATTCCATGGAAGGGTGTTTGGGTTATGTATTAATATATTATCTCTCCGTTCATTTATGGACATAGGAATTACCGTATGGATACTGTTATTATAATATAAATAAATTGAGAAATTATGAATAGGATGGTGTCCCTGATAATGAAAAGTGGGCGCGTTCTTGCAGTTAATAGAGGATAGGATTAATTATTTGAGTGCACATTTTGTTCATATTTGAAAATAATCTTCTGGTGGAGTTTGCCAATTAAAAAGATAGCGACCGTAGTGTTAGAAGTGTAAAGCGCTTGCCCGGTGATGTCACGATATGGGCGGACTAGGTTTGCCCCGGTCATGTGACAAAACAATGTGGGTCCCATGGGAGACATGTGCAGATTGGATTCTGAGACGCCGAGAACAGCGTGGAGGAAGTAGGATGTGTGGTTATGCATGATTGCTGCGGGGTGAGTCGCGCCCTCATATGTATTATTTACAATGTACACCTGGCACTAATAATTATCAATCAAAGCACTTGTCACTTTATGAGGGTTATGGATCATGATATTGATGATAATAATGTATCTGTTTAAAATGTATCACTATGTATGTAATTTTAATATTATTTTGAGATATGCACTTTTGCACTTTCTTTGTGAAATCATGGTTTTGTATAAATTAATTGTAATTATGGAATCACTGTTTGTAACTATATATATTGCACCATATGCATTTGAACTCTGCTTGAAAAAGGTTCTATGAACCGAAACGTTGCTTCTTGGGCTCATTAAAGTCCATTTTTTCTAACGAATTTTTGGAGTGCTGCCTTTTGATATACTTTCCATTGATATGCAACAGTTTGGACAGACTGCTTGGAGGCCTGGCACCTGCTAGTGAGTAATGATTAAATAGTGCTGTCTTATATATATATATATATATATATATATATATATATATATATACAGTACAGACCAAAAGTTTGGACGCACCTTCTCATTTAAAGATTTTTCTGTATTTTCATGACTTTGAAAACTGTACATTCACACTGAAGGCATCAAAACTATGAAATAACACATGCGGAATTATATACTTAACAAAAAAGTGTCAAACAACTGAAAATATGTCTTATATTCTAGGTTCTTCAAAGTAGCCACCTTTTGCTTTGATGACAGCTTTGCACACTCTTGGCATTCTCTTGATGAGCTTCAAAAATCTTTAAATGAGAAGGTGTGTCCAAACTTTTGGTCTGCACCATATATATATATATATATATATGTATATTATATACACACACATACACACTTGCATATTTTATTTATATAAGTAAATATAAAAATCTATATATATGTAACTATTTATATATTGTGACAGGATTAGAGAATAAGTTCAAGCGATCACCGTCCCCTGGACCAGACATGTGCTTCAGGTATTCCAAGGCACAATTCACACCAGGCAGGTTTGGTACTACTGGTTACAACCAATTTTACAAAGTCCTGACTCACCAGAGCTCGGCCTCGTTCACAGCTCTTAACCCAAACAATTGCTTTACTCACAGCAGTTTTCCCAGGAGCAGAGAGAGCCTCTTCTTGTGGACTCTCAGCCCTATTATACCAGACCTGAACATTGCAGGTGATTAGCCAGAAAATACACTGTTCTCATGAGCGGATCGAAGGTGACATGCACACACCACACGTTTCCTCCGCTCATGTTACATATCCTCCCATCTGTTTCTACCTCAGCGCCGGAATATTCTTAGCTCTTAAATCATTAAACCAAAACTAGGACCCTGGACAGGGCACCTGTATTGGCCAGCTGACGTCCGGGTCTATGCTCTACAGAAAAACTAAAATATTTTATTACGTTTCTATGATCTGGGATCTCAGAAAACATATCCCTATAGTCAGGGCCAGCTCCAGGTTTTTCTGGGCCCTGGGCAAAAGAGTCTCAGTGGGCCCCCTTAACACATACCACGATTCATACATATATATATATATATATATATATATATATATATATATATATATATATATATAATACAATGCAAAGATTTCACTTCTTACAGTACATGAGATATATCTATTGTAAATTCTACAAAAGCTCAAAAAACGGCGAATTGCTCCACACAGGATACTGGCCCCCATAAAATGCTCCATACAGAATACTGGCCCCCATATAAAGCTGCATACGGAATACTGGCCCCCATATAACGCTCCATACGGAATACTGGCCCTCACATAACGATCCATACAGAATACTAGCCCCCATATAACGCTCCATACAGGATATTGGCCCCCATATAACGGTCCGTACAGGATACTGGTCCCCTTATAACGCTCTATACAGGATACTGGCCCCCTTATAACGCTCTATACAGGATACTGGCCCCCATATAATGCCCCATGCAGGATGTCCCTTTCCCCCCCATATAATGCTCCATGCAGGATGTCCCTTTCCCCCCCATATAATGCCCCATGCAGGATATCCCTCTTCCCCACCATATAATGCCCCATGCAGGATGTTATACCCCCTCTTTATAATGCCCCATGCAGGATGTCTCCCCCCCCTATATAATGCCCCATGCAGGATGTCTCCCCCCCTCTTTATAATACCCCATGCAGGATGTCACCCCCCTTATATAATGCCCCATGCAGGATGTCCCCCCCCCTCTTTATAATGCCTTATGCAGGATGTCTCCCCCCTATATAATGCCACATGCAGGATGTCACCCCCCCTCTTTATAATGCCCCATGCAGGATGTCACCCCCATATAATGCCCCATGCAGGATGTCACCCCCCATATAATGCCCCATGCAGGATGTCACCCCCCCATATAATGCCCCATGCAGGATGTCACCCCCCCCATATAATGGCCCATGCTTCTGTTATAGCAGAAGATGGAGTCCCTCAAGTTTAAAGGCCCCATCTATGCTATATAAGTCTGACAGTTATTTTAGGTGAAAACAACAGCTATGAATGTTCCTTCTTGTATCAATAGCGTGTCCTTGGGAGAAGATAAAGTGATTCTCCCTGGCCAGATGTTTCTTCTAGTGTAGCAATAATGTGTTCTTGCAGAAAGATGAAATGACCTTGCTAACTAGATAAGTCTAATTAAATATTTTAAAGCATACAGAAACTAGCTTTTTTCGCTTGTTCAGCTAAACTGTATAATCGAACCATATATGGCAAATCCGTTTCCTGCCTTTAGGGTGTATATTAGCCCTGTGTTTTGTAATAAAGTTTTTAGAGTAGGTTTAGACACAAACATCCTGTCCTGTTTCTTCATTCTCTCCGAGCTCGTAATCCAAAGGATAGAAGACCCAAAATTCAGTGACGACAGCTGGCGCCTCGAACAGGGACCTTGAGTTAATCTACCCAAGGGTGCTCGACCGGTCCGAGACGTGGGACGAGTGAAGCTCTCTGTTGGTGATATATACAGCGCTGAGGTAAGAATAACTGTTATATTCTACCTAATTATATCACTGCATAGAAGAGACTCCCTCACCCCCGAGCGGTCGGCTCCCCAGGTAATTCAACAGATTGTTGTCTGGCTCAGATCCCTTTGAACCAGTAGAATCCCTCAGATAAATTGACAGTCCTGCCTTCTATCCTTTGGAGAATTTAAGAATGAAAGTATGGATCCGATGATTGTGTTGTGGATGTGTCCCGGGATTGATGTTTTTGGTCTGTTTTTCTGGTTGGCGTATAAGTCCTAGAGAGGCTAGTAGTGGAATGGTTCAGAAACCTTTGTGGCCCATTGTCTAAGTGACCATTGTCTAAGTGACTGAGGAGTCTCTTCTAGGTGAGGAGAACCGAAAAAATGGGGAACCAAAATGCCAAGGAAGGCATTATAGCCAAAGACTTAGTGGTACGCAGAGAAGGGAAACAGGCACTGATTGGAATTGACAAAATATTGTGTAAAGCGGGAATGAATGAGAATGGAGAGATGAATGGAGAGAAATGGAAATCCTTCTTTAACTCCTATCATGGATGGCTGAAAGATAAGGGTCTGTTAGGGACAGTAGATGTATGGATGAATGCATGCGCTTATTTTGAAGGAAAGATTGAAGAATTAGGAGACGGACGATACAGACTGACAAAAACTGGAATGACAGATTTTCCTCCCTGTCCGCTCCCGACGTCACCCCCACCCCAGTACCAGAATTCCCAGGAACCTAAATGTTGGGTTTGCCCCAGATGTGGACAGCAGAATCCCTTGACAGTAGACATCTGTGTGGCATGTGGAGGACCGAGACCCCACCCAGCTAGTCTATTCCCAATGAGGACGGTAGTTGTGCCAGGAGCACCAGCAGCAGCAGCAGCAGCAGGGGGGGGTGCAGTGGTTCCAGGTCAGGAAGCTCGTACAATGTTAATGTATAGACCATGGAGCCCTTCAGAGCAGTTGGCACTGATCTCCCAGCTGCCAGATCCGTCCCAGTCCCCTATGGGTTTTGCTAGAATGATCACCACCATACAGGATACGTATCATGCCACTAGAGTAGATCTGCAGGGGGTAATTAAGGGAAAATTGGCAGATGAAGCCCGCTATGATAGGTTGATAGATGAGACAAAAAAAACAGTATGCCAATAGGACCAGACCCGTAGATGCAGAATCTAATGATGCAGCAGCTGGAGTCCTATTCGCAGCAGCGTTGGTAAAAGCATGTCAAGACAGGCAAGCAGAAAAGCAAGTTACACTAGAAGATAGAGTGCAGGGAAAGGAGGAAGATCCTAAGGATTATTTCTATGCACTAAAGAAAACCTGGTCAGAAATGGGGTTCAACCCCGGGAATAAGACTAGTGAGAGGGTATTAGCAAGTGCTTTCATGAATGGACTAAAGAAAGAGATTGCAGAGAAGGTAAAAGCAAGTAGACCGGACTGGAGATCAGTGAAGGCAGAAAATTTAGCTAGAATAGCTCAGGGGGCACAGCATGACATAGCGCAGGCAAAAAGAGCTGCCAGAATACATATAGTAGAGACGACCCCCAGAAACAACAGAGGCAGAGGACGGACTGAAGGAGGAGGACAGAAACTGTGTTACGGATGTAAAAAGCCAGGACATTTTAGAAAGAACTGTAGGACCAACCCGTATCCAAATGCTCAGAGTACGGGTCCTCCAGCCGACCAAACAACGCCCCCATAGGATGAGGGTAGCTTGCACATGAACCCCCTCATCTCCTTACCCCCAACTCCCAGTTGTATAGTGCAGGTGAACCTACCAGGGGGACAAGAAATCGATTTCCAAGTAGATACGGGGGCCGACAATTCAGTAATTACGCAAGGTGATTGGCCATATGTAGCGCCCCAAGGACTTGGTCACTACAGAGGTATTGCACCTCATCCAGAGGTGTGATATCCCACTCCCGGGTAAGGATGGAGTATGGATCAAGGCTCAGTAGGCTGCATACAGCACACACACCCCATTTCCGAGGGACAGCTCAACGGTGCTCCCACTAGACAGATGTGCAGGCACGACAGCATCTGTCCCTGGCTGGAGTGGGGAGGGGGGTGGAATACCCAGTGCTATAGGGGCAGATAGGGGTTGGGTCCGGAGCATAGGAAGGAGCCCATTGGTTGCTAGTCACCTGGGCTCATGGTCAGAGGGAGGTATATAAGGTGGGCACCATCTTAGAACAGTGTTCAGTCTGAGAGAGGAAGTGACAGAGCAGGGCCTCTGTGGAGCTCTGCTCCGGAGGCGGGCCTAGCCTGTGAGGCCCAGCCAGCACTGAAAGAGAAAGAAGAAGAAGTTCAGTCTGTGAGGAGAAGTGGAGAAGGCAGGGAGCAGGGCTGCTGCATGGGCTCTGCTCCCTGGGCAAGCCTAGCACAGAGGCCGGGGCCAGAGAGAGAGAGAGGAGAAGGAACAGTGGAAAGGAAAAGGAAACAAGACCAGAACAGAAGTAACAAGTGAAACAGAAAGGCTCAGGAACGAGAAGGAAGAGAGAACCCTAAGGACCCAGGATATTGCGGGTGACGGGTTGGCAGAACAGGGTACCGGATCCCAAATTGGTGGAAGCGAATCATCTTCAGCCAAGAACCGGAGGTCGTGACCAGCCCTTGGTGCGACCCCTCGTTACACCTTGCTAGGAAGGCATACCATATAGGGTCAGGGACGTGGGCACGTAGCCCTCCCGAGAGAAGGCCCGCGGGAGCTGGACATAAGCTTGGTCACTGGTGGGGCACGAGCCAGAGAAAGGACGGAAGGGAGCTTTGAGACATACTCCAGAAAGACCTGGGAGTTGACCGAGTCCCTTGCCTGGTGGACGCAGCACGGCTTGGGTGGTCACTGCTTCGCGAGAGTGACCTGGAGAATACAAACTGTGAGTAAAGGACATTGGATTGCAACACGTTGTCTGTGACTTCTTGCTCCTCCGGCACTATTGGTACTGGGACTATCTCCACCATCACTCCCATCATCCACGCTAACTGCCCTGAGGCTGTACTCCTCCCGTGGGGAGTCATCCCATTCTTAGCTGCACACATAACACCGGCCTCAGCGGTCTGCCTTGCAGCAGCGGTCTCCATTGACCGCAATCCACGGGTGGCGTAGTCGGACACTTGTTATTACACTAAGACTGCCACTGAATTGACCACCCTGGGCACGGACCGGGTCACCGCCACGGAGACTACAACCCCCAGCGATCCGGCTCCGGGTATTCCCTGCACAACACAGGCCCAGGGGGCGCGTCACATACATTGACACTGATTTTTCACATCATGTCATTGCCACCCCCTTCAATTCCCCGTCTGTCCTGCTTCCTGTCACTAAAAGAATTCCCCTGCAAATTCAAGGAGCCACTGTACATAGCAAGCTCATGGTATCGCCCCGAGGCCAATGTAACCTTTTGGGAAATGATGTGTTGTCCCAATTACAAGCACATATTGAGTATCATCCCGATGGCACTGTCACCATGACCCCAGGTTTAAAACCAAGTACCCTTTGCAAAATTATGTCACTAGATATTGCCAGCATAGAAGAGACAAATGAGTTTCCCCCGATATTGGAGCAGGCTGTACCACATGATTTTTGGGCCTCAGACAAAACAGATGTTGGTAGGTTAAGAGTTCAACCAGTAATGGTGAAATTAAAACCAGGAGCCATCTTGCCTCAACAGAGGCAGTATCCCCTTAGCTCGGCTCAGGAGAATGCCATAGCCCAGCAGGTCCAAAAATTACTACAGAGAGGAGTCCTAGTCAAAACCCAGTCCCCTTGCAACACTCCCCTGTTCCCAGTAAAGAAAAAGAGTGTGCCAGGACAACCAGCCGCATATAGAATGGTCCATGACCTCCGGTTGGTTAACAAAGCCACAGAACTTCTAACACCAGTTGTGCCCAACCCGCATACTCTTCTGTCACAGATACCTTCTAACTCTCTTTGTTTTTCAGTGGTCGATTTGGCAAATGCATTTTTCAGTGTACCATTACATCCTGACTGCCAGTACCTGTTTGCTTTCACATTCCAGGGCAGTCAATATACATGGACAGTGTTGCCACAGGGTGCCCAGAATTCACCCACAATGTACACTGCAAGTCTGCAGGAAATACTGGAGGGATGGTCTGAACCACATATCGTTGTTTTGCAATATGTCGATGACCTGCTCATTTGTGCCCCCTCCAGGACAATGTCATAGTGCAACTATATCGCTTATGTTGTTTCTCTATCACGCTGGCTGCAAGGCATCGAAAGATAAGCTTCAGTTTTGTAAATCTTCAGTCACCTTTTTGGGACATTGCATTACACCAGGAGCTCGTCATTTAACAGATGCACGTAAACTAGCAGTACAGGCATTCACCGTCCCCATTAATGTTGCAGCCCTCAGAACTTTTCTTGGACTTGTTTCCTATTGCAGACAGTGGATTCATGCCGCCTCTGTTTTAATGCAGCCCCTCTATGACTGTCTTACCCCAACACCTTTTGTACTAACATCAGAGGCAATAGACTGTTTTTATTCTCTCAAGAACCGTATTTTGGCCGCTCCAGCTTTGGGTACACCTAATTATGAGCTCCCATTTACTCTGTACCTTCATGAACAAGCTGGACATGCAGCAGGAGTTTTAACTCAAACACACGGTGATAATCAGAGACCTGTTGCCTATTTTAGTGTCAGATTGGATGCGGTAGCCAGAGGTGCACCATCCTGCGTACGTGCTCTGCATGCTGTTGGACTATTACTCCATAAATCCGCAGACATTGTTCTTGACCACCCGCTCACCGTTCTAACACCTCATGATGTCTACACTATATTGAATCAAGTGCAACCCGCTCACCTCTCAGCAGCACATCATCTCAGGTTACAATGTGCACTGTTAATGCCTCCCAATGTTTCTTTACAGAGGTGTACTACCCTGAATCCAGCAACTTTGTTACCTCTCTCGGATCTAAAGGAGGTGTCAGGTACTGTGCTTTTTAAGGAAGATCCAAGAGAGGAAGTTCCTCATGACTGTGTACAAATGATGGCACAAGAAACGGCAGGTTTACCTACTGTATTTGAACATGAATTACAAAATGCAGATTTTGAATTTTTTGTAGATGGATCCCGTCATCAGGACGATTCAGGTACCTTCCATACTGGATATGCAGTTGTCTCCCTCAATGCAGTAATCAAGGCAGAACCAATGCTCCCACACCAGTCGGCTCAAGAAGCTGAACTTAGGGCCCTAACCGAGGCCTGTAAACTAGCGGAAGGTAGTATTGTTAACATTTACACAGATTCTAGGTACGCATTCGGTATATCGCATGATTTTGGTCCAATATGGAAGTCAAGAGGTTTCCTGACGGCAGCAGGACACCCCATTAAGAATGCTGATGCGGTCCAGC
The DNA here is from genome assembly GCF_046119375.1 of Phyllobates terribilis. Classification (NCBI taxonomy): domain Eukaryota; kingdom Metazoa; phylum Chordata; class Amphibia; order Anura; family Dendrobatidae; genus Phyllobates; species Phyllobates terribilis. Next base: position 4,207,564 of record NW_027362833.1, read on the forward strand.
AGTTAATTAATTGATGCGCTACAACTACCTAAACAACCAGACAATGTGAACTGAGGTCTAAGATGGCAGACATACAAGAAACAGAGGCATGTTCACACTAGCAAAAAAGAAGCAGGACAAAAATATATCTCATACCCTACCATAATTATATATAAATGTAAAGCAAAATTGCATAATAAATATAGGGTACTTAGTGAACTATTTTTGATCAAAAAAAGTATACAAGCCGTCCCACCAGCGGCAAGGTGACCCTAAATTGGGACGGTACCTATACTGCCTATATTAAAAACCTTACTGTATATCAAAGTTGAAATAATGCATATAAAAGGGTAGACAAATAGGACCGGGTCCCAACTCCAGACCACCTAGGCCCGTGGTAAGCTACATATATACCAATCAGCTCAACAAAGGGCATGCCACACCCTTAAATTGCACAGAATGCAAACAAGTCAAAAAACCAGACAATGTGAACTGAGGTCTAAGATGGCAGACATACAAGAAACAGAGGCATGTTCACACTAGCAAAAAAGAAGCAGGACAAAAATATATCTCATACCCTACCATAATTATATATAAATGTAAAGCAAAATTGCATAATAAATATAGGGTACTTAGTGAACTATTTTTGATCAAAAAAAGTATACAAGCCGTCCCACCAGCGGCAAGGTGACCCTAAATTGGGACGGTACCTATACTGCCTATATTAAAAACCTTACTGTATATCAAAGTTGAAATAATGCATATAAAAGGGTAGACAAATAGGACCGGGTCCCAACTCCAGACCACCTAGGCCCGTGGTAAGCTACATATATACCAATCAGCTCTACAAAGGGCATGCCACACCCTTAAATTGCACAGAATGCAAACAAGTCAAAAAACCAGACAATGTGAACTGAGGTCTAAGATGGCAGACATACAAGAAACAGAGGCATGTTCACACTAGCAAAAAAGAAGCAGGACAAAAATATATCTCATACCCTACCATAATTATATATAAATGTAAAGCAAAATTGCATAATAAATATAGGGTACTTAGTGAACTATTTTTGATCAAAAAAAGTATACAAGCCGTCCCACCAGCGGCAAGGTGACCCTAAATTGGGACGGTACCTATACTGCCTATATTAAAAACCTTACTGTATATCAAAGTTGAAATAATGCCCTTTGTTGAGCTGATTGGTATATATGTAGCTTACCACGGGCCTAGGTGGTCTGGAGTTGGGACCCGGTCCTATTTGTCTACCCTTTTATATGCATTATTTCAACTTTGATATACAGTAAGGTTTTTAATATAGGCAGTATAGGTACCGTCCCAATTTAGAAATTTTTTCTCAACATTTTATTTCAGTTATATTTTCAAGCAGATCAGGGGGTGTTCATATCCTGAGCCGACCATAAGCTGCCCCCAAAAAACTCACTGTCTTCACCGAGGGGTGCGCAGTTCAGGCAAAAGAAACGTATACACAGTCCATAATATGGATATCCATGGAAAATGGAGGGCTTGTAGTGATCGATGGGTTATTGCATTGTGGGGTGGCTAGGTTCTGCTTGAAAGTATAAGGACATTCACAAATGAAAAAGATATCATACAAGGTTTACTTAAGTCTTGCAAATGAGAAAACAGGTGTACTGGTGTGATAATTCTAAAAATACAGGTGCATCTCACTAAATTAGAATATCATCAAAAAGTTAATTTATTTCAGTTCTTCAATACAAAAAGTGAAACTCATATAGAGTCATTACAGACAGAGTCATCTATTTCAAGTGTTTATTTCTGTTAATGTTGATGATTATGGCTTACAGCCAATGAAAACACAAAAGTCATTATCTCAGTAAATTAGATTAATTAACAAAAAACACCTGCAAAGGCTTCCTAAGCATTTAACAAGGTCCCTTAGTCTGTTTCAGTAGGCTCCACAATCATGGGGAAAACTGCTGGCTTGACAGATGTCCAGAAGGCAGTCACTGACACACTCCACAAGGTATCAGAGTCTGGAGGAAGAGTGGAGAGGCCACAATCCAAGCTGCTGGAGGTCTAGTGTGAAGTTTCCACAATCAGTGATGGTTTGAGGAGCCATGACATCTGCTGGTGTAGGTCCACTCTGTTTTATCAAGACCAAAGTCAGCGCAGCCGTCTACCAGGACATTTTACAGCACTTCATGCTTCCCTCTGCCGACAAGCTTTTTGGAGATGGAAATGTCATTCTCAAGCAGGACTTGGCCCCTGTCCACACGGCCAAAAGTACCAGTACCTGGTTTACACACAACAGTATCACTGTGCTTGATTGGCAGAAAACTCACCTGACCATAACCCCATAGAGAATCTATTATAGAGAATCTATGGGGTATTGTCGAGAGGAAGACGAGAGACACCAGACTCAACAATGCAGACGAGCTGAAGGCTGCTATCAAAGCCATCTGGGCTTCCATAACACCTCAGCAGTGCCACAGGCTGATCGCCTCCATGCCACATTGCCGCATTGATGCAGTAATTGATGCAAAAGGATCCCAGACCAAGTATTGAGGGCATTTACTGACCATACATTTCAGTAGGATAACATTTCAGATTTTAAAATAATTTTTCAAGCTGTTATAAAGTATTCTAATTTACTGAGATAATGACTTTTGTGTTTTCATTGGCTGTAAGCCATAATCATCAACATTAACAGAAATAAACACTTGAAATAGATCACTCTGTGTGTAATGACTCTATTAGACAACCAACAGAAGATTAGACCCCTAAAATATAACTTTTATTCGAATATGCTAAAAAGGACTCAGTAGTCACCATAACAACAAACACAAAAACAAGACAAAATGCCAGGGAACAGGGATAAGTCACACATCAGTCAGGAAGGATTACGGGCTCTATCTGTCCCTATTTTGTCCCTAAATTCTCTCCCTTCCTGACAGCGGAGGTTGGCACCCTAATTTTTGCTCCGTGGCGCCCCCGCTCAACGTTGGTGTCCCTAATATCCCTGGTAAATATCTATCTTTATATTTAAAAAACCACAATCGTGAATAAAAGATAGAGAAAAGTGAACGTACAGATTAAGAAGCCGACAATTCATCATAGATATGCATTTAAGGAGACCCAAGGGAGAGAATTTAGGGACAAAATAGGGACAGATAGAGCCCGTAATCCTTCCTGACTGATGTGTGACTTATCCCTGTTCCCTGGCATTTTGTCTTGTTTTTGTGTTTGTTGTTATGGTGACTACTGAGTCCTTTTTAGCATATTCGAATAAAAGTTATATTTTAGGGGTCTAATCTTCTGTTGGTTGTCTAGTCTTGCAATTGGGCCCCGCTTATACATCCCTTGTTCAGGTGTGTAATGACTCTATATAATATGACTTTCACTTTTTGTATTGAAGAACTGAAATAAATTAACTTTTTGATGATATTCTAATTTAGTGAGATGCACCTGTAGATAAAAGGGTTTAACTTGAATTGACGTCATAGCACAGACCTGCATCAACTCAGCTTAAACAGAACAAAACCCATAGGACCCTATTCATCATAGTTTTTACTCCAGAATTCTGTTATAAAATGCTCAATCGTATAATTTGGATGCAACTGAAGACTATGTAAAAATGTTGCAACTTTTTCCTTTCTAATGGCATTTTTATCGGTAAGTGGGCAGGGTTGTGATGACTGCTGTTTGGCAACTTCATCATGAGCAGCGGTGGTCGCTACAAATCCTCCTCCAGTAAGTGGCATAGCGCATGGAGGCGCTGTCCAGCCATCAGACGCTTCTGATGAATATGTCTCTTAATGAATCAGGAGCTGCGTCCTTCACCTCCGCCCTCTCATCAAGACATTAATCAGGTGCATAGTTCTTTAAGGTGACAATGCAGCAATTTAGCTCGAGTAGTTAATATTTTGTATGCATTTATGTACATAAATGACATAGCCGAGTGCTGTGATGGCCTATTTTTATTAGTCCTATACAGAATCCATAAATGGACGGACCGACCTGTGCTAAGCATACGTGAAAATTATTTTATCAAACATGGACATAGTCTTTCCTAAGTAACATTGGGGTCCCTGGTGGTCCTAACCTCAGCAACTTATATTTTATCCAATATGACAGTAACAGTGTGTCCCTCCCCGGCCTGTGTTCATGTACTCTATGTAATGTAACCTGCTTTAGTGTAAGGGGTGTAAGGCTATGTGCCCATGACGCACCCCTGAGCCTTCGTCGCGCGGCATCGCGCGCACGGGAGCTTACCCGGAGCCGGATCTGTTGAGGGTTGTAGTCTCATGGCGGTGACCCGGTCCGTGCCCAGGGAGTCAAACTGAGCGGCGATGTATTAGCGGTAGATGTTGGACGACTACGCCACTCGTTGAATGCAGCGAAGGAGCTGCCGCTGCAGGGCAGACCGCTGAGGCCGGTGGTAGGATTGTGCAGCGTGATAGTATCACCCCCAACGGAAGGGGTATGGCCTCAGGGCAGCCGACGTGGATGATGGGGGTAGCAGGAATCACTCAGAGACGATGCGGTGTAATTCAGGGTCTTTACTGGTGATAAACATAGACCCTCCCGGAGTACTGGCTAGTGATCGGGGCCTGGTCAGTCCTTGAGCAGATGGGATCTCCCCTGGCCAGGCGGAGTTGTAGGCCTCCCAAACTGACTGTACTCTTCTGGCTACCTTGCTAGAGGCGGGTATAAGTAGCTCACGTCCCTGAGTGTACCGTGTGGTGCTCACCCGTATGGCCGGTGACTCGGGGCCTTCTAGTGGCGTCCGCTCCACGACGGCGGTGCTGGTCCCACGCGTGTGACCGTGCCTTCGGGTTTCTTGGCCAGAGGACCTGAAATCCCCTGCCGGGCGGTTTCTGCTGCTGGGTAAAGATTAGTCCCCACAGCCTCGGACTCCGGGTCCGGTGATAGCTTCTCAGTCAGGGCGAGCTCTGCAGCTGCCAGCCCTGACTCCTTATAGCACTGCTCCCACAGAGCTCCTGATGTTCTTTTCCTAGATCTACTTCTCTTCTCTGTCTCTACTTCTTCTCTACTCTCTAACCCTGCCTCAGCCCTAGGTTTATATAGGGGAAGTTCTTCCCCTCCCAGGACTGGGCAGGAGGTGTGGCATGCACAGGATCCCTGACCAAGAGACCTCCCACCTGCTCTCAGACATAACATTGCTGTTACTGTGGAAACCAGACCCCTGGGGTGCCACATTCCCCCCTAGTGAAATTTAGTACTCCGGGACTAAACATATTTTTAGAAAAACATAACAAGGTATAAACAATAATAATACAATAACAAAAACACATAAAGATGGTTACGGCGTGTCCGCAACCGGGTGCAGTCTTTGAAGAAAACAAAGGTGTCCATTTCACCAAAACAGGGAGACGTAACCAGGTAGGGGTCTGTCCTGCCCCGAGTCCTTAACAGTCTTTTAGTCCATTCCTGGGTTACGCTCCAACTAATTGTACAAGGATTCCCGGTAAATCCACCAAGGACTCCTAAAAATAACTAGAAACACATAATTATTTACAAGTAACAGACAGGTGACCACAAATAAAACAATTTAAACACTTCAAATCCTCCAACGTGCGGGTAACTGGCCTCTAGTGGCCCTAGTGGACCTACGGAGTTGACTATCTGGCCCTGAACTACAGGGTGTAGGAGCTGTCAAGGGTAAACTGGGCAGCTGTCTACGGGCTCTTTGGCTCACTAGGGGTACGGCAGGCTCACTATGAGCAGAGGGTTGATCCTCCTGTTCTGCTTGTGTGGAGTCTGCTGCCTCCTGGACCGGCTGCTCTTCCAGCTCTACCTGTTGCTCCGGAGGCACTTGGGATGCTGGTTGGAGGAACGTGAGGACGGGTACCACAACTGCACCATTGACTTGAGTCCAGGATCGAGGGAAGTCTCCGAGCACAGTACTAACCATATCTTCCCTTTCCTCTACGGGTCGAGGGTCTTCTTGCTCTCCTTCTGGGTTCCGTAGCTGTTCGGGACACTTCTTCAGGTGATCCCGGGATACAATGGCTGTGGTTTCCCCTCCGTCTTTACTGATGGTACAAACCTTTGGGTTGTCGTGGCTTGAGGGCAGTACGGTGTACGGGTCCTTCTCCCACTGGTCGTCCAACTTGTGGAGCCGTCTCTTCCTCTTCAAGACCTGCTCTCCGGGTACCAGGGGAACAGCGGGAGCATACTGGTTGTAATTTTTCTCTTGTCTTTCCCTAGCGAGACAGAGACTTCGCTCCACGCTCTCCTGTACTTTCCGGTACTGCTGCTGCCTCTCTGTGTCCCAGTCTGCTTCCGGTGAAGTGTCCTCGGGTGTCAGGACTCCCATCTCCAGGTCAACAGGTAGCTTACCAGGCCTTGCCCTCATTAAGTAAGCCGGGGTACAGTTGGTGGAACCTACAGGGATGTAGTTATATAGGTCCACCAGGTCGGGCAGCTTCTCAGGCCACAGACTGCGTTCTTCCAGGGGCAACGTTTTCAGAAGATCCATTACCACCTGGTTCATTTTCTCACAAAGTCCATTAGTTTGCGGATGATAGGGTGTCGTCCTTATCTTCCGGCAGCCATACAGATTGCAGAATTCCTGGAAGACCTCCGCTTCAAAGGCAGGTCCCTGGTCCGTCAGCACTTGGTCCGGGTACCCGTGTGGACGGCAGAAGTGCTGCTGGAAGGCTCTAGCTGCTGTTTGAGCTGTTAAGTCCTTAACGGGGACGACAACCAAGAACCGGGAGTAATGATCCACAATGGTTAACGCGTAGACGTAGCCACTTCTGCTTGGGGTCAGTTTTACATGATCCAAGGCTACCAGTTCCAACGGCTGCTTGGTGACAATGGACTGAAGGGGGGTCTTCTGGCTGGCACGGTCCTTCCTTCTTAGGTTGCACGGGCCACAGTCTCTGCACCACCTCTCGATGGCTCCCCTCATGCCTACCCAGTGGAACCGCCCGCGCAGCAGGAACTCCAGCTTCTTCCATCCGAAGTGGCCAGCCCCGTCGTGGTATGCCTCCATCACCATGGCTGCGTCTCTTCGTGGCACCACTACTTGCCAGATTAGTTCATGCGTCCGGGAGTTGACCATTCTGCGGCACAACTTCCCCTTGTAAAGGAACAGTCGACTCTTCTCAGCCCACAGTTGTTTGGCTTCCTCCGGAGCGTCTGGGTCAAGGCGGGCATCTGGCTGAGTGAGCATCTCCTTCACCAGTCGGACGGCAGGGTCACTGTCTTGCGTTTCCTCCCAGTTGTAGTGAGGCAAGGGGTTAAACGTAGCGGCTTGCTTACTCCTTACCCGATGGGAATACTGGATAGTCCCATGACGGTGGAACGCGGGGAGTTCGACTTCTTCCAATCCCTCTGAATCTTCTCCTACGTCCGGTAGGTTTGGCATCCTGGACAGGGCGTCCGCGTTGGTATTGGAGCGTCCTGCCCGGTATTTGATTGTGAACTCGTAGTTGGACAGACGGGCCATCCATCTCTGCTCTAGGGCACCGAGTCTTGCCGTGTCCAGGTGTGTCAACGGGTTGTTATCCGTGTACACGGTGAACCGGGAAGAAGCGAGGTAGTGCTTAAAGCGTTCGGTGACTGCCCACACCACTGCCAGGAACTCTAGCTTAAATGAGCTGTAATTCTCAGGGTTTCTTTCGGTGGGTCGCAGTTTTCGACTGGCGTAAGCGATTACTCGTTCTTTCCCCTGCTGGATCTGGGACAGTACGGCTCCTAGCCCGATGTTACTTGCGTCGGTGTAGAGGATAAAGGGTTGGCTGTAATCAGGGTACGCCAGGATTTCATCCCCCGTGAGGGCCATCTTCAGCTGGCGGAAGGACTCTTCTTCTAACTTCTCCCATTTGAAGGGCGGCTTCTGGTTCTTGGCCTTCCGGGACTGGCCTATCAGGAGGTCCTGCATAGGAGCTGCCTTTTTGGTGAAACCGAGGATGAATCTGCGGTAATAGCCTACCAACCCGAGGAACTGCCGCACTTCCTTTACACTGGAGGGACTTGGCCATTCCTTAATTGCGGTGATCTTATCAGGGTCGGGAGCCACTCCGTCAGCGCTCACCACGTGTCCCAGGTACTGCACCTTTGGTTTTAGGAGGTGACACTTGGAGGGTTTTACCTTTAGGCCGTAGTTTGCCAGAGCTTCGAACACTTCCGCCAGGTGTTTCAGGTGGTCCCCATAAGTCTTGGAATATACGATGACATCGTCCAGGTACAACAGGACCGTCTCGAAGTTTCTGTGGCCCAGACAGCACTCCATTAATCGTTGAAAGGTTCCTGGTGCGTTACAGAGTCCGAACGGCATGCAGGTAAACTCGCTAAGTCCCATCGGGGTGGTGAATGCGGTCTTCTCCCGGTCCGCCTCTGCTACAGGAACCTGCCAGTACCCGCTAGTGAGATCCAAGGTAGAGAAGAAGTTAGCAGATCTTAAAGCAGCCAAAGACTCCTCTATCCTTGGTAAGGGGTACGCATCCTTGTGTGTGATACGGTTGATTTTCCGGTAATCTACACACATCCTCATGGAGTTGTCTTTCTTTTTGACTAAGACTAGTGGAGCTGCCCAGGGGCTACAGCTATCCCTGATCACCCCAGCCTCCTTCATGTCCCTAAGCATCCCCTTGGCGTGTTGGTAGTGTGCAGGGGGTACGGGTCGATACCTCTCTTTTATGGGAAGATGGTCTCCCGTGGGGATGTGGTGTTCTACCCCCTTGACTCGCCCGAAGTCTAACGGGTGTTTACTAAACACTCTCTCGTACTCTTGAACCACCCGATAGACTCCCTGTCTCTGGTGAGAGGGAGTGGAGTCAGTACCCAAATGTAGTTGCTGACACCAGTCCTCCATTGTTTCCTTAGAGCCGTTACTTTCCTCCGGGGAAGATGGAGGCAAGGGTTCTACGGACTGTATGGAATTTTGATTGATGGTATACAATTTGGCTAGCGTGGCATACCGGGGCAGGTACACTTCCCTCTTCCCGATATTTATTATGCGAACGGGCACCCTCCCATGGCGTACATTGACCACCCCCCGTGCTGTCAAAATGGTGGGCCTACTGTCTGAGTAAACTGGTTCTACCATTGCCTGGTAATCTCTACCTCTCAGACCAATAGCTGCCCGGCACCAAATCATCATTTCACTTTTTGGGGCATGGCAATAGGAAAAGGGTCACACATTCTTACGCTACCAATCTCACCACCGGAGAGTTCTATCTGTTGCCGTCGCATCAGTGCCCGGATCTCTTTCTGGAGCACTCTCTGCTGGCCGGAGCTGGCGTTCTTGGCAACCTGCTGTAAAAGGAAAATCACCTCTGCAAGACAATTTTCAATTACATTAGTTCCTAGAGTTATCTTTGGGTGACTCTCGCGCTTGTCAATGTCTACAATGATCAGTCCCTGTGCCGCCAATTCGACTCTACCGATTTTAATGGTCACCTCTTTAAATCCAATCTGTGGCACGGGCTGACCATTGCTGGCGATGATACTCAAGTCGTCGTCAGGGTAGCGGGTGATATCCGAGTCATTCCAGTACTGCTTGAAGAGCACGTACGGGATAGTGGTAACCTGTGACCCGGTGTCCAGTAGGGCACTCATGGGGATGCCATCCAGTACCACGGGCAAGACTGGACGTCCTCCCACATATTTGTCGCGCCAGTTCGATGGGCCTGATGATCTTTTTCCTGGGGTTTGGCCCTCTACCCCAGGTTGTGCCAGTTTAAAGGACAGTACCTTGCCATATGTCCGGGTTGATTGCAGCGGCGGCAGATGGGTTGTCCGTCCTCGTTGTATCGGTCGCTGGGTCTTCCTCTGGCCGGTGGGGTCCTCCTTGGTCGACGCCACGGGATGTCCTCCGGTCCGGATGCCAGCTGGATCTTCCCTGGAGTGGAAACTTGTAAAGACTGCACAGTTCGGGTTAGCGCGGCAACGCTTTTAGCTAGCTCTTGGACCTGATGGTGCAGGTCTGGAGCCGGGTCATTGTTCAAAGCCTGCGCATCAGCTCCCACAGGCCCTGCCGACAAGGGTGCTGCCTCCTGGTGGTAAGTGGTAGTGGGACGTCTGTGGGTCACAACGCCACCTGGTGCCGGTTCTCGGAGCACCCGGATAGCTCTGTCCTTGAACTGTGCAAATCCCAGATGAGGGTCCTGTAAGGCCATTGCCCGCAACTGGGTTCGGTGGGCATTGCAATATAAACCCTCTATAAATTGTTCAGTCAACAGCCTGTCCTCGTCTCCCACGCCGTCAGGGTCGGTCTGCTTAATGGCTCTCAGGGCCTCTTGTAGGTTCAGGGCATAGTCCCTTATACTCTCGTGTGCTCGCTGCTTGCACCCGTAGAATCTAAGCTTGATCACGACTGAGGTGCGGGTATCAAAGGTGTCCCTCAGCCGGGTTAGTATCCCTGCAACAGTCCTTCCCCCAGGTGGCCAGGACTTTACCTCCCTTTGGGCTGCCCCGGTTAATTGGGCCACCAGGATGCTCACTTTTTGCTCTTCTGTGAGGGGATACACCTGGAAGAGGCTATCCAGCTTTTCTCTAAAGTCATGTAGGGTATGTGACTCCCCTGAGTACTGGGGTAGCCAGGCCGCTCCCGGGATATAGGGCATGGTGAAAGGCATGACTGCAGCAGCGGTGGCGCTGGCGGGGGTTGAGGCAGTGAAGCTCTCCTCCGTATCCGACATCTTCCTCCCCCCTAGTGGACCGTGGCCTACCTTGCGATGATCCTCTTCCGTAGGCCGCGGCTCCGCAGTGGATCGTCAGGGTTGAGGACCTTCCGTCGCGCTCCTGTGACGTCGGCGTCTGCTGGGCTCCTTCCAGGACCTTACGCAACGTCCGGACGTGAGGCGGGGCTTCAGTTCTCGCGCGCTTTCGGAGTCCACGCCCCTCTTCTTCCCGCGCGGCGTCTTCAAGATGGCGTCCAACGGCGGGAAAACTCCACGGATGGCGGGAAGAAGGCAGAAGATGGCGCCGGATGGCGGGAAAACTTCGCGGATGGCGGGAATCTTCACCACTGGTAAGTTTGAACAGTCTTTTTCAGGCACGCAGTACCCGTTGGTTGCGGGCACGCGATCCTGCCGACTACGCCAAAAGTTGACGCACCCCTGAGCCTTCGTCGCGCGGCATCGCGCGCACGGGAGCTTACCCGGAGCCGGATCTGTTGAGGGTTGTAGTCTCGTGGCGGTGACCCGGTCCGTGCCCAGGGAGTCAAACTGAGCGGCGATGTATTAGCGGTAGATGTTGGACGACTACGCCACCCGTTGAATGCAGCGAAGGAGCTGCCGCTGCAGGGCAGACCGCTGAGGCCGGTGGTAGGATTGTGCAGCGTGATAGTATCACCCCCAACGGGAGGGGTATGGCCTCAGGGCAGCCGACGTGGATGATGGGGGTAGCAGGAATCACTCAGAGACGATGCGGTGTAATTCAGGGTCTTTACTGGTGATAAAGATAGACCCTCCCGGAGTACTGGCTAGCGATCGGGGCCTGGTCAGTCCTTGAGCAGATGGGATCTCCCCTGGCCAGGCGGAGTTGTAGGCCTCCCAAACTGACTGTACTCTTCTGGCTACCTTGCTAGAGGCGGGTATAAGTAGCCCACGTCCCTGAGTGTACCGTGTGGTGCTCACCCGTATGGCCGGTGACTCGGGGCCTTCTAGTGGAGTCCGCTCCACGACGGCGGTGCTGGTCCCACGCGTGTGACCGTGCCTTCGGGTTTCTTGGCCAGAGGACCTGAAATCCCCTGCCGGGCGGTTTCTGCTGCTGGGTAAAGATTAGTCCCCACAGCCTCGGACTCCGGGTCCGGTGATAGCTTCTCAGTCAGGGCGAGCTCTGCAGCTGCCAGCCCTGACTCCTTATAGCACTGCTCCCACAGAGCTCCTGATGTTCTTTTCCTAGATCTGCTTCTCTTCTCTGTCTCTACTTCTTCTCTACACTCTAACCCTGCCTCAGCCCTAGGTTTATATAGGGGAAGTTCTTCCCCTCCCAGGACTGGGCAGGAGGTGTGGCATGCACAGGATCCCTGACCAAGAGACCTCCCACCTGCTCTCAGACATAACATTGCTGTTACTGTGGAAACCAGACCCCTGGGGTGCCACACCCACGATGCAGAAATGCTCAGTTTCCGCATCTCCCTGGCAGAAAAAACGCATGCGGATTGCACATGCGGATTGCACATGCGGATGTGAAGCGTTCTTCACTTGCATTTCCGCATGCGGGTTGACAAGCGCTTTCCAAGCGATTTTAACATCACTTGGAAAGTGCTTGACAACTTGGTCACACTATATAAATCCATGCAACCGGCATGGATTTTTATAGTGTGACCGAAAGAATGGTAAAAAATAAATCTATACTTACCTTCTGATGGCCCCCGCTGTCTTGCTTCTCTCCGTCCTGGCTGCCGGCAGCGCGCGGTACACTGAAGGACCTGCCGTCATATGACTGACGTCAGCGCAGGTCCTTCAGTCCACAGCACGCTGCCGGCAAGTGAAGAAAGGGACACCGCGAGCCATCAGAAGGCAAGAATAATATTTATTTTTTATTTTATTCTTTTTTTCACAGGTTCTATGGTACCCAGGTCCGGAAGAGAGTCTCCTGTCCTCCACACCCGGGTGCCATCCGCACATAGAAACGCATATTATCCATGTGTGCAAATGTGCGGACACAGATGATATGCGTTTCAATGCAAGTCAATGGCGGCAATTACGCTGCGTGTCCGCAAAATTAATGGACATGCTGCGGATTATCATTCCGGAAAAATACGCAGCATGTGCACAGCACGGATTATCATTGGGGAACATGGCAGGCCTTCTACCATGCATTTAAGCGTTTCTGCAGCGTTTTTGACAGTGCTTAAACGCATCGTGGGCACACAGCCTAACAGCGTGTCCCTCCCCTGTGTTCATGGACTGTAATGTTATCAGGCCTAGGTCAACATCTCTTGTTGCATCTAGAGGGTGTGACCCCTTCCCCCATCCAGGGGCTGATCCCAGTAGACAGAACAATAGACTCATGTTTGGCCCAGTCAGTTGCGTGGGGCCTCCCGATGCTGGAGGGTCTCAGGCTGCGGCCAGATCCTCCTGGCGTGTGTGGATTGATAGAAGCCGCCACGTGGGACTGTGTTGTGTCCCTCATGTGCTGGATCCATTAAACTTATCCAAGGACTATTTCTATATTTTCCCTGGCCGGAGGCGCCCCTGGACTTGTTTCTGCTGTTATATAGCAAAAAGGAACCAAATACAGAGTATATGGCAAAGAATCAAAAAACTTTATTGTAAACAATATACAGAAAAGACATACATGATTAAAAAGGACGACACACAGACAACCAAACTGGGTGACACATATACAACATAATAATAGATGTTAAATATCTATTGGGATAAAGTACAAGAAGTGCTCGTATTCAAGTCATTTATGCACTGGTACAAAATTATGGCATATTTCATCACTATGGATATGTACCACGTGCCATATGGCCTATAGTGCCCTATGAAAAAAAGCTAAACAAATATATTGCACTCTTACCCATATTAGATCAGCACCCAGAATAAACAAGGACCTCAATGCGTGTTTCGCGTGGTATATCCTATGGATTCCTCGGGGGGGATTGTTTAATAGGACATTCCATGTCTTTTTAAATATACTTTTGGTCCGTTCCAGTCACGTGACCGCAGGCCCTAATCATCTCCTGGACCATCAGCGCATGCACGCTGAACCGCCCGAGCCAGATACGTCACGCACGGCCATCAAGGTGAACCACGCATGACAGGGAACCAGGACTCGTTGCCATGGCCACCATCACACCGGCCACGCAGCCCCACTGGATGCCCCTCTACCCAGCCCATGCCCCCCTCACACCAGCCACGCAGCACCCCTGGATGCCCCTCTACCTAGCCCATGCCCCCCTCACACCAGCCACGCTGCCCCCTGGAGGCCTCTACAACATTTATTCACATGGTCAGCTCTCCCCACCTCAGTCCACTCCGGATCAGCATCAGTCCTCACAGCAGAACGCTGAACACGAGCTCCTCAGCAGAGCCATAGCCAGGGCACAGGTTGTTACACAGCTCAGTACAGGAACCTCAGCCGAGTCCTGGAACTCTTTTTATTAGAAAAGTATAAAACAAACCATAAAACACACTGCACAAAGAACAAATTGCAAAACACAAACAAGTCCAAATTATAAGGTCCAGTATGAATTAAAAGGCAAAAATGTCCTGCAATGTTCATGGAACATAAAACGTCATTTCCAAAAGTCCCCCCCAGCAAGGGAAGACCTTAACCCTTTTTTTCCAAAAATATCCCCTTCCAACATTCACTCCATATTCATACCTAAACCCCCAAAACAAAACAACAAACTGGCCCAGTTTTTTTTTTTTGTTCCCACTCCCAACACCCAAGGTCCCACGACAGTCTGTGGCCTCATCACACCAGGGTCCCACTAAAGTTTGTGGCCCACAAAGATACCAGGTCCTTTTGCCTTTTTTCCCATCCATTTTAGGATGTCCAAACCACCAACCCATCCACCAAAACCCCTCCCCCCCTCCCCCCTGAAACCCCCCACCCAACCTACACTAAACCCCCCCCAAACACACATCATAATACACAGACATATAAAAAATAATATACGCAACTTTATAACACTACAATAAACCTAAAAAACTTAATCACATTACCATATACAACAACCATGAACCAAAATCAGACCCAAGTTCGGTGCTTGCAAGCCCTATATACGGGTTCCAATACCATAAAACAAAAAACTACACGTGAGGGTAACAGCCCACCACCGGGAACTGGAGACTACAGAGGCTCTCACCCTAATCTATCACACAGAATCCTATCCCTCTCTAATAAAGAAAAAGAAAAATCTGTCCCTACCACCCTACCAATCTTTCCCTACCTGTCCCTACCTGTCCCTCACTACCAACCTAATACTAACTACCTGTCCCTAAAGACTGTCCCTACGTGTCCCTCCCTGACCCTACACATCTATCTGACCCTACAAATAAATATAAAATATAGAAAGGGACTAAACTAACCCTATCACAGACACACATTCCCTAACTCTCCCTAGGGCACATTAAATGAGAACCCCCTCCATAGAAGGGAAGCCCTCCCTGCACCCAGCCTCTCATACTCCAGCGAGCGCACTTTTGCCAGGTCACCCAGGATGTTCCTAATCACCTCTTCCCATGGGAGGACTTTCGGCTGGGTGGACACTAAACACCGTGCGTTCCACGTGTAAAACCTAGTCACTAAGCTAACTAAGAAAACAGTGCCCCGATCTCGGCCACCAAGGGATCTGAATGCCCCATAGGCCCACTCCGCATAGGAAAGGCCTGCCAGCCTGGGCCAGCCAATGGAAGCACCCACCCTCTTGTAGACCTCTGTATTAAAAGGACACCGAAGCAGGAAGTGCTCCATGCTTTCAAGCATGCCGCCACACTCCTCGCGGGGACAATCCCGGTAATCAGAGTTCCTGTACTTCAGGTTGTCCCTCACATACAGTCTCCCATGGAACCAGCGCCAAGCCAAGTCCCAAAACTTCAAGGGGATCCGCTTAGAGTTTAATAACCCGAGCCCCACCTCCAGATCCCGGCTTGGGCAATCCTTGAGGGCCAGGGGCTTCTGGAAGTGGGTCAACAGAACCCTATTGTCAAGTAACCTCTTTGACAAGGTCCTGATCTCCCACACTCCCAGACCCCACCGGCGGATCACCTTCACAACCAGGGTAGCATAAGCCGGAAGATGCCCATGAGGCGTGCGAAGGTCCTTCACCCGCCCTCCTGTCTCCCATTGCTGGAAGAAAGGCCGAAACCACCCCCTACAGGAGAATACCCACGGAGGAGCCCTCTCTAACCAGAGGTTGGCGATGTTTGCCTTAAGAAAGGTGTTTACTAGAAACACCACTGGGTTGACCATACCCAACCCTCCTAGTCTCCTCGTGCGGTACGTGACCTCCCTCTTTATTAGGTTCAGCCTATTCCCCCATAATAGTTGGAAGAACAGGCTGTAGACCCGTGTCCAAAGAGGTTCTGGCAAGATGCAGACGCTGCCCAGGTATATTAATAAAGGGAGCAAATACCCCTTGGCCAGGTTAACCCTTTCCCTCAGGGTCAAAGACCAACCCTTCCACTGATCCACCTTCTGGGCGGCAATCTTAAGTCTGCCCTCCCAGTTTTGCTGGGGATAGTCCCCCGGGCCGAAACTGATGCCTAAAATTTTTGCTGTGGCCTGAGGCCCTGGAAGGGTGTCCGGGAGATCAAAACTAGGATCTCCCCCTCCCAGCCAGAGACTCTCACACTTATCCCGGTTGATCATGGACCCAGATGCCACAGAGTAGCGCTCAACCTCAGACATGACCCAGTCTGCCTCCTCTCTCGAGGATACAAAAAGGGAAACGTCGTCGGCGTACGCCACTACCCTCAAGGTGGTCTCTGGCTCCGCCCGGTCCATCCCGACTCCCACCAACGGTCCGCGTTTCACTCTCCTTAAAAAGGGGTCGATCGCGAACACGTATAACAGTGGGCTCAGAGGACAGCCCTGGAGGACACCAGACTTCACCTCAAAAGGGGGTCCGAACCAACCGTTCACAAGCGGAAAAGTCTCTGCCCCATTGTATAATACTCTCAACCAATCAACAAACCTCCCGGGCAGACCGTACCTCAAAAGGACGGACCAGAGGTACTCATGGTTAACCCGGTCAAAGGCCTTCGCCTGGTCTAAGGACAGCAAGTACCCCTTCCAGTGACCTGCCCTGCTCTGCTCCACTGCCTCCCAGACACCGAGCACAGCACAAAAAGTACTGCGGCCTCGAACAGAGCAGTGCTGGGCCCCTGAAAGGAGCCGGGGTGCAAACTTCACCAACCGATTGAAAAGCACCTTTGCCAGAACCTTTCGATCCGTATTGAGAAGTGCTATGGGACGCCAATTCTCAATACGGGACGAGTCTTTACCCTTTGACAGAATAATCAGGGCGGACTTCCTCATTGAACCGGGCAGAAAGTCCGAGGAGTCCCTAAAAGTCCTGTAAAACTCGGATGTTAAGCCATCCGGACCGGGCGATTTTTTGGGCCGGAGCCCATCAATGGCCCGTCTCACTTCCTCTTCCCTGATTGCTTCTGCCAAAACATGAATAGAGGGGGTCATCCCCTGGCTCAGGGATGGTTTCAGCCAGGAAAGCCGACATCTCATCCCGATCTGGATCCCTCCTTCCCAAGAGGTGCGAGTAGAAGGATCTGACCACCTCCAGGATCCCTGATTTGGATCTGTTCAGGGAACCCGTACTGTCGATCAGTCCTGTTACCATCTTGCAACTCACTGACATCCTGCAGTTCCTGTAGGGGTCGGGCGAGCGGTACCTCCCGAAATCCCTCTCAAAAACTAAGGATGTGTGCCTATCATACTGGCACCCCTTCAGCAAGGCCTTCACCCTGGAGATTTCCTCACGGTCCCCTCCAGTTGAGACGAGCTGCTCGAGTTTCCTCCCCAGCTCCCGATACAGGCGGTACCTGTTCAGGCCTCTGAGGCTCGAGAGCTGACGGAAGAACCCCGCAACCCTTCTTTTGAAGATCTCCCACCACTCAGACTTACTGCTACAGAGACCCAAGAGAGGTACCTGGCTCTGAAGAAATTCCTCAAAGGATTGTCTTACATCCGCTTCTTTCAACAGGGACGAATTCAGCTTCCATAGGCCTCTCCCTATCCGGGGAGTCTCTGTAACATTCAAGGAAAAGAAAATAAAACAGTGATCGGAGAATTCCACCTCAACAGCGGACACTGCAGAAGAGACGGCTTCCTCCTTTAAAAAAAACCTATCTATCCTAGACCTACAACTACCCCTATGAAAGGTGAAACCTCCGTGACCTGGGGTGTGCCGGATGTGGACATCCAGCAGGCGAGCTTCACTTGCTATACTGTTAAGAGTATTACTATCAAAATCCAGCCTTCGGTCTCCGGGGCCTCCCCTATCACGGGATCTAGTTATAGTATTAAAGTCCCCACCGAAGACCACCTGCCGGCTGGTAAAAAGATAGGGCTTGATCTTCAGGAAGAGACATTTACGGTCCCACCTTGACTGTGGACCATAGATGTTAATGAGCCGGAGCTCCTGTCCCCCCATGAAGACGTCAAGGACCAAGCACCTCCCCACTTCTACCTCGATCACCCGTCTGCATTCCACCGAAGCGGCCTTAAAAAGGACCGCTACCCCGCTATACGGCTCGGCCGCAAGAGACCAGTATGAGGGCCCGCACCTCCACTCCCTCCTTGCTTTGTAAATGGCCCCCATGTCCGTTAGTCTGGTCTCCTGCAAAAATAAAATGTCAGCCTCAACTCGGTTGAAAAAATCAAGGGCCATAAATCTGGCCGTATCTGACTTTATACTGGCGACATTAATCGACGCCAGAGTCAACGGGGTAGGTTCCGCCATCATGGGTGATTGAGTTAGACGGCCTTCTTTTTGACCGTACCCCCCGATTTTTTCCGCTCACCTTCAGAGGAGGAGCCAGACTCTCCCCTCCTCTTCAGTGACACCGAGGTGTCCATGGTACCCGCCACCTCCTTCCCAGTACTGGGTTCCTCACCCCTGGACCCCAGGGCAGTCCCCCCCCCAGAGGAAAGTGAGCCCCCGGAGGATGGACCCCGCCGCTCCCTGAAGGCACCTCAGATGTTACCGTCGGTCCCCCGCCCCTGACCTCCGACACAGCAGAGTCATTGAGGGCATGGAACCGGTTGGAGAGGGGGATCAGAGGGGAGCCGGTGAGCCCTTCCGTAGGCACCTTAGCGGCCAGGGGGGGGGCTTTAGATGTTTTTGCCCCTTTTTTGTTCCTCCTCCTCCGACTCTTAATGGTCTTACCGTCACCTGATTTTTTAGGCTGCTCCACCACCTCCTCGTCCAGACTTTCATACTGGGAGGAATCTTCAGAAGCAGCCACCTCCTCCCTCTCCATCCTCCTGATCTCCTCGTTCACCGCCTCCTCCCCCAGGGCCTCAGGGGCTCCGGCTGCCGCTTCTGGGGTGGGGACAGACATCACCCCAGTCGCCTGAGGCTTATCCTGCCCCCTACCCCCACGGTGCCTCACCTGTTGCCACTGGTGGGCAGATGAACTGGCCTCGCCTTCCCTCACTGGCCCCTCAGCTCCTCTCCCGCCCCCACCTCCAGCTCCAGCAGAGGATGCACCGCTGGGGACCCCCCCATGGCTCTCCCCCGCCTGACCAGAGATGGTGTTAGAAACGGAGCGGGGGCAGCGGCTATACGGGTGACCTAGGTCACCACACAGATGACACCTAATGTCACCACAGGCCGCGGCAAGATGACCTACCCCACCACACAAGGCACATTTCTGCACCTTGCAGCCCGCGCTGAAGTGACGGGGATCACCGCACCTGTGGCAGACCTTCGGTTGCCCCTGGTAGAAGATCAGGATCCTGTCTCTCCCCAGAAATGCTGAGGAAGGGATGTGGGTGACAGTACCGCCTGAGACCTTCAACCTCATCATGAAGGTCTAGCCCCCTGACCAAATGCCAAACTCGTCCCTGTTCTTTTTTGGGACGTCCGTGACCTCCCCATAGCGAGAAAGCTACGTCAAGATATCGACCCCAGAGAGTGACTCGTTATTGGTTAGAACGGTCACCCTCTTTACGCCATTTTGGCGGGACACCTCCTGCACGGCAAAGTCTCGCCAGCCGGGCTCCCCCTTCACGAGTTCAAAATTCGACCAGAAAAGCTCTAGGCCCTCCGGTCGAACAAAACTGATGTCGAAGACAGGGGTACCAAAAGGATGGATCAGGGCAAAGATGTCAGTCGCCCTGAAGTCCATCTTCAGGAGGAGCTCCACGACCCTCGCTCTTGGCGGGCACGCTTCACTGCCCCTCCACCGAAGACGGACTACATTCCTCCTGGCCACCCCCTGCCCGGCTGTCGGGAGGGACCACACTGTCTCCCCCTCCCTTTTATCTTGGAAGGCGACCAGGCCGTGTCTATCCAGCCAAAAGGCCAGGTCCACCTCTCTTCCCTCTACCTGGATCGTCCGTTCTCCCTTCTTGAGGGCCTCCAGGAAACGGCGTCGCAAGTCACCATCCCTGAGGTCCAGAGGTGAGGAAGCCCCCCGAGAAGACCCCGAGGCCCCGGCTACTACCCCCGCAAAACTCCGAGGACCAGCAGCCGGGGGGGCAGATGGACCAGCCCTGTCCCCACTCCCCCCACTACCAACAGACATACCATTCTTACCCCCGGCCACAGACACGCCAACATTCGTATCCTCAACCACAGCCACATTCATGCCTACGCCATCCCCATCCATGTCAACAGTCACCCCACTTGGGCCACTCTCACTCACATGCACACTGGGGTCACAGTTTTTCATTTTTTGCAAGCATTTTTTGCCAGCAGTTTTTCCACTGCTGCCACCTGCTGGCAGCACCTTCCCTGCCGGGGGGATTTGGGAGCCAGGTGCTGAGACTTTTGCCGGTGCCCCTGCCCCAGATAAGCCCACGAGCACAGGGGACACCGACAGGCAGGCACCACCTCTGCTGTCTGTTACAGCTGTGGCACCACTGCTCCCAGCAGCTGCCAACACTAAGCCCCGCCCCTTTCCGGCAGAGCCACGCCCACTTGGGCGGGTTTTGTCTGCGAGGCCACGCCCCCCGCACCAGGCAGCACGGTGGGGGCCCCAGAGGCCACTCCCACCGGTGCCGTGGATGACAGGGAGGCCACGCCCCCCACACCAGGCAGCACGGTGGGGGCCCCAGAGGCCACTGCCACCGGTGCCTTTGGTGACAGGGAGGCCACGCCCCCCGCACCAGGCAGCACGGTGGGAGCCCCAGAGGCCACTCTCACTGGCGCCGTGGACGGCTGGGAGGCTACGCCCCCCAAAGCCGGCCGCGCCGGGACCCCCGAAGCCGACCGAGAACCGGGTCTACTCACAGGGACCCCTGGACCAGCGGCACCAGCTCTCAGGGGCATAGCACCCCCTACCGTCGCACCCTTTGCCACAAAAAGCCTGGCCACCCCAGCTCCGGCGGCCGGCCCCAGGCTAGGCCACTCCCCCTCGGCACCCAGCGGCGGTGGAGCCCCCCGCGCTGACCCATTACCGGGCCCCTGCGCAGGGGGCCCTGACCTCACCACGGATTTTGCCAGGGGAGCAAGCCCCACCTTACGCTTATGAGCCGGCTCTGCCGGAGCCGCAGGCCCCGCGCCCTTTGCCTTACCAGGTTTCTGGGTCCCTAAAAGTGATCCAGATTTTTTAGTGGATCCGTGTGTGAGGGACCCAGACACCCCAGCACACGCCGCCGGAGACGCGGCCCCGGCTGTCGGTGCGCCACCGACAGCGCAGGAGGCAGCGGCAGATGTACACGCCGCCTCCTGCACGCCAGCAGGAGCACCAGGTGCCAGGCCAGACCCCCTTTTTACAGGGGCTCCAGCACGAGCACCACCACCAATGACACCCACCGTCGGGCCGCCCTCCGCGCCATGCTCCATATCAAACACCTCGGACCCACTGCCTCCATTACCACAAACAGAGGCAGCGCTCTGCGTGCCATGGCCTATGTTCTCCCCGCTCCCTCGCTGTGGACCCACAACAGAGTCCAAGCCGGGGTGGGTGGCGGGTGCCGCACAACGGGACAGGGGGGCCCCAGAGAGGGGGACATACACAAATTTATGTGCAATAGATGTTTTCTTTTTTTTTTTTGCTTTTCTCTTCGTCCCCCTCCCGGGTGCCTCATCCTCGCAGATCTCATCCCCGAACG
Source organism: Phyllobates terribilis (assembly GCF_046119375.1). Taxonomy (NCBI): domain Eukaryota; kingdom Metazoa; phylum Chordata; class Amphibia; order Anura; family Dendrobatidae; genus Phyllobates; species Phyllobates terribilis. The sequence goes on from NW_027362833.1 coordinate 4,229,261, forward strand.
TAAGCTGACCAAAACGTACCGGGGACTCGATCTGCTGGATCTGCTGCATGATAAGGCAGCCCCCCTCACTGCTGCTACTCCCATCCTCCTCATCCTCCCCCTCGCTCCCGCTGCCCTCTGAAGGGCTAGAATCAGACGGGAGAGCCATCTGCTCAGGGGCTATCCCGCTATGCGATGCCTGGAGATCACTTACCAGGCCACCAAGCGGTGGGTAGGGTGCGACCTCCTCCACGCATACCTCTTCCTCCTCCTCCACCGCCTGGCCGGGGCCCTGCGACCCCTCCAGAGCCACACCGGTCATGGCTCTGAACTGGTCATCATTCCGCAGCTTCTCCATGAAGGGTCCACTGCCTGCCAATATGGTGCTCCTGCGGTCCTGCAGCTCTTGGATGGCTTGCTTGATTTTACGGACCGCGGCGGATAGCTCAGGCTTCTTGGTGCCAGAGGCCCTCTCGGACCTCTCCTGAGCTACCCTCAACTCCCCCCAGAGGGAACTTAGCTTTTTTGCGGTGTCCTCATACTCACAGAGGTGCGCATGGACACGGGAGGCATAGGTGACGGTTGCCTCCCTCGCCACCTTGGTACCCCAATCAGGGGGCACCGCTGCAGCACCTCTGCTGGCACTCGACCTACCTCCAGAGGGAGGAGCTGCCGCGGTCGTAGCCTCGGGGGTCCTCCGGGTCTTCATGCTGGAACCCCTGCTGCCTCGGCCTGATGTTGCAGCCATAGCCTGGTTGGTGTTCCTCCCACCCCCCGCCGGCTTAGACCGGGAGGTGGGAGCCGGGGGCCCAGCCCCGGAGGCCAGTCCCACTCTGAGCCTTCTTTCCTGGGAAGGGGGCAGACAAAAAGTCCCAGATGGAAAAACAAACCTCCCTTCCCAGGAGCTCTCTCCACACACAGCTCAGTACAGGAACCTCAGCCGAGTCCTGGAGTCCTCTCCACAGTACAACTCAGGAGTAACTACAGGAGCAACTACAGGAGCTCCTCATCACCAGTCCTCCCGTCCAGCACAACGTACACACTGCTGCGGCTGCATGGCTAATATCCACTGGACTGAGAAGGCCCCGCCCCCTCCGGTGACATCATGATTCCATGAAATCACTCCTCCCCCTCAAGAAATCTACTCCAATCTAGACGCTCCCCTGTTGCTGAGGCGTGGTGACGCTGTAGCTGGGTGATTGCAGTCAGAGTAGTGGTGTTTGGCGTCTCTACTACAGGTAAGAAGATGGGACTGTACCAAGGTGATTACTACATTCAGGACAATAAGTAGCTAGATGTAGGTGTGCAGAATCCCACTCCCAATATTGTCAGGGTCTCTCACCCCCTCGTGTTGCCGGCTGTCAGGCTCCCGCACCCCCTCGTGTCGTCGGCTGTCAGGCTCCCGCACCCCCTCGTGTCGTCGGCTGTCAGGCTCCCGCACCCCCTCGTGTCGTCGGCTGTCAGGCTCCCGCACCCCCTCGTGCAATGGGCTATCAGGGTCCCGCACCCCCTCGTGTCGTCGGCTGTCAGGCTCCCGCACCCCCTCGTGTCGTCGGCTGTCAGGCTCCCGCACCCCCTCGTGCAATGGGCTGTCAGGGTCCCGCACCCCCTCGTGTCGTCGGCTGTCAGGCTCCCGCACCCCCTCGTGTCATGGGCTGTCGGGCTCCCGCACCCCCTCGTGTCGTCGGCTGTTAGGGTCCCACACCCCCTCGTGTCATGGGCTGTCAGGCTCCCGCACCCCCTCGTGCAATGGGCTGTCAGGGTCCCGCACCCCCTCGTGTCGTGGGCTGTCAGGCTTCCGCATCCCGTCGTGTCGTGGGCTGTCGGGCTCCCGCACCCCCTCGTGCCATGGGCTGTCAGGCTCCCGCACCCCCTCGTGTCGTGGGCTGTCAGGCTCCCGCACTCTCCCCTTGTCGTTGTCTGTGGAGAAGATTAATACATATTTTAATTTTTCAGATTTTCTCTTATAAAACAAGATCCCTGAGCTTCTGCCTTTGACCGAAAAAATGGCGTCTGACAAGTCGCTGCTGTCTGCAGAAATGAACACAAGCATGGAGGAAGCGCTGTATGAACAGATGCTGATGAAGGTACGAAAGATGAATTGGAGAGGCCAGCAATCACCGGGTGAATGTCTCCTCCGTCAGCCGCCGGGGGCGCTGCAGTCTCCAACATTTACCTAATGTGTATTGTTGGCTTTAGACCCCTCATAGTTGTACTATTTTGGGGCAGGAAAAATCAGTTTGCAGAACCATCCTGTTCATGTTACTCACTGATTCTCACTTGTTGCCTCATTTCAGGCCAAACAGGAGATACAGAGCAGAATACCGAACTTACCAGAAAGCAGACAGATCAGACCCCAGCCGGGTGAGATGGGCGTCCTCTGATTATTATCCAGATTACTTTGTGCATATTATGTGACAGATACCACAGTGGGGCAGTGGAGTCTTATTGACTACAACGGTCACATGATGCAACCAATGTGGGGGTCACATTGTTTTTTCTTATGCAGTTGATTACATGTAAATGCTGCTTGGCTTTTGCCGATTTTATTGTGTTTTTGTTCACTTTTTGTTTTTATTTTTGTGTTAGGTTTCTGCATTAAAACTCGCACATCCAAAAATACCGAAATCTTTATTAACATCTGCAAGTCGAACCAGATCCCAGCGCCCCCGGACCTGATGGAGCAGGAGTTAGTCAGCATCCTGGAATCTGATGATCCCTCCGGCTATCGAGTCCCCATGAGCCTTGGAGAGCCCCACGTTGAAGTTGATAATAGTACGTTTTTTTTTTTTTTTTTATTTAATACAGCGCATCTCTTTTTAAAGGGGTAGTCCAGAGATATCCTTAAAGGGGTTAAAATAGCAAGTATTACAACTTACTAATCCTCAATGGTCAAAGGTGCCATCTCCACAGGTTCTGGTAGGTCCACTTCAGTTTGACATCTTGTTGTTGACTTTTGAACTTTTTTGGTTTAGATTTGGGACTTAAAGGGATTGTCCACTACTTGGAGTCCCCTTTAAGAACTTATACCACTTATTCATAGCAGCCCTACTAAGGTCAGTGGGTGAGTCGGCACCGCAAAGTATCTAAGTCCTGGTGCACTTTGTCCTACAGGTGGAGGCGGCTGCACGGCATACGACATAGTGATTAATGGCACCTTCTTTGAGAAAATTAAGGTAACTGCAATTGCTTATTCTGACATACGAGCTGTCTGCTCTCCTTTGTGTCAGCTCCTTACTTTGTATTTTTTTTTATTAGAATAATGAGCTTTTCAGGGAATTTTTTATCACCGTGGCCATGGATGGACAAGAGAACAAGTACGAAATGGAGCTGTCAAGAGGTAACGACCACATCACTGATATTTTCCTTGATTTTTCCATCGACCACACAAGGACTTGTTCCTTCATGGAGCAAGTTTACCATATAATATATTGAAAATGTTTATGTACCAACCTGTTGTATGGCACCGTATCAAATGCCTTTGAAAAGTCCAGATAGACAACACCAACTAAGTTTCCCTGGTCCAACCTAGAACTTACCTCCCATAGAATCTTTTCAGATTAGTTTGCAGGACAGATCCCTCATAATCATATGTATAGGTTATTCTTATTGAGGTGCTCCAGGTTAGTATCTCTTAGAAAACCCACAAAGATGTTGCCCACAGTACAAGTTAAACTTACCGGCCTATAAATTCCAGGCTCACATGTTATCCCCTTCTTGAATATTGGTACCACATTTGCTATGTGGGTGTAACGCTGGTGGATATAGACCCACTGCCCCACAGGAGGGTTGTGACTAGGTGTCTACTGGGTCTCCACTAGAACCTCTGGTGGTGAGGATAGACTGGGCTGCCGGTAGACACCAGGTACCACTTCAGGGCAGTCCCCGGGACTGCAGCAGCATTCCGGAGGTACCAGGGTACCAAATACAGGAGAGCTAAGATAAAGACTAGGTCAGACAGTCTGAGATCGGGGCAGGCAGCACAGGTTCAGGATAGAGAAAAATGGCAAGGGGGACAGGGGTTTTTGATACCAGAAAACTCTTTTAACGCTTGCAACCTCTGTTTCTTGACTGCAACTCAAACAGTCAAATCAGTCAGTAAGAATTTAGGGCACTTCCATTGTGATATTTTGCATCAGCATTTGTTAGCAGACGCCAGGAATGGATCCAAAACAGAAGAGGTGAAAGTGTTTCAGTTACTATTTTTCACTGTGTTTGTTCCCCTCTGGTTTTCAGCTTACAAATACTGATGTAAATTAGTGCCAAAAATACTCACTGTGTGAATGAGGCGAGGAAGCTGCTTGTAATACTGTAATAGAAGTCCTTATTCTGAGGATGAGTGCTGTAATTCTTGTCTTCTCTGCTCCATCAAACTCCCCAGAGCAGGGGCAACCCCTGGGGCAAAACTGCTGGCGGCAGATGTCCAGACGTATGACTCAGTGATGTTTGATGGACCCCAAATCCCAAACAAAATGAATCAGACACATACAAAATAAATACACAAAGCATTGCAATTAGGTGTCAAACGTTCTCAACTTTATTTAAATTTACATGACACCGAAAATGGCACAACCCTCGACTCACGAAGAGTCACCCTCCAGCGCTCAGGAGAGGAAAACCCCCTGTGGAGGAAACCTCTAGAGAACCATGGCTGGAGGGCTGCGCTTCCCTTGCGCTTAGAGAGTTAGTGCCGATATATGACGGAGTTTTAGAATTTGTACATATTTACAGAGAACGACATAACAAATATAGACTATAATTGTGATAAACTGGATGTGGGAGAGATCTGGCTGCGATATCTGTCACCACATTTATTGCTGGAACGAATTTAGTTGATCTGATTTCCCAGGTGGATCTACCACTTCTCCCTTACAGATCCAGCTCCGTCTCTCAAGAAGTTGGGTACTTGGTTAAAGGGGTTGCTCATTATGGATAACCCCTAATAGGATGAGTATCCAATTCCCCTCCCAATTTATCACCCATTAAAGTCAAGGATCCATCCATGAACTCCCAAAGAAGAGCAGCTCTTTGTACATAGTAACAGAAGGGGATCCTGTTTTGGGGACCCCCCCTCTGTTACCTTCCCATGCCCCCGGGGTGTCTAAGAAGACAACCCCTTTCCCTGCTAGAACCTCCAAATTACACCAACGTTGGCACATTACGTGGGGTGGTCAAGCTCAAGGTCCTCAGGCGCATCATCAGTAATGGCGCTGATCGTGGCAGCGCGGCATTCTTTTATGGAATCTTCTTTATGACACTTGTTTATGCCCTCACAATAGTTTTCATGGTTACTACAAAGGCTATTACTGATGCAGGATCCAAGTATTAACCCTTTCATCATTGGTAATTCACTTTCATTATGGAGGCAACTAACTGCACTTGTTACCAAGCAGAAGTCTTATCATTACGGCTTCCCTTAGGCACCATAAGAAATACAGATTATAGAACATGCGTACAAGTGTTTCAGGAGTGTTTTGCACTTTTTAGATCCATAGATTGGGCTTATAACTAGCACTGTACAAAGCCAAAAATTAAGAGGAAATTACTTGTAAAATAATATTATAGGGAATTGCATTTCAAGCATTTTCCTAATGTGCATTCTACATACTTGCATAGTTGCATAGGTTGAAAAAGTTTGAACTTTAATGTCCTAGGTCTACCTCCAAAGTTATACATTTTCTATTACTAGATTATTTATAACCCACAATGTCATGTTTTGTTAAAAAAGTATCCAGCCCTTCTATAAATGCTGTTATACTATCTGCCATTACTATATCTTGTGGTTGGCATTCCACAGTCTGACTGCTCTATCTGTAAAGAATCCTTTCCTATTAAGTTGCCAGATTCGCCTCACCTTCGCTTGTTATGAATGTTCCTGGTGCTTTGTAAGGTCCTGGAAAGTGATAAGTCATGTGCCAGTACTATGCATTGACCACATATGTATTTATACATATAAATGTCTATTTATGAAGGAGATAATAATTACCCTTCATAGAGGTGTTATGATCATTCATAAATTGCTTTCATAGGTTTGATCTCCAGGATTAGGAGAGATTTGGGGTGTAAACTTAATAAACAATGAGTAAAACATCAAAGCAAACGAAAAAGGGTTTGTGACCCAAACTGGTAGGTGAGACCGGCTAGCCCCATATTATACGAGGTCACAACCAGGTTTCGCCTGAGGAGGGCAGCACTAATGAGTCCTCAGGAGCGCATAACCCTGAAATATGCAGCGATTCTACACTACCCATTATAAAAGGGTAATATGCTACTTACTACCATGTTTTAGCTAAGATACAAGGCATACTTGTAAGGAGAGATGAAAAAGGTGATGGGGAACAACATATAAATATACTGAGGAACGCTATACACTAGTGGCCAAAATTGAGGCAACACCCCCAAGATTTATGAATTTTTAGCATTTTGCCAATACAAATACAAATTTCATGAATGTTTTTGATTTCACAGTAAAGTTTTTAAGTAGAAATAAAATCTCATATAGAAACACAATATTAGCAGGAAATTTGTTCATTTGTCAACAAATTGGACACTATTGTCACTCAGATGACTGTGGGAGAAAAGCCATTTATTTGTCCTATTTTCATATCTAACACTAAATGTTATTACTCAGTTGGACAGCCCTTGGCCTTGATGACTGCCTGGCATCTACTTGGCATGCTATCTACCAGTTTGTGTAAATCAGATGGTGTGATGATATGAAGCCATGATTTGATGATGGCTGCAATGAGTTCCTGCTTGTGTGAAGCCCGCTGTTTTGACACCTCTCTTTTGAGGCGAGCCCAGAGATTCTCAATAGGATTGAGATCTGGGCTGTTTCCTGGCCAATTCAATAGCTGGACATTTTTGTCCTTGAACCAAGAGAGACATTTTTTAGCTGTATGGCATGGGGCTCCATCTTGCTGAAAAATAAACGGTGTCCCTTCACTAAATACATCATGTGCCGAAGGAATGAGTTTAGGCTGAAGGACTTCCTTGATGTCCTTTTCAGCATTAACTGTTCCTTCAATTACCTGCAGCCTACCACCTGCATCTCTGGACACGCAGCCCCCTACCATAACACTCAGAGGATGCTTCATGGTGGGTACTGTACCCTCTGACAACCAGTCCTCTCCAGGTCGTCGTCGAACGTAGCAGACACCGTCGCTGCCAAACATGGGTAGGCGTGTCTCATCGCTCCATATAACATTTCTCCATTGTTCAGTGGTCCATTTACAATGTTCTTTGGCCCACTGCAGACGTTTCTGACGCTGTGAGGCATTCAAAAATGGCTTTTACCTGGTATTCTGGCTCTTAACTCCGCTTTTGCCAATCGTCGTCGAATCGTCCGATCGGACACTGTCAAGGGAAGAACATTTCTGCACAAAAAACGTGTCGCTCGGCAGGAAAATCCCCTTGATATTGCGTTTTTTGAGATTTTTTTTTCCCGTTCTTTAGAAACGCTGCAAAAATACTGAAACAATAAACATGAAACTGCTTCAAATCTGCAAGGATTCACTACTCCTGCTTTTCCTGGTACTATCAAACATAGCATTTTTGGGAACTTGGAGCTCTATATTACAAATATGTCCGTCCCTCCAGTTGAAAGAAATTAACATTTTCCTGGAGGGAAGTTTATATTTTACATTATGTCAGTTTTTGTCTATCGATGATAAGGTGCAGTTTGCAGCAATTTTTATTGTGACATATACCCAAATCATTCACGAAAATATTTCACATTCAACGCGCGTCGGACGGGCCTGCGTGCTCTCACATGCCAGGGCTGAGTTTCAGTTCCAGTCCGACCCTGTTAATCATCTATAGTTTCCCTTCAGAGTGGAAAATGCTGAAAAATCGGAAGTTCCTGGGATCCATTTTTGAACAGAATATCAGAACCAAATCAAAACCGATGATTCAGGGAATGGACACAATGTCCCAACTCTAAGGTACAAGTCTATGGCATACAGTCTGTAAAAGACGACAGAGTAGGCTGCTGTTGAGCATCGGCGGCTTCTCTGATGTTCCTCGCTCATCTATGCAGTACATGGTCGGCCATTCAATTGATTGGATGTCTTATAATACCACATTTCCCCTAGGGACACAAAGTATGAAGAGCTCCACTCCTCCTGGTGATAGGTTATACCCAACAGATGGGGCAGCGCCACTCCTCGTGGTGATGGGTTACACCCAACAGATGGGGGAGCGCCACTCCTTGTGGTGATAGGTTATACCCAACAGATGGGGGAGCGCCACTCCTCGTGGTGATGGGTTATACCCAACAGATGGGGGAGCGCCACTCCTCGTGCTGATGGGTTACACCCAACAGATGGGGGAGCGCCACTCCTCGTGCTGATGGGTTACACCCAACAGATGGGGGAGCGCCGCTCCTCGTGCTGATGGGTTACACCCAACAGATGGGGGAGCGCCACTCCTTGAGGTGATAGGTTATACCCAACAGATGGGGGAGCACCACTCCTCGTGGTGATGGGTTATACCCAACAGATGGGGGAAGTTACAGAATGGCTTGTTATGGTGCAAGAACATTGTGGACATTGTTTTTTTTGTTTTTTTTTAACTATTTTGCCTTTATGTTCTTTATTTTTTTCCTACAGACCCTCCCAGCTAACTCCAAGCAAGTCCCTCATCTCAGAAGTTGAAAGGTTTGGGTTACTTTGAGGTTTAATGCATGCATTTACTTTTTTTAGAATCCCATCTTACAAAAGATATAGGATATCCAACTTCTTGGACTCCAAGAATAAGGGGGCTGCAGCCTGGAAGTAACCCCGCTGCCCTTTTTAAAGAATATGCTGGAGTGGGGCAGCTACCCGGATATTCACTGTGCAGGAGAACTGCAGCTAAGCCCATTCACTTTTCTGGATCTATGCTGTCGTTCCGCTGCACAGTGGAGGCCATGATGCCAATGTGCAGGGAATGACTGTGAAAGGGGCTGTTCCTCATTACAAGCATCAGTGCCACTTTATTATATTAGAGATTGACCCCAACAGATCATAAATTGATGGTGTACCCTTTAATATACTGCTTCCTTCATTTTTTTATCAGTTCACCCGTGAAACCAGATTACATGATTGTGGCGGAACCTCCTGTAGGACACCCAAGTTTTCTGGTGGCTGAAATCTCTTTACCTAAAGTGGTGAGACCCTCAGATGTGGTTTAGGATTGTGATCTTTTTGCATTTCATGTGATTTCCAATAGTCTTCCCTTATTAAAAGTTTGTGCCAACCTCGTGCTACCAGTCCTCCTCTGCCAACTTTTATCATCACAGCTTTGATGTGTCCACAGTAGCCAATTGCTGGCAGTTGTGACACATTTGCTGGATGATGATGATATAATTTTTTTTTCATACCATGGTGGGTTGTTTGCAAGCTGTTGGAATGGGAAAGAATGACTCTGTCACCAGAGAACGACTGTTCAAACCAAGCACAGACGCCCGGTGCTTCACAGCGGGACCAGTCATTTATATAAACCTCCCCCCCTGCTTGTTTCCCCTCCATCTCCACCATCACCTCTTCTTTGACAGTTCTGGCTTCATAGATCCAGAGAGGAGATAGAGGGAAAACAAGCTGGTGGGAAGATGTATATATTATACTAGATGGTGGCCCGATTCTAATGCATCGGGTATTCTAGAATAGGTATGCGGCCGACCGGGCGCAATGAGCAGAGCTGTGTTTAAATTTTGCGCCAAAATCGCTGATTGGTTACGGTTGCCCGCCTCGACCAATCAGCAAAGCGGTGTTAAAATTTGGCGCCTAAATCGCAGATTGGTCACGGCCGGCGGTCACGACTAATCAGCAGAGCGGGGTTTAAATTTGGCGCCAATAATGCTGATTGGTCGCGGCCAGCGAACGTGACCAATCAGCAGAGCGGTATTTAAATTTGGCACCAATAATGGTGATTGGTCGCTGCCGTGACCAATCAGCAGAGCTGTGTTTAAATTTGGCACTAATAATGCTGATTATTCACGACCGGTAACCGCGACCAATCAGCAGAGCGGTGTTTAAATTTGGCGCCAATTTCTCTGCTTGGTCGCGGCTGGCCACTGCAACCAATCAGCGAAACGGTGTTTAAATTTGGCGCCAATATGGCTGATTGGTCACGGCCGGTGGTTGCGACTAATTAGCAGAGCGAGATTTAAATTTGGCACCAATACTGCTGATTGGTCGCGGCCGGCGACCGCGACTAATCAGCAGAGCGGTGTTTAAATTTGGCGCCAATATTGCTCATTGGTCGCGGCCGTCGACCGCGACCAATCAGCAGAGCGGGGTTTACATTTGGCGCCAAAATTGCTGATTGGCGCGTCCACCAGGTGCGAACAATTAGCAGAGCGGGGTTTAAATGTGGAACCAAGATCGGTGATTGGTCGCGGCCGATATTTAAAATTGGCGCCCAAATTGGTGATTGGTCGCGGGCAGCGCCCGCGACCAATCAGCGATTTTTAACACAAATGGACCTTTGTAACACCATGCGGATACTGTGGGGACATCAGCGGCTAGGGTGTGAAGGGAGACCGGAGACCGGGGAGCGGCGCTGCGGGTCAGGATACTTCTGCTCCGAGCGCCCGCTCATGTCCCGGGTTCTCCGAGCGGAAGTACCCGCACAGGCAGCGCCGCTGACATCCATGCGGCTAGGGTGTGAAGGGAGGACCGTGGAGCGGCGCTGACATCCAATTGGTCGCGGCCGCTATTTAAATCTGCCGCACAAATCGGTGATTGGTCGCAGTCTTGGCCCGCGACCAATCACTGATCTTGACGCCAAAGTTAAACACTATTGTGCTGATTGGTCGTGGACGCTGCCCGTGACCAATCACCGATTTGGGCGCCAAATTTAAATATCGGCCGCGACCAATCACCGATCTTGGCTCCAGATTTAAACACCGCTGTGCTGATTGATCGCGGCCGATATTTAAATTTGGCGCCCAAATCGGTGATTGGTCGCGGTCAGCGCCCGAGTCCAATCAGCACAGCGGTGCTTAAGTTTTGCGCTAAGATCAGTGATTGGTCGGGTCCGAAGACCGCGACCAATCATCGAATCGTCTTGGTGAGGACCGGGGAGCTGCGCTGCCTGTGCGGCTACTTACGTTGCGAGACCCCGGGACATAGCGGGCGCTCGCAGCAGAAGTATCCCGACCCCCAGTGGTCCTTCCGCTGCTACCGGCCGGGAGATAAGCGCCTCGCGCCGCTCATCTCCCGGCTGCATCTCCGTCCCGCAGATGGGTCCAGCGGTAGGGTTCTTTCTGCTGTTGCCGGCTGCATCGCCGCTCCGCTCCGTCCCGCAGATGAGCCGCTAACGGCCGCCATCTTTTTTCAGAAATCCCGCGGCGCTGCCGGACCAATGAGCGACGCGGGATTTCCTGGACAGACAGACAGACAGACGGGATAAGACGATTATATAGTAGATTATTTAATTATATAGTGCCATTGATTCCATGGTGCTGGTGCATATAAATGATGTTATAATGATGATATAAATGATGAAAGAGGCTTGTTGCGATAGTGTAGAACACGCCGCTCTTTATTTTTTCTATATTAATGCGACATTTGGAGGAATCGCACAGAAAATGCTTTAAATGTATTTATTTTTTAATTTGATTTTTCTCATGTCCATGATTCACATTGCGTTAAATGAGGCATAATGAAGATTAAGAATGTTTCAGCTGTATCCTTCATCAGACAGGATAATGTAGCTTAAGGGGACCCACTTGGTTAAATATAGGGGTCAGTTCTGGTCTTCCCAAAAAGCAGATTAAGTAGTCACCACACGGGAATCTGGTGATTACTGGGTTTGCTTTTGGGGACCCCAGATTTCTTCATATAACCGACTGGGCCTTCTGCCTAATGAAGGCTACATTATCTGAAATTCTGGTACCATTCATTATGCCTCACTTAAAGGGGTTGTCTGGCACTTTAATATTGATGATCTATCCTAAGGATATTCCATTAGTATTAAAGTGGTGGACAACCCCTTTTAATGCCGTGTGAATCATAAAAAATATTTGAAGCATTTTCTGTGAGCAGTTACTCCAAGTGTCAGATTTAATGTATGAGACGTCTGGAGCTACACAGTAACTTCTAGTTGGCCACATATCAAGATAAAAGTTTAGATTTTTGTGCACTTGTTGGTTACAACTTTCTTTCCCGTACAGAAGCATTCAGCGACATAAGCGTTGTTACCACGCTGGTCTTCTCTTTACAGTCTTCTGCTAGATCTCGTGTTGGACTTGGGTGAAGACAGAATAGTCTTAGTCGGACGTCCCGATTTGTATCATCTAGACGTCTTCATTCCTTACAATATCATCCAAGAACAAAGTGGAGCTCAGTTCAACAAGGACAGTAAGGTGAGACAACAAAGCAAAGTTGGACATGTCTTATAGCCCATTCTGAAATCTCCTTCTTAAAGAGGTCCTCTGAGAAAATGTATAAAATAAAATTTTAAAAAATGTATACATTTATTTAGCAAAAATAAATTGTTTTAATTAGGGGATAATTCTATGTGAATACTTTTATGCCCAAGAATGGCAAAAGTATTCTCGGAGTGATACCTTTACTGGCTAACCAGAAAAAATATATATATATGCAAGCTTTCAGAGCACAGAGGCTCCTTCTTCAGGCAATATTACAAATGAATTCATAACATTTGTAATCCTGCCTGAAGAAGGAGCCTGTGTGCTCTGTAAGGAGATTTTTGTGTACTCATCGTCAAATCTCTTTTTCTTAGCCTCTAATTGGGGGACACAGGACCTTGGGTGTTATGCTGCTGTCCACTAGGAGGCGACACTAGGCTTAATCTGAAAAAGATTAACGGTGGCTCCTCCTCTGCAGTATACACCCCCTGACGGCATCAGCCATGTTCAGTTTTGTGCAAAAGCAGTAGGAGGAACGTAACATGAATAACATAATTATGCCTATAAGAAGGCTACCGCCCAGTGGAGAATGTGTGTCACTTCTCGCATCGCCTGGGCACTGCGGGTCCCCCCTTGGTGATTTACGTATGCCACAGCCGTGGCATTGTCTGACTGTACTCTGATGTGAGTGGCTGCCAGTAAATGATGGAAGGCTCTCAACGCCAGGAGAATGGCACGAATATCCAAGATGTTGATGGGCATGGTCGCTTCTGTTGGGGACCACTTGCCCTGTGCTCTGTGGTGCAGGTGTACCGCATCCCAACCCATCAGGCTCGCATTGGTGGTCAGAACCTTCCATTGACTCGTGAGAAAGGATTTCCCCTTTGTTAGCGAGGTTGGTTTGAGCCACCAGTGCAGGGATCTCTTGGTTGATGACGTCAACTGAAACTCCCTGTCGAGGGAAAAAGGATTCCTGTCCCATGACTTGAGGATGGCTAGTTGGAGAGGCCTGAGGTGAAGCTGGGCAAATGGGACCGCTTCTATTGCCGCCACCATCCTACCAAGGACTCTCATGGCAAACCGGAGAGACTGAGGGGGTTTGCGAAGTAGGATGCGGACCCCTATTCGGAGAGGCAGTGCTTTGTCCTTGGGGAAGAGTACTAGACCCTTGAGGGTGTTGGATAACATTCCCAAAAAGGTCAGAGATTGACTCGGGGTTGGTGATGACTTTTTTAAGTTGAGCCGGTGCAATTGGTATATGGAGGCATGCGTCTTGAAAGTCTATGGAGGCGAGAAATTCTCCCGTCTCCATGGACGCAATGATGGACCGAAGGGACTCCATGCGAAAGTGATGTACCCGTACTTATTTGTTGAGCTGTTTTAGATCCAATATGGGCCGTACGCTGCCTCCTTTTTTGGGGACTACGAATAGATTTGAGCAGAACCCTTGGAAGCGCTTGGCCGTAGGGACCGTTACTAAGACACCTGCTTGGAGAAGTAATGAAACCGCGTGGTGGAAGGCACGAGCCTTGGCTGGCGGTTTTGGGGGAACAGACAGGAAGAATCTGTTTGGCGGGTTGGAAGTGAACTCTATCTTGTATCCTGAAGACACTAGTTCCCTGACCCACTTGTCTTCTGTAATAGGCAGCCAGAGCTGGTGAAAGAGCAAAAGACGGCCGCCTACAGGTGGGGTGTCTTCCAGAGTTCGTGAGTCATGATGAGGAGGAAGTGCAAGACTTTCCTCCCTTAAATTTTGACTGGCCTGCCTTTGTTTGCCAGGTTTTGTCCGACTTTTGCGTCGACCTCGAGTTGTCCCAGCGTGGAGCGCGGCTGTTATTCTTTGCTGGTCGCGAGACGGATCAGCCGGAAGAGTTCCGAAAGGATCGGTAACGTGCCTGATTGCGCTTTTTGTAAGTGTGTTTGGGCTTCAGTTGGGGGAGAGAGATACTTTTACCCCCGGTGGCGTTGGATATCATTGTGTCCAACTGTTCACCGAAAAGCCGACCACTGAGGTACGGGAGGTGAGTGAGGGACTTCTTGGAAGCTGCATCTGCTTTCCATTCCTGCAGCCAGAGGATACACCGAATTGTGATGAAGCTATCCCGGCTGCACCCATTGCAGAATCCAGAGCTGCATGGAGCTTGTAATCTACCACGACTGCTATTTGGGCCGCTTGGTCCGACAGTTCAGGGGTAGGTATTTTGTAGGCCAGTTTGTAAATTTTGGGCCCAGGCCAGGATTGCCTTGGCAGCCCAAAAAAACTGAGGCGAACGTGAGAGCCAGGGAGGCCCCTGCGGCCTCGAAAATTGAACGGGCCATGCGTTCCACCTGCCGGTCTGCTGTGTCCCTGAGGGTTGAGCTATCTGGCAGAGAAAGTGCTGCTAGTCTGGAGACTGGAGGATCCACTTCAGGTGGATCTGTCCACTTTTTGGTGACCTCCTGTGGAAAGGGGTACCGCGCCTCCAGATATTTGCGATTAGTAAACTTTTTCTCAGGTTGTGAGAACTGCTTTTTAAGGATCGCATTAAACTCTGGGTGGTCAAAGAACACCTTAGGCGGTTTCAGGACTCCTTCAAAGGAAATTTTATGTCCTGGTGTCTCCAGGGGTGGATCGGAGATGTCCAGCACCCAATGGATAGATGAGATTAAATCATCAAATAGCACTGTATTGCCCGGGCGAATAGGGATCAGGGACCCTTCGGTTTCCTTGTCTGAGTCGGAATCACAGATGTCTTCCGAATCCTGTATCTCGCTAAGGCGACTCCTGCTGGGAGAACCGGAGCGGAGACCTTCTCTGGTCGGGGATGGCTGTGGGGATCTGCGTTGTCTGTCCCTGTCAGGGGACGGTCTAGATGAGCTGTGAGTACGGTGTCTCACACTGGAAGGGGATGACCGTGTGGTATGGGATGATGCAGATGGGGCCAACGATGCAGAGTGGCTTTGCAGAGGGGGCCAGCAATGCAGAGAAAGTTATAGACTTCACAGCCGAGTCGAGACTGTAGCTGTAATTTTATCCCACCTTAGTGTGCTGTAGTACAGCGCCGGTAAAATCCAAGATCCTGTGCTCCCCAGAGACCAGCTGGCGACCGGTATGTGAAGCGTTAACTTCCTTCCGTTCTCCCTCTGCTGGTTAATGGCCGCCGGAGTGTGGAGAAGAAAGGGGGCGGAGCGCTGGAAAGGCGGCCGTATTGCTAGAAAGCGCGCCCTTTCAGTTCGTCTCCGCCCCCTGTATGACACTGTGTAGTGTCATATTGGTCATCCGGGGGGCGGGGCGCGGAGAGTGGGCGGCGGCTTCAGCTAGGCGGTGTAAATTTAGAATGTATGCCCAAAAGGGCTGCAGGCCGGCGCGTTAGTCCGAGGGGGTACCGGATCTGAATCGGACCCCCCCCCCTGGTTTTTAATGGCAGGAAAGGCGGTGGGATACTATATTAAAAGGGAGCCCTTAAAGGGTTCCTCTGAGGCACTGTAGCGCTGGTGCCGGCAGAGAGACAGAGCTGAAGCCAGCCTGTGTCTCTGTGTGCCCTTCTGCCAGTACTGTCCCCCGGTCCATCAGGAGTCTGCAGCGGAGCTGCGATTCCTGAACGTTGGTGCAGAGCGACAGCTACTGGGAGCTATATATTGCTGTCTGCACAAATCCTGCGGTGTCTAAACCTAATGCCCCCATGAGGGGGATTGGGGAGTGTCAGGCAAAATGTATTTTTGTCCTAGTTTTAAAAATGAGAGATGTCTTAAATCTCCATCCCCTGCTCATTTAGAATGGTCCTACATAGAATTCACTCTTGCTTTCCCCAAACAAGGAATTTTTATTACCGCCATAAAACCTCAGCCAGAGCAAGCATACTGGTGTAAACTGGAAATTCCCTCCAAAATCCTATTGTCTAACTGTACAAACTTTTAATGTCGAGTTTAATAATGCACATGACTGTCACAAACACAGTGACCACATTTTTGGGATGTTCACCTTTTTCCAATTATGCCGGTATATCTTACATAACTGGGAAACCACCAGAAACCCAGGAAATGGGTTCTGATATTTGATATCCATCTTCATGAATATTGGTGACGGCAAACATGATGTATCCATCTTGGATATGAGACCCCCCCATACCAAGATATGAAATCTGAAGGCTTTTTATGTCTTAGGCAGCTGGGTGGGTTCACAAAACCGTGTGAGGTAAACAACATGGGTGTCTCCTAGTGTTTTGGCCCCTTACTAAAAACCAGAACGGACATTTTACTTCATTCTTAACCAGGGACGTCAGACGCAAGCACTCTTCGCTGCGTGGAGGAATCACACCTAGTTTCCGGGGAGCCGTGCACCCCACACAATCTGAGACCATCACCTCGTGGCGCAGGTTTTGCTATTATTTACCCCTTGTATTTTAATAACTGTTTTATGCATATATGTAAATTGTCTCTTTTATAATATCTTGTATATCTTTTGTAAACACTGCCCACTTTCGGGAGTATTTCATTATTATTTACCAGCTTCGTTCTTCTTGTCCTATGTCGAGCAAACACGTTCCTCACCCGCTAATTCACGTTACCTAACAGGTACCCGATCAACCTGTTAAGCGATCGGTGGTGGCAGTATACCGGTATTTGTGATATTGTGGTTTGAGGGTGGCTGGACGGAGGTATATATACGTTCCTGGAAGGAACTGGTGGTATATATACGTCCTGTCACATCACGTGACACAATAGTCGACATAAATTAGAGCAGCTGCGCCCGTGCTTATCCTCGGTCAATACCGTGGTTGATCAGCAGGATAAGGGGGCGCCAGAGGGCTGCAAGGTCTGACCAAGTGTTTTTCGTGACAGGGAGGGTGCTGCCTTCACAGTCAGGAGGCTGCAATCCTCCCTCGACCTCAACCCAAGACCAAAAGGAATTGGGGAAGGAGGGGGGGTCTCAACTTCGAATCAACACCCGAGGGGCTGGGGAAGGAGCGACATGGTAAGGAGACGTCTCGACTTCAACTATGCACCCCTAGAAGGGGGCAGAGGAGGAGCCATGCCGGGGGTCTCTCCAGAGACCCACTTATCTTCATTTGTAACTCCATGGAAAAAGAAAAAATCAGAAAAAAATGGAGTAAAAATCTTTAGGTGTGCCTTCTTGCGACACTAAGCAAAAAACTGAACATGGCTGACGCCGTCAGGGGGTGTTTACTGCCGAGGAGGAGCCACCGTTAATATTTTTCAGATTAAGCCTAGTGTCGCCTCCTAGTGGACAGCAGCATAACACCCAAGGTCCTGTGTCCCCCAATGAGGCGACAGAGTAATATATTTTTTTCTGGTTAGCCAATAAAGGTATCACTCCGAGAATACTTTTGCCATTTTTGGGCATAAATGTATTTACATCAAATTTTCTGGCTAGCACGGTACCACAATATAAATTTGTACTGTACATCGCAATTACAGGATAATAATTGCTTATGGACATAATGGCCAACGATGTCAGCAGCCATCCATCCTAGATGGGTGAAGGTAAACTGTTTGAGACGGACATCTCTGACCTACCTGTCGGAATCAAGAATTTGCATCTATGTCATCGATTGACTGACTGATCACATCCATGAGTCAACATGCTGTAAACCTGTCATGATGAGTGAGCAGATAGATAAGTTCCTGTCAGGGTGAGGGGCAGCATCCTATCACAACATATAGTTGCCCAGAGACATCTGAATGCATCGGCTTTCCTTTATGCCATTCATCAAACATGTCGTATATTTTGTGTATAGCGAGTCACAAGCCTCGCACTGCTCTGCGTCTTATCATTGGTTCTATGAGCTGCAGTAAAACGTGACGTATATTCCAGGTGCTGACGATCACAATGCCGGTTCAGCCAGCATAGCGGTGGGCTCAGAAGATCAGCTTTGGAAAACGTTCCTCTTATATAGATCCTGTGGATCCTACTTACATTCGCTGCTGTTTACATTGTATGCTTACAATTCTATTTAGACTTCAATATGACTCCAGAATAAATTTTTGTCTTTCTTATACTTGCCGTATATTTTTCCCAAGGAGGGAGTTTAGGTATTGTGCTTTTTTCTTTTTTTTTTTTTATTTCTACTGTAATATTTCATAATATCTGTGAATAAGTCTTGAAAATAATTTGCATTGAAAAGGTTGAGATCCTCTGAATCTACATGGATTTTTAGGAATTAAAAATCTACAGCAGTAAATCTGCAGCAGAATTTAAATTTTGCACCATGTCTGGATTTAGTAGCAGCTGCCCCTTTAAATGGAATATGTCAGCAGGTTTTTGCTACCCCATTTGAGAGCAGCATAATCCGAGGCCCTGATTCCAACGATGTATCACTTACTGGGCTGCTTGGTGTTATTTTGATAAAATTACAGTTTTTTTTTCTCATGCAGATCTCTGAATGCTGAGCTCTGTATAATAACCCCACCCACACCACTGATTGGCAGTTTATATACAGTGTACACAGAAAGCTGCCAATCAGTGGTGGGGGGCGTGGTTGGACTACGTGGCAGCAGGTTTACTAGTCCTCTAGTGATAATCTTCTGCTGATAAAAGTGTGATTTTTATCAAAACTACAACAAGCAGCCCTGTAAGTGAGACGTCCCTAGAATCAGGGTCTTTGTCTCTACATCATGCTGCTCTCAACAACAACCAATATATAGTACATCCGACAAGGGGTCAATGTGTTAAAAAAGACCTTTATTATAACAATTTGGGTACATGGCGGCAAAAGAAAAGAGCACACACACATATATATAGTAATACCATATAATAGTGAGGAGGTATAATGTAAATATTTGAATTGCAGAGACATCAGGGCTGGATAGTAGTAGCTCCAATTGTGCTAATGCATACTGATAGTATATCCTAGGTCACATAGTAAAAGGATATAATCCTAAATAATAAAAGCCAATATAGGCATTCCCAAGATAATGACCTTTTGGTATATACATATATCAAGGGATGTATTATATCCAAGTAGGTTAATTCCCAAGTAACAATAATGTTGCATTGGATTCATTCATACCTGGTATATATTGTCTGCACGTCTTGCAATAGCTCTGGGCTCAATGGTCCTACTCCTAGTGTGGCGCTCACCCCATCATGCTGTCTCAGAATAGCCAAGAAAAACCTGCTGACAGATTCCCTTTACAAATAGCTGAAATGGCTCCTAGATACCAGAGAAGGAAAACTTTATTAAAACGGTTTTGTTTCCTAAATAGAAAAGCAAATTAAACACCACTGGATAATGTGGTGTGTGAAACCGTCCATTGGATTGCTGTTTCGGGTGGGCTCAGGAGCAGAGCCCCCATCCTACACAGCCGACATCTTGCTGTAACAGCAGCGGCCAGAGCGGAGCGTGAATCACTGCTGTTTAACCATTTATATGCCGTCAATCACTGATGACAAGTTAAATAGCGCAATCGCCGGTACGCTATGCAATGTTACTAGAATTTTTTTTTTTACTTTTCCATCTCCTTGAATTACTTGTTGTGGTTTGCGGATCCATTGACTGGCCAAGTGGAAGGGCTGCAGCCGATCATTCATGTATGTAGCAGATGCACATTTCCATGTGTAAATAGGCCCTTATAGAAATCAATCAATAGAACGTATACCTGGATATCTAGGTTTATTCTTTGCATACATTTAAAGAGGTATAAGTCATGGCATATTACTAGGATGTCATTCTTGGGGGTCTGACAGCCTAATTTAGAAAGAAGTGGATGCATTATTTTCCCCTCACCCATTACAACACACCTTGAGAGAGGGATCCGCCCCACCAAGGACAGGAAACCGTCTGAAATAAAAGGGCGGTACCTCTCCCTTGCTTCAGTTGGTTTCTTGTCCTTGATGGGAACCTGTCTGAAGAAGGGTGTCTTCTTACCTGGGCCCGTTCCGGTGTGGAAGTGCGGGCACCTGCCTGTGCACCGGGTTCCGGGTCCCAGAAGCGCCGTCCGCGGTTCCCTGGAGCCGTGTTCGAGCAGGCGCATGCGGTTATGAGGGCTCCGGCTCCCCGCAGACCGCTGCGCTGTCCTCTCCCTGCCGCAGGCTCCTGGGTGGTCGCACGCTGGGAGCAGTGTCTTCCGGGTATGACGCGCCTGACGTCACGGCGCGGTGCACGCTTGGAGAGGCGTGCCCGATGACGTCGGGGGCTGCACCCGGAACCAAGATGGCGGCGCCCTGTAAACGCTTGCCGGCCGTTTTTTTTCAAAGATCGGCCGGTGGGTGTCAGGAGGGGGGAGGACACATGGACCGGAGGAGGTCCGGATGTGCCCTATTTAAGGTGGGGGCCTCCTGACAAGCGCTGCTTATACTCAAGCTCGGGTGTAGCAGCTATGGCAGACCAGGACAGCTAGGTGCAGCAGCAGCTGACCCCTCCACCGCATCAACGCCAGCGGAAGAAGCAGTCGGACACCTCGCACACGGACGGCCGCTCCAGCAACCGCAGCGGCAGCTGGAGGAGTAAGGTGTCGACGCTTCAGGGCCATCCAGAAGGGATTCATCTTATGTCCCGCCACAGCCTCAAAATCCGGTACCCTTTTGTGACTTCAGGGGTGAGTGATCTTCGTGAATGTCACTTAATAGTAATGGAAAGTTATTATGTCCTTCATTCCTTAGGAAGAAGAGTAGCGGCAAAAAGAACCCACTGGGTTTGTTCCTTATGCCAGGCCCCCCTTTCCATAGATTGGCAGAAACAGCTTTGTGCAAGCTGTATTAACCAAACGATAGCGGAGAGCACCCCGGATTTCGCTTCTAATTTGAGGTCCGTAATCCGTTCAGAGGTGCAGGATTCCCTGTAAGGCTTACTAAAGTGGAAAAAGAGATCCCATAAAGATATCTCCTCTGACTATGATTTATCCTCCCAGTCAGAGGATCTTTGCCTCGGCATCCTCCTCTTCATCAGACAGTGGTAGGCCCTGTTTCCCTATTGAGGATACTGACAAGTTGGTCAGAGCGGTCAGATCTACCATGGGGTTGAGGGAGGAGAAGGCAGCCAGGTCCCTGGAAGATATGTTCGCAGGCCTGGAGGAAAAAAAGACGCTCCTTTCCAGTGAATCCCCAAATTCAGACCCTTATAGACCTGGAATGGAGGAAGCCGGAGAAATCAGGAGTATTGTCCTCATCCTCTAAAAGGAGGTACCCCTTCGAGGATAATGTCTCTGAGTCCTGGGACAAAATTCCTAAAGTTGGCGGGTCTGTCGCCCGATTATCCTAAAGATCGTCCCTACCCCTGGAAGATTCGGGCAGTCTAAAGGATGCTCTGGATAAGAAGGCAGATTCCTTCCTGCGTCACACCTGTGAAGCAGCAGCAGGGGGCCTGAAGCCAGCGGTAGCAGGCACTTGTGTCGCTAGGTCACATATGGTGTGGCTTCAGCAATTAGGAGACCAGCTAAAGGATAAAAAGATGTCCAGAGATAAAATCCTCTCCAATCTGCCTTTGCTACAAGCAGCATCTGCTTTTTTGGCCGACTCCTCAGTGGATTCAGTTAAACTCGCTGCCAGGTCTGCAAATTTGTCTAATGCTGCCAGACGAGCCCTGTGGCTCAAGGGTTGCCCGGGAGACCTACAATCTAAGCATAAGCTTTGTTCTCTTCCTTGTGATGGTAAACTTTTGTTTGGCCAAAAACTGGACGAGTTTTTGGAGAAGGCTGGCGACAGAAAGAGAGGTTTCCCAGGGTTCACGGGGGAAACAAAAAGGTCCTATTTTCGGAAGAAGAGATTTAACCAGGGTCGCCCTCTGGGATAAAGGAAAAGATGGGAGCCCAGATCTAAAAAGGACTCTGGTTACATGCTTGGAGGACCATCCTCCAGTTCCAAAAAATCTCCCCAATGACGCGAGGCTAGAGGTCGGGGGAAGGCTTTCCCATTTTATCCCAGCTTGGGAAGCCATCACTTCAAATCCCTGGGTGTTGGATATCATAAAGAACGGCCTAAAGATACGCTTCTGTCAGGTCCCTCACAGAACCTTCATGATCACCTCCAGGAGGAAGTCCAGGGAGGAGCAGATGGCTCTAGAATCAGAGGTATTAGACTTAGTCAACACGAAGTTCCAGTTTCACAATGGGGAGGGGATTTTATTCCCCCCTGTTTGTGATAAAAAAAACAAATGGGTCCTTAAGGACCATTGTCAACCTCAAAAGTCTAAATCAGCTGATAATCAACCAGACTTTCAATATGGAATCAGTGAACTCTGCAGTGAAACTCTTACACCACAATTGTTTCATGGCAGTCATCTACCTAAAAGATGCCTACTATCACGTCCCAATCCATCCAGACTACCGGAAGTACCTAAGGGTAGCCCTGTTCATCCAAGGTCAATTGAGACATTTCCAATTCACTGCCCTACCTTTTGGACTCTCGATAGCACCGAGAGTATTTACAAAGGTTATAGCGGAGGTGACAGCTTTTCTCCGAATCAAGAACGTGGTGATTGTTCCCTATCTGGACGACTTTCTGATAATAGGGAAATCGGAGGACCACTGTTCCTCTCAACTTTTAGAGGTCCGGACAGCTTTATATCACCTGGGGTGGTTAATAAATATTCAAAAATCAAAGCTATCCCCCTCAAGGACTCAGATCTTTCTGGATTTGACCCTAGATTCCCAACGCCAATCCTGTTTCCTCCCGGAAGACAAGGTTTGCAAAATAATCAGCCTGGTCTCAAGGGCAATAAGGTCTCCCGTGATGTCCTTGAGAGAAGCAATGTCCCTACTAGGCTCCATGACTTCCTGTCTCCCGGCAGTCAAATGGGCCCAGAGTCATATGAGGCTTCTTCAGTGGGAGGTCCTGTCGGCTCAGAAATCCTTCAACGGACATATAGGAAAAAAAACTCTCCGTCTTTGGAGACAGTAAACTCCCTCTCCTGGTGGACAAACAGGGAGAATCTGACCGCAGGCTTACAATGGTCCAAACCAGTCGACCACACAATTACAACAGATGCAAGTGGCTCCTGCTGGGGGTGTCATCTGGCAGAGTTCTCAGTTCAGGGGCTCTTACTACGTCACGAAAAAGAAGCGTCATCAAACCTAAAAGAGCTTTTGGCCGTGGAGAAATCCTTGATAAGCTTCCTTCCCCACATACAGGGTCGCCATGTCCAGATCAGGTCCGACAATCGGACGACAGTGGCATATATAAATCACCAGGGAGGAACAAGATTTCACTCCCTTATGGTAGTGGCAAACAGGATCCTGCATCTAGCAGAACAACATCTCCCATCCCTCAGTGCTCTTTTCATCCGGGGGTATAAAATTCAAGAGCAGATTTCCTCAGTCGCCACACTTTAAGACAAGGAGAGTGGCCTCTAAACCCGATAGTCTTCCAAAAGATTATCCAGATATGGGGGTCACCGGACATATATTTGTTCGCCACCAGGGCGAACAGGAAGGTGGAGAGATTCTGTTCACTAAATCCAACAGAGAATCCCTATGCTGTAGACGCTCTCCACATTCCCTGGAAGTTCAGGAAGGCCTACGCCTTTCCACCGATAGTGATGATCCCGGCAGTTGTGAGAAAAATTCGGTAGGAGGGGGCGAGGATAATCAGATCCCTGGGTCCTGCCTGACAGGCCGGACCTTCTCATCCAGGGGCCAATATTCCATGCACAAGCCAAAGGTTTCCATCTGGCGGCTTGGAATTTGAGAGGTTGTTACTGAGCAATAGGGGGTTTTCACCAGGCCTAGTTTCTACCCTGTTGGGTAGTTGAAAGCCCATAACAACTAAAATTTATTCCAGAATCTGTTGAAAATTCCTGGATTTTATAGACTCCCCATTGTCGGATAAACCTCCAGTTAGAGAAGTCCTAGAGTTTTTACAAAAGGGACGTGACCTAGGGTTGGCTACGGGAACACTTAAAGTTCAGGTGTCCGCCCTAGGGGCGATCTATAATTGTAACCTGGCAGGGAACAGATGGGTCTCTAGATTCATTAAATCCTGTTCCAGAGCTAAGCCAGTTCGGGCTCTTCCTCCCTGGGACCTGAATTTGGTTTTAAATGCACTCTCTGGTGACCCATTTGAACCCCTGCAGGTTATCTCTCCAAAGATCCTCACCCTCAAAACCATCCTCTTTGTGGCCCTAACGTCGGCCCGTAGGGTGAGTGACCTGCAGGCTCTTTCTGTTGATCCACCATACACCCAAATTCATGATGACCGGGTCGTCCTGCGTACAAATCCATCGTACCTTCCAAAAGTTGTATCCAGATTCCACTGTAATCAGGAGATTGTACTTCCCTCTTTCTGCAGTAACCCTAAAAACCCTGGGGAGGTTAGGTTCCAAAATCTAGATGTTAGAAGGGCATTACTACAGTACATAGACATGACTAGTCAGTGGAGGAAGGACAAGTCCTTGTTTCTGGCCTTTCAGGGGAGTAGGAAAGGTCACGGGGTATCAAAGGGAACTATTGCTAGGTGGCTTAGGGAGGCCATTTGTCTAGCTTATACATCTACAGGTGTTCCGGCACCGGACGGTATTAAAGCTCATTGCACCGGAGCTGTTGCAACTAGTGTTGAGCCACCCCTGTAGTGTTCGAGTTCGGTTCGGTTCGTCGAACACCCGTGTGTTCGCCGAACTGTTCGTCGAACTGTTCGTCGAACACCTTCGAACACCGTTAAAACCAATGGCAGGCAAACAAAAACACATAGAAACACATAGAAAACACCTTCAAAGGTGTCCAAAAGCTGACAAACTGCTCAGAAGACACAACTAACACATGGAAAAGTGACAAGTACATATAGTCATGCGAAAAGAAAAGAGGTGGAGGAGTAAAAGGAGGGGGAGACACAGATATAGGCATGTCATGCCCTTCTAAAATCCAAAAAGTGAGAAGCCGAGACGGCCAGTCCGCTCCTGCCCGTGCCACCTCCGTGTCGCCGGGTTTGTGCCAGAGCCGCGGTGAACCCTGACGGCCAGCCCCCCTCTCCCAATACTGGTGCCTGTCCGCTGGTGGGTCGAGAGAGCCCCCCTGTGGTGGAGGCAGCTCTAAGCTTTTTAATTTAAATTGTCCCTCTAATTTGAATGAATACACTTTAAATCCATTTACAAGGATCTATTGGAGGGCAAGTCTCATGCCAGCAGCCGCGTAATTCCAGCTCCAGTAGCGTCCACTAAAGCTGCTGCAGTTAAAAAGCTTTTATAAGGATCGAGCTCGGCTGTCCACCGCAAGGCATCCTAGTGCCAGTCCCAGCCCCTATGCCTTGGGGTGCCTCCTGATGCTCTTCACTAAGTATCCCGTGGTCCCGAAGCATTTCCTTTGAAAAAATTAAGTGTCCAAACTACAGGTGGTGTAGCTTGCTTAACAGCCGGGATAATCCGCTGACTAGCAGACACTGCTACTAGGCACAAAGTATTTCCTGGGCTAGATGCAGTTAAAAATTTGTAAGTAGATACTCTCGTTGGATGCTGAGAAAGCATTCCATAGAGTCTCCTGGCACGCCATATATGATTCTCTTAAAAAGCTTGGGGTAGGGGTCTAGGGGACCCTTTTATAGCCAAAATCACGGCCCTGTATCACAATACGTCACCTAGGCTGAAGATAAATGGAACTGTAGCACCGAGGGCTCGGTTGCTACAGACGTATTGCACCTCACCCAGAGGTGTGATATCTCACTCTCAGATAAGGATGGAGTGTGGATCAGGACCCGACACCTGCATGCACTACACCACATTGCCGTGGGGCAGGGCGACCAATATGCCCCTGAGATGGGCACGACAGTCCCTGTCCCTGGCTGGAGTGGGGGGAGGGAACACTGAGGAAGGGGAACCCTGCAGTGCAGGAGCAGGGAGGAAGCAGTTCCTGGGTGCATTGAGAAGGGAGTATAAAAGGTGGGCACCATCTTAGTTCAGTGCAGAGAAGTCTGAGCAGAAGTGGCAGGGAGCAGGGGCTCTGCATGAGCTCTGCTCCGGAGGCGGGCCTAGTAACAGAGGCCCAGGCCTGCAAGAGGGAGAAGGAAGGAAGAGGAGCGGAGAAGGCTCCAGGAACGAGGAATGAAGGGATCCCAGGGGTGCGGACGGGCGAGTCGCCACCGCACGCCCGAATCCACCTGCGTGGAGGGGTCAGGCCAAAGGGGGAGACCGGTCCCCGAACTAGTGGAGGCAGGAAACGACCCTCAGCTAGAAATCGGAGGCTCTGACATTTTATGTGGCGCAGCCCCTTGCTCCACCCGCTAGGAAGGCACCACATAGGGTCAGGGAAACTGGCGCCAAGTTTACCAAGAGGAGGCCCGAGGCAGCCGGACAGAAGTGTTGGTAAGAAAGGCCAGACAAAGGACACACAAAGGGGGTCCTGTGAAGCGCTCCAAAGTTATCTGGGAGTTGTCTGAGCCCCTCACCTGGTGAGCACAGTACGACGTGGGCAGCCGTTACCTGCAGACGTGGTCTGGATAATAAGAACTGAGAGTAAAGGCCCTGAACTGCATCACTGACTCCGTGTCGTTACTGCTGCTGCCCTGCACCATCCTCCGCATACACTGCCCTGAGGCTATACTCCTCCCGTGGGGAGTTATGCTACGCTCTGCTGCACCCACAACACCAGCCTTAGCGGTCTGCCCTGTAGCGGCGGTTCACTCTGACCGCAATCCACGGGTGGCGTAGTCGGACATTTAAACATCAAAACCACATAAATAGTTCCGCCACTGGTTTGACCGCCCTGAGCCACGGAACCGGATCGCCGCCACGAAGACTACAACCACCAGCATCCACCAAAAAGTGTCCGGCTCCGGGTGTCCCAAGGCCCAGGGGGTGCGTCAGAACATTTTCATCACCTTTCACAATCACCAATGGGACAAGGCAGGGATGTCCTCTGTCCCCTCTCTTATACATCCTAGTGACGGAGCACCTGCTCTCATCAATTCGCCATAACCCCAATATTAGGTGGATTGAGGTGGGAGGCACCGAGTACAAGTGCTCTCTATTTGCTGATGATGTCCTAGTATATATCACTCAATCACATATATCCATCCCTGCTGTTATGGCTGAAATAGATCACTTTGTTACATGGTAAAATTTTAAAATCAATGCAGCGAAGTCTGAGGCCCTCGATGTCTCCCTCCCTAAATCCATATAGGATTCCATCCAGTCCAACTTTCCCTTTGCCTGGCCCTCACAGGGTATCAAATACTTAGGAATTCCTATTCATAGAGACCTCTCCCATCTATGTTATCTTAATTTTGGGCCCTTTATTGAACAATTCCATACAGACCACGGTTGGCAAGTTAGAACTGTAAGATTCACTACGTGAACCACTGGTGTTTTGTGGAAAAGCACATGTACACCGCGTTCCAAATTATTATGCAAAAAGTGTTTAGGAGTGATAAGGGAAGAATTTGTTTGTTTGTCAGTTAAACTCATTGATGGTGATGTGTGTCAGGGCTCTTTATATCACTGTAAGCAATTGCAGACACCTGTGCTAATTAGTTTGGCAGGTGTGTCCAATGAAAGGCAAGACTACTTAAGAAGGCTCTCTCACATTATTAAGCAGCCTACATTTTCTGCCAAAATGGGAAAGAAAAAGGATGTGTCGGCTGCTGAGAAGCAACAAATTGTGGAGTGTTTAGGTCAAGGCATGACTACAATCAACATTGTGCGATGATCAGGATGAAGTGTCTTGGCAATCAAGAAGTATGTAGCTGATTCACAGTACACACGTGTGCGTGCTGATAAGGGCAAATTGAGGACTCTTTCCTACAGGCAATTACGTCAGGTTGAAACAGCAGCGGCAAAAAAGCCTTGTCATAGCAGCAGACAAGTTTTTGAAGCTGCTTGTGCCTCCAACGTCCCCCGAACAACAAGATGCAGGGTCCTTCAGAGGTTTGCAGCTGTGCATATGCCATCCTGTCGACCTCCTCTATCCACTTCACACAAGCAGAAACGGCTCCAGTGGGCCAAACATTACATGAAGACTGATTTCAAAACTGTTTTGTTCACGGATGAGTGCCGTGCAGCGCTCGATGGTCCAGATGAATGGAGTGGAGGATGGCTGGTTGATGGACACCCCACGCAAACACGGCTACAGCGCCAACAAGGAGGAGGTGGAGTAATGTTTTGGGCTGGAATCATGGGGAGAGAGATTGTCGGCCCCTTTAGGATCCCTGAAGGCGCTAAAGATGAACTCCATAATGTATGTGGATTTTCTCAAACAGCACTTCCTGCCATGGTTCAAGAAGAAGAACCGTGTATTTCACAGCAAGATCATTTTTCTGCATGATAATGCACCATCTCATGCTGCACATAAAACATCTGCATCTCTGGCTGATATGGGCATAAAAGGGGACAAACTTATGGTGTGACCCCCATGCTCCCCTGACCTCTACCCCATTCAGAACCTTTGGAGCATCATTAAAAGGAGTGTCTATGATGGCGGGAGGCAGTTCACATCTAAGCAACAGCTCTGGGAGGGTATTCTGTCCTCATGCAAAACAATTGAAGCAGAAACCATCCAAAACCTGACAAATTAAATGGACGAGAGAGTTCAGAAGCTCCTTTCGAACAAGGGGTCCTATGTGAAAATGTAACATCACCTAGAATAAAGTTTTGAGTTGAAAACTGTTTGATTTCAGTTTCTAACAACCTGCTAATGCTTATAATTTCAAAAATGACCATTTTTTTGGTCTTTATTAAAATGAAAAGGTTGATCGAAAAGTTTGGGGGATCTAAGAGTGTGGCAACCCAGTAGTCATGATTACTTCGAATTCTGACAATATGAGGGTCATGCTGCAGGTAGTGCAGCAAGAAGGCACTTATGTGTCTTGCGCATCTCGGAGCCCCAAAATTATTTTCCGGGCTAGATGCAGCTAAAAATTATTTTTAATTTTAAATCTGGTGAAGCTTATTATAGATGGCCTAATAGGATCAGTGCTGCACACTGCTACAAAGCCCAAATTATTTTCCAGTCAAGATACAGATAAACATGATTAGTAATTTGAAAGCTTAAAACGGTTGGTAGGGTGATTTTAACCAATCATCAAGCTTTTACTCTCCCCAGGATGACACAGGGGTAGAAAAGTCGTTTCGGATCCATGATTTGTTCATCTTTATGAACGTGAGTCTGTCTACATTATCAGTGGAGAGCCGCGTGCGCTTATCTGTCAGCACACAACCAGCAGCGCTGAACACACGTTCAGACAGAACGCTGGCTGCGGGGCATGACAAGATCTCCAAGGCGTAAGTGGCTAACTCCGGCCATTTATCCAGATTGGAAGCCCAAAAAGAGCAAGGGTCCAGTGACACAGTCGTGGCTTCAATGTTTACTTGGAGATACTCCTGTACCATCGTCTCTAGGCGTTGACTATGTGTCAGACTTCTTGTCTCCTGTGGCCTTGCAAAGGATGGGCTAAAAAAGTGGTGAAATGATTCCGCAAAATTGATGTTACCAGCAGATACTGTGGTTCTGTTACGGTTTGAGTGCTGAACACTTGACGGTCCCACGGTTGGCAAGTTGGAACTGTGAGATTCACTACGTGCACCACTGGTATTTTGTGGAAAAGCACATGTAAGATTCTGCAACAGTCTCTGCTGATACTCCTGCATGCGTGCATCCCTTTCTATGGCAGGAATAATTTCTGCAAATTTACTTTTGTACCGGGGATCTAACAGTGTAGCAACCCAGTAGTCAGGATTATTTCTAATTCTCACAATTCGAGGGTCATGTTGCAGGTAGTGCAGCAAGAAGGCACTCATGTGTGTTGCGCATCCAGGAGCACCAAGTCCCTGTTGTGTTGGTGGCGAGGTAACAATCATGCTTCCTTCCTCTGTCCTCTCCCCCCAACCTCGCACAACAGAAATGTGATCAAGGTCTCCCTCATCTGATGAGTCTTCCATCAGTTCGTCCTCCACTTCTTCCTGGGCTCCTGCACCTTCCTCACTAGTTTGGCTGCTACCATGCGCCCTGGTAAAACCATCTCCCCCACCCTCACATGCCTGCCGCCTTGGTGCTGCCGACCGTCTGGACCTTGCAGATGTTAGCCCTTCCGCATACAACTCCTCCTCCTCTACTTCCTCCACCTCCTCTTGTGCCACCACCTGACTCCGAATTCTGTTTAACATGTGCTCCAGCATGTAAATCACCGGAATAGTCATGCTGATAATGGCATCGTCAGCACTAAACATCTTCGTCGCCATTTCAAAACTGTGCAGAAGGGTGCATAGGTTCCTGATCTGAGACCACTCCTCCAGCGTGATTTGCCCCACCTCTGAATCTCGTTGGCCCAGGCTATACGTCAGAACGTATTGCACCAGGGCTTGTCGGTGCTGCCACAGTCGCTGCAACATGTGCAGAGTTGAATTCCACCGGGTAGGCACATCGCATTTTAGCCGGTGAAGTGGCAGGCCCAACGACTTCTGTAGAGATGTAAGTCGCTGAGCTGCGGGATGCGAACGGCGGAAGTGAGCACACAGCGACCGTGCCCTCTGCAGAAGGCCATCTAGTCTGGGATAGTGGGCTAAAAATTGCTGGACAACCAGGTTCAACACGTGAGCCATACAAGGCACGTGTGTGACATTGCCCCGGCGAAGGGCCGCACCCAGGTTTGCAGCATTGTCGCACACGGCCTTCCCTGGTTTCAGGTCCAGTGGAGACAACCATTCATGAAATTGGTTCTCCAGAGCTGACCACAACTCCTCAGCTGTGTGACTCACATTTCCCAGACATTTCAATGTAAAAACCGCCTGATGACGTTGAGCCCTACTGCCAGCATAGTAAGGAGGTGTGCAGGATCCCTTCTGCGCAGTTAGAAAGCTTGTGGCATGACCAGACAGGCTTTGGGTGCAGGTGGAAGACCGAGAGGAGGTTGAGGAGGCAGAAGCAGTGGAGGAACTTTGACATAAAGAGGATTGACGCACAACTCGTGGGGACGGCAAGACTTGGACAGCAGCCCCTTGTCCTGCTGTCACCATAGTTACCCAGTGCCCAGTCAGCGACATGTAACGCCCCTGTCCATGCCTACTCGTCCAAGTGTCTGTGGTGAAATGCACCCTGTCACACACAGAGTTTATCAAAGAAGCGGTGATGTTGTGTGCGACATGCTGGTGGAGCGCAGGCACACCTTTCTTTGAGAAGTAGTGCCGACTGGGCATCTGGTACTGGGGCACTGCGACGGACATAAGGTCTCGAAAATCCTCTGTGTCCACCAGGCGGAAAGGCAGCATTTCTGTAGCCAAGAGCTTGCAGATGGTGAAATTCACCCTCTTAGCTTTCTCATGGCTAGGAGGAAATGGTCTTTTACTTGTCCACATCTGAGGGACTGAGGGCTGGCTATTGTGCTTAGACGGGGTTGATAAGGGTGTCCCCGGCAAACTGCCGGTCTGTGAGGAAGATGCAGGCGAACATGTTAGGTTGCCTTGATCCAAAGGTGGTGCTATCGATGTCGGACAGCGCTCAACACCAGCTGGTGTTACCACCTCCAAAGAAAATGATGACCTGCCAATCACGCTGGCTGTTGCGGGTAAAGAGGTGGCAGGTCTGCGCCCCAAAACAGGTGTGACTGCTGTCCCCCCAGTCACAGAGGATGAAGAGGCCGCGGATGCACAAGATATGGCAGACGGTGATTGGCCCGGCCGGCTAGGCCGCATTGTAGCACACTGAGCTTCCCACTGCAACTTATGCTTCATGTCCATGTGCCGGTTCATGCATGAAGTACTCAAACTATGTATTTTTTGGCCTCTACTTAGCTTTTGCTGACAAATGTTACAGATAACACGAGTTGGGTCATCTTTATCGATCTGAAAAAATGCCCAGGCTATGCAAGGCTTAGCACCCATGCGACCTGAAGAGCCACCACGACTTGTGGTGAGAGGCAGAGTTGTGTTTGAGGATGCAGTTGTTGACGTGCTTCCAGTACTACGTCTCTGTCCAGGAAGGCGCAACCTGACCTCGTCGTCACTAGCATCTTCCTCCACCTCCTCTGCTGACCTCATCTCTTGGCTGACTGTGGGTTGACAGTAAGTGGGATCTCCGACCTCATCATCATCACCCTGTGCGTTATCACACCCGTCGTCCTCAGAGCCAACCTGTTCCTGCCCTGACAAAAAACTAAAGTTGTCGCTCCAATCAGGTATTTGAGTCTTATCATCGTCTTCCTCATTGTCTCCACCAACAGGAGTTACAGTTTGGGAATGAGGGTCTACATTATGGTCAGAACCTTCTGCGTCTGGTCCTGGATCCGACTCATAAAGATTCTGGGCATCAGTGCAGATCATTTCCTCGTCTGGATTCACAGAAGCGCTGGAGTCGACCTCTGATTCCCAGGCTATAGTATGAGTAAACAGCTCTGCAGACTCAACCATCTGTTCTACCTCATACTCAGACGGGCAGCTGGAGATTTGGGAGCTGTGAGGAAGCAAGTGCGATTTGGGTGACACCTTTGAGGACTGGAGTATTTGTGATGTTGAAGTTGATGTGGAGGAGAGCCCACTTAAAGGAGCACTTGATATCCGTTGAAGCACCTGCTGTTTTTGTGCCTCATCTGGAATTTGTAGCGATTGGCGTGGCCGTAAGAAAGGGATCTTATCACATTGTCCTCACATTGTCCGCTAAAAGAAGTAGACATTTTAGTTTGGCTGGAAGATGGTCTTTCTTCTGCACCTACCCCACGGACACAACCTTTTTTCCCCTTCCCAACACGCCTATTCCCCTTTCCACCAGCAGCAGGCCTTTTTCCACTTATTTTGGTGGTTAACTAATTCACAACTCTGGAGTTGTTTGCACAAAAAAACAATGGATGGTAACCGAGCAGAGCTGAGTGGCCAAACTGTGGTATTAGGCCAAAACTATTGGCTGGGCTAGATGCAGAAAAAAATTATTTTTAATTTGCAACCTGATGGAGGTCAGTATAGATGGACTAATAGAACAAGTCCCACACGCTGCTAGAAGCCCAAATATTTTTTCAGAGATAAATGAAGAAAAAAATTATTTTTAATTTGCAACCTGATGGAGGTCAGTATAGATGGACTAATAGACCAAGTCCCACACACTGCTAGAAGCCCAAATATTTTTTCAGAGCTAGATGCAGAAAAAAATTATTTTTAATTTGCAACCTGATGGAGGTCAGTATAGATGGACTAATAGAACAAGTCCCACACGCTGCTAGAAGCCCAAATATTTTTTCAGAGATAAATGAAGAAAAAAATTATTTTTAATTTGCAACCTGATGGAAGTCAGTATAGATGGACTAATAGACCAAGTCCCACACACTGCTAGAAGCCCAAATATTTTTTCAGAGCTAGATGCAGAAAAAAATTATTTTTAATTTGCAACCTGATGGAGGTCAGTATAGATGGACTAATAGACCAAGTCCCACACACTGCTAGAAGCCCAAATATTTTTTCAGAGCTAGATGCAGAAAAAAATTATTTTTAATTTGCAACCTGATGGAGGTCAGTATAGATGGACTAATAGACCAAGTCCCACACACCGCTAGAAGCCCAAATATTTTTTCAGAGCTAGATGCAGAAAATATTTTTATTCAATTTGCAACCTGATGGAGGTCAGTATAGATGGACTAATAGACCAAGTCCCACACACTGCTAGAAGCCCAAATATTTTTTCAGAGCTAGATGCAGAAAAAAATTATTTTTAATTTGCAACCTGATGGAGGTCAGTATAGATGGACTAATAGACCAAGTCCCACACACCGCTAGAAGCCCAAATATTTTTTCAGAGCTAGATGCAGAAAAAGATTATTTTTAATTTGCAACCTGATGGAGGTCAGTATAGATGGACTAATAGACCAAGTCCCACACACCGCTAGAAGCCCAAATATTTTTTCAGAGCTAGATGCAGAAAAAAATTATTTTTAATTTGCAACCTGATGGAGGTCAGTATAGATGGACTAATAGACCAAGTCCCACACACTGCTAGAAGCCCAAATATTTTTTCAGAGCTAGATGCAGAAAAAAATTATTTTTAATTTGCAACCTGATGGAGGTCAGTATAGATGGACTAATAGAACAAGTCCCACACGCTGCTAGAAGCCCAAATATTTTTTCAGAGATAAATGAAGAAAAAAATTATTTTTAATTTGCAACCTGATGGAGGTCAGTATAGATGGACTAATAGACCAAGTCCCACACACTGCTAGAAGCCCAAATATTTTTTCAGAGCTAGATGCAGAAAAAAATTATTTTTAATTTGCAACCTGATGGAGGTCAGTATAGATGGACTAATAGACCAAGTCCCACACACTGCTAGAAGCCCAAATATTTTTTCAGAGCTAGATGCAGAAAAAAATTATTTTTAATTTGCAACCTGATGGAGGTCAGTATAGATGGACTAATAGACCAAGTCCCACACACCGCTAGAAGCCCAAATATTTTTTCAGAGCTAGATGCAGAAAATTTTTTTATTCAATTTGCAACCTGATGGAGGTCAGTATAGATGGACTAATAGACCAAGTCCCACACACCGCTAGAAGCCCAAATATTTTTTCAGAGCTAGATGCAGAAAATTTTTTTATTCAATTTGCAACCTGATGGAGGTCAGTATAGATGGACTAATAGACCAAGTCCCACACACTGCTAGAAGCCCAAATATTTTTTCAGAGCTAGATGCAGAAAAAAATTATTTTTAATTTGCAACCTGATGGAGGTCAGTATAGATGGACTAATAGACCAAGTCCCACACACTGCTAGAAGCCCAAATATTTTTTCAGAGCTACATGCAGAAAAAAATTATTTTTAATTTGCAACCTGATGGAGGTCAGTATAGATGGACTAATAGAACAAGTCCCACACGCTGCTAGAAGCCCAAATATTTTTTCAGAGATAAATGAAGAAAAAAATTATTTTTAATTTGCAACCTGATGGAGGTCAGTATAGATGGACTAATAGACCAAGTCCCACACACTGCTAGAAGCCCAAATATTTTTTCAGAGCTAGATGCAGAAAAAAATTATTTTTAATTTGCAACCTGATGGAGGTCAGTATAGATGGACTAATAGACCAAGTCCCACACACTGCTAGAAGCCCAAATATTTTTTCAGAGCTAGATGCAGAAAAAAATTATTTTTAATTTGCAACCTGATGGAGGTCAGTATAGATGGACTAATAGAACAAGTCCCACACGCTGCTAGAAGCCCAAATATTTTTTCAGAGATAAATGAAGAAAAAAATTATTTTTAATTTGCAACCTGATGGAGGTCAGTATAGATGGACTAATAGACCAAGTCCCACACACTGCTAGAAGCCCAAATATTTTTTCAGAGCTAGATGCAGAAAAAAATTATTTTTAATTTGCAACCTGATGGAGGTCAGTATAGATGGACTAATAGACCAAGTCCCACACACTGCTAGAAGCCCAAATATTTTTTCAGAGCTAGATGCAGAAAAAAATTATTTTTTATTTGCAACCTGATGGAGGTCAGTATAGATGGACTAATAGACCAAGTCCCACACACCGCTAGAAGCCCAAATATTTTTTCAGAGCTAGATGCAGAAAAAAATTATATTCAGTTTGCAACCTGATGGAGGTCAGTATAGATGGACTAATAGAATGATGCTATGCCCAAAAGATTTTACTTCACTAGGTGCAGTAAAAAAATTGGTATTCTATACACAGGTGGTATATCTTGCAACACAGATAGGCTACTTCACTGACTAACACACTCTGCAATAGGCCAAAAAGGATTAGCTTTGCTAGATTCAGCCAAATGCTGTGAAAAAAACTTGCACAGCACTGGCACAGACCTGCCTGGCAAAAACTGATAGGAACTGATGTAACCTAGTCCTGAAAAGGACTCCAATTACAATTAGTCTTTACTCCCACAATCTATCTATTTAAGAGCACAGACCTGCCTGATAAAAGTCGTAGGAAATGCTGTAACCTAGTCCTTAAAAGGACTGCAATCACAACTATTCCCTACTCCCAAGCTATCTGTATATTTGTGCGAAAATTGGCTTGAAATTAACAAGGTATAGCGCACACAGCAACAGCGGTGCCGTCTAACATGCAGCTGCAGCAGTGAGAAAATGGTGGCGACGGGGAAAATGGCTTGGTCTTATAGGGCAAGGACATGTGACATACACTGCCAATCACACATGCCCTTGCTTGTGTGAAAAAAAGCACTTCGCTCCGTGTGTGCGCTGCTGATAGGCTGACAGATTGCACCTCCCCACTGCAAATGCGGGAAAGAGAAAAAAAAATTGAGATCTTCATTGTTCCTGCAGAGATCCATCCCCTGCCCCTCCCCCCGCCCCGCTGTACACTCAAACTGCGTACTAACATTAATTTTCATCATTACTGAGAAAAAATCCAGTTATGATTTTGGTGCACGAACAGTTATCGAACATAACCTCGAACAGCCGAATTTTTCTCAAATTGTTCGTGTTCGCCGACCGGCTCGAACACCGCCCAAAACAGCTCGAATTTGAGATTGGCGAACAGTTCGAGTAGAACAACGCTCATCTCTAGTTGCAACCTCCTGGGCAGAGAGAGCAGATGTCTCGATTGACCAGATATGTAAAGCTGCTACTTGGTCTGCACCATCCACCTTCTATAAGCACTATCGGTTGGATCTATCCTCCTCTGACCTTACCTTTGGGAGAAGGGTACTTCAGGCGGTGGTCCCTCCCTAGGGTGCTCATATTTTCCAAAATTCTCTCAAGGTGTACTTGCATGGGTGAGGGGAAAACACCAAGGTTACTTACCGGTAGCCAATTTTTCCTGAACCCATGACAGCACCCGTAGTCATCCCCCCCCCCCTGTCTTTCTCACGCCCTGGTGAAGCACTTTACATTTTGGGTGATTATATATATATATATATATATATATATATTGTAGGTGTTGGTTATGTGTCTAACCTTTTCTGGAGGTCCTCTCAATGCTCTGTAATCCAACTGAAGTGAGGGAGAGGTACCGCCCTTTTATTTCAGACGGTTTCCTGTCCTTGGTGGGGCGGATCCCTCTCTCAAGGTGTGCTGTCATGGGTTCAGGAAAAACCGGCTACCGGTAAGTAACCTTGGTGTTTTTTTCACGCTCCCAATTTAACAATTTGAATACAGTTGGATCTATTGTTTTTTTTTTGCACTATGGGTGGGTGGTTGGGTGCACAGCTGTGCAGGAAAAAAAAAAGCTTATAGGTTCTCAATTCGTTCATTCTTGGGATCGGTGGCGGAACCAGAGGTCGGACCATCGCCAATCAAGATATTATATCCCTTCACACTCATCATTGCTCCCAATTAACAATTTGAGTACGTGCATATTTTTTTTAGGGTATATTTTTTAGGGTATTTTTGCACAATGGGTGGGAGCACAACTGTGCAGGAAAAAAAGCTGATAGGTTCCCCATTCCTTCATTCTCAGAATCAGTGGATGGAACATCGCCAATCACAATATTATATCCTTCATACTAATCGTTGCTCCCAATTATCAATTTGATTACGGTTATACCTATTGTTTTTTTAGGGTTTTTTTTTTGCACTGTGGGTGGGTGGTTGGGAGCACAGCTGTGCAGAAAAAAAAAAGCTGATAGGTTCCCCATTCCTTCATTCTCAGGATCAGTGGTGGAACCAGAGTGTGGATCATCTCCAATCAAAATATTATATCCTTCACACTCATCGTTGCTCCCAGTTAATAATTTGAGTACGGTTGAACCCAATGTGGTTTTTTAGGGTTTGTTTTTTTTTGCACTATGGGTGGGTGGTTGGAAGCACAGCTGTGCAGAAAAAAAAAAAGCTGATAGGTTCCCCATTCCTTAATTCTAAGGATCGGTGGTCGGACCATCGCCAATCACAATATTATATCCTGGCAATATGCCATAATATTATATACGGAGTTGTCCTCCTGGCAGTTGCCGTGATCCTCTATTCCTTACCTGCTACCTATATACTGTATATGAAATGACAATATGTGAGAAATATTAATAATGTTGCTCTCATTTTCTAAAAAAACAGGTTGGAACACAAACTCTCAATTAGTTGTTTTTTTATTTGTTTACCAATCTAAAATGTCCACTTTGAGGCACCAGAGATAAATGCTGGCATATAATGTACAATGCTCCCGTCCCTAGCAGTTGGCGTGTATCAGGCGACATCGCAGGATCTTCAAGTAGCTGTCAATCTTGTGGGAATCTCTGCGGAAACAGTGAAGCAAGTGGTAGACGGGGAACATGTAGGAATCGCCCTGTGGTGCCGTTACATCGATTGGTCCAAACCACTGGGGGTAAACGTGTTCTAGATCAGTCAGCATCTGCAATAAACAATGGGTGAATGCGGGTGTAGAATTTGGTTGGAGTAAGGCTATGTGCCCACGATGCAGAAATGAAGCAGAAAATTTCTGCAGCATTTCTGCATCTCCCTGGCAGAAAAAACGCATGCAGATTGTGCATGCGTTTTTCCTTCAGAATACATGCGGATTCACATGCGTTTCCGCATGCAGATTGACAAGCGCTTTCCAGGCGATAGCATCACTTGGAAAGTGCTTGACAACTAGGTCACACTGTATAAATCCATGCAAACAGCATGGATTTATACAGTGTGAACCGTAAAAATTAAAACAAATAAAGCTATACTCACCCCCGATGCCCCGGCGTGTGCAGCAACGCTCGTTCCTGTCTGGTTCCCGGCTGTCGGCATATCGCGAGACAGAGCGGTGAAGGGCCTGCGGTCACATGACTGTGACGTCACTGCAGGTCCTCAAGCGATGCCAGTATTCAGAGAGAAGCCGCCGGACAGGTGAATATAAACTTTATTTGTTATTTTATTCTTTTTTTACAGGTACAATGGAACCCAGGTCTGGATGAGAGTCTTCTCTCCTCCAGAACTGGGTACCATCCGCACATAGAGACGCATAGAAGCCGCTTGTAAAAATGTACAGTCGCGGTTTCTATGCGTTTCAATGCAAGTCAATGGCGGGAGTTCCGCTGCGCTTCCACAAAATTAAATGACATGCTGCGGATTTTTGTACGCTGCATAAACGCTGCGGAAAAATTCGCAGCATGTGCATAGAACATGCGGAATCCCCTTGGGGACCATGGGGTGCGGATTACCTAGCGTTTCACAAGCGTTTATGCTGCGGAAATTCCGCAGCATAAACGCTTGAAAAACGCTACGTGGGCACACAGCCTAAAGGTACAATCTAATACTACAATTATCCAAATGTTGTGCCTATTACAGCATTACCACCAGTCACAAGCAAACTCAATATCTTCCTAAAAGGAAAAATATTGTGGATGGACATGCTTTCTAAAAGGGAATCTGTCAGCAATATGATGTAGGTGCTGAGACCCTGATTCCAGCGATGTGTCACTTACTAGTCTGTGTTTAGCTGTTTCGATACAATAAGTGTTTTATCAGAAGGAGATTATCACTACAGGACTAGGGGTCTTGTGCTTCCTAGTCAACCTGCTCTAATACAATCAACAGTGATAGTATCAAAATGACAGCATGCAGACCAACAAGTGACATATCGCTGGAATCAGAATGTCTGCCCCTACGTCATGCTGCTCTCGGATTACATAAAAACCTGTTGACAGATTCCATTTAAAGAGAATTTATTGTTACACTTATTGCCACTTCTCAGCAACTCTACTTTTTACTCAGTCAGTTCCGCTTTGGTTTATACTCGTACCATATAGCCTAAATTCATGACCTACGTGAAGGAAGAGAGGATGTGTGTGATAATAATGCTGCTTACTCTCCAGAGATCCAGTCTATTCCTCCTTGAAGAATCCTGGTGTGCTCCTCAGCTTCTGTCACTTTTTTCTCCATGTTATTTGGCGCCCTCATGGACAAGTACTGCAGGGGTTGGGTCCAAGAGCGCAATCATTTCTTTCTAAGGCTCAGCAAGTCTTCGTGCTGTGGAAGCAGTAGACATCAGTTAGGAGGGATATCAGGCTGAGAACATATAGAAAATCATATGCCGAAAAGGGAATGTACCAGAAGTTGTGGATGCAAGAAAGTGCCCATGATTCCACTCCTCCGGGTCACACGAAGTGATGCAATACCCAGTGGTTGGTTAAGAATCCATTTATTTAGAAGCTAAAATAAGAGGCGTTTCCTGGACGTCCTGTCCACTTCATCAGTGCATAGCTTGTGTCCGGTATAGCAAGGAGTGGACATATATATACAAAAAATGTGAAAACAACTGGCGCCAAAACAATGTGGCCGTGAAGGCAGAAAAATACAATCAATAAAAAGGCAGAAATTTGAGTATCCATCAATGTATATATGCATCGGGAATAAAATATTGCTAGCATGATTAAAAATTAATTAAAAACCGATATAGTTCAATGCTAAAAAAATATAATAAAAAATTAAATATATATATATGTATAATTCCTGAAGGGCAAATTGAACCTGCTGTATTGCGATCAAATGGATCATGTTTAGATCCTAATCATGGTACAACCCTCTAAGCCACGGGTGCTCATGTATATTGTGATTAATCTTGTTCTGATAGGAGGTAATAAACGGATATTAGACGATATATCTAACTTATACCTACATACTAAACAAAATAATTTTAATTCTTCTTATAATAGAATATGTGATCGTATCGGCAACATGAATAATTTCTTTAGGAGTGTGTCCGTATTATCGGTGTAGTACTAGAGAATAGTCGTGCGCATTAATGTCCACTAGGTGGTATGATGAGCACTGAAAGTGTCCTAGGGAATGGTGCAGACTACTGGGAACAGAACGCAATGATCATAAGAAGAAAGGAAACTGAACTCAGTGAAACCCTGGATCAGGACAGTGGATCAAGAACAAGCCAAGACACATGTTCCTGACCATGTAGAGGTCAATTATATTTGTCAGTGCTTTCAAATAAAAACCTCTGATATTTCATTGAGACCCCAAGGTTTCCAAGTATTTAGTTGATCTATCCAGTATATCTCTTTCCTATTGAGACCCTGAATTCTATTGGGAGTGGTGCATGGAATATGCTCTATGGGCAGGATTTTAAGACACCCAAAGTGTTTATTGTGATGGATTGCCATATGTCGTGATAAACCATGTTTTAAAAAACCTGTAGCGACATTATGCCTATGAGAATTTAGTCTTTTATGAAAGGGTTGCATAGTTCTACCGCCATATTGCTTGGGACATGTGCATTCAATCAGATATATGACAGAATCAGTGTCACAGGACATATTACTATTTATTGTGAAGCGTTCATTGCTTGATGTGGATGCAGAAGTGTCGGCTCCATGAGTAATATTCATGCCGCACATGCCGTTCTTTTTGCCACATCTGGTGATGGTTTTATTCTTATTATTGATCTTGCTACAATCTAGAGTAGAAAGGGTGTGTATCCGACGGGGGGCTCAAATGTTCCTTAGAGTGGGGGCTCTCCTATACACAATGGAGGGTTTTTCTGGGATAATCTTCTTGAGTATCGGATCATTTAACAGAATATGCCAATTCTTCTGCAGAATATCTCTAAAT
Source organism: Phyllobates terribilis (assembly GCF_046119375.1). Lineage (NCBI taxonomy): Eukaryota > Metazoa > Chordata > Amphibia > Anura > Dendrobatidae > Phyllobates > Phyllobates terribilis. The sequence goes on from NW_027362833.1 coordinate 4,270,949, forward strand.
GATTTATGCTGAAAATTCTATGTAGTGATGAATTTTACACAGCGCTCATAGGACATTTTATCTGAATTAGATTTTAATAGAAGTGAATTCTGGCTACAGGTGTCCCTTACCCTTTCACATGATTCGCCAACAAGATTTTTGGGATAGCCCTGTTGTAGAACTTTCTGTTTCAGCATACCTGATTGCTCTGAAAAATCATTTTCAGAAGTGCAATTCCTTCTGATCCTCTGAAATTGATTAAAAGGAATATTACGCAGCCATTTCTGGTAGTGGCCACTGCTGTAGTGGATGGAACTATTCGCATCCACTTGTTTAAAATAAGTCTTGGAGCAAATCCTATTGTTCTCTATAAATAAGGCAGATCCAGAAAATGAATACTGGTGTTATTTGTATCGGAATTGAAGGAAATACCCCAGCAGTTGTTATTTAGAAAACTGGCAAGGGCTGAGGGTTCTGCGATGTCCTTATTAAGAATGAAAATTAAGTCGTCAATGTATCTTTTGTAAAATATAATGCCTTCCCAAAATGGACCCCCATAGATGAACACCAGTTCAAATATGCCCATGAAAATATTAGCGAACGTAGCTGCGACCTTTGACCCCATCGCGGTCCCTTTGATCTGATGGTAAGTGTGTTGGAGGAAAGTGAAATAATTGTTATTAAGGATGAAAGATAACCCAGATAGAATAAATGATTTGTGGGAGGACGACAGGCCGGTGTCTTTGGAGATCATATGTTCAACACATAATAAACCAATTTCCCAATCAATATTGGTGTAAAGGGATGTAACATCAAGGCTTAAAAATACAAATGATTCTTCCCATTGGATGTCCTTAGTAAGGTTGATGAGGTGGCTGGAGTCACGAAGGTAACTCCTCAACCTTTTAACATGGGGCTGAAGGAGAACATCAATGTACTCTGCATGTGTTGTAGATTGGCCATGCAATACACCAATAATATCACATGATCACGTTCTGTACGTGGACCGGAAATACATGTCCCACTGAGCACAATTCCCAGTATGTTGTATAGGGGGCGCTGTGCCAGGCCAGGATTTCCCCTCCTCGATGCAGTGTCCTACAGTGTCCTACATCTTCTCCAGTACAGCTGCTCACAGATTAACCTTGGAATAAACCCGCAGCGTCCCTAATCCCTCCCCACTCACAATGTCGCTGATTACTGGACACACGGCCCCGGGATGGACGTCGTGACTTACCAGGGTCAAGAATCAATGGAGAAAAGACGACTTCATGGGAATGGGACCTGTTGTTAATTAAGTGCCAGGTTTTTATGTTTTGTTTGTTTGTTTTTTTTACGTATTATTATCTATATTAAAGTCTTGCAAATTTTCACACTGGCAATCATTGTACAGGAGGAGGAGGAGAAGGTGAGCTGTGACATCACCTATTGTGAATGGTGGATCCTGTGTTATCTACTGTATATAGAGGTGTTATCAGTCATTGTACAGGAGGAGGTGAGCTGTGACATCCTCTACTGTGAATGGTGGATCCTGTGTTACCTATGTGTGAGTGTGACGCTGACCGGCCGTGACGCTACTTCTGGTTTGCCGGCGGGAATGCCGCCGCATTCAAACCGCTGCCACGACTGAACTTGCACAACTATAAAAAGACCACATCTCCCCCTGCCACTATATTTAACCCCCTGGAATAAGCTAAATTGCAAAACGCGCGTCAGGGCCTGTACCACATCTTCAGGTAGTATCTCTTACTCTCTGCACTATGCAGCTATGTATTAATCTGTTTTAATTTCTACCCTGCCCAGTACCTTTCTGCACTATATTCAGCACGTTTTTCTTAAAGCTATTGGTCTCGCGACCTATTCTTATGAATTTACAGTATATATTGCTCAGACCTTATTTGTGTCTAGCAGGATTGTTTTCCGCTTAAGTACATTGCTATGTCCTCAATATATGTGCAGTCTGGGTACTCCACTGTGTAATTATCACACGATGTTAAGCACTTTTCTATCCTTCTACTTGTAGTTCTAAAAATGTAATTATTGTAATTTATGCTCATTATTGAATCATTGGTTGCATACCATTTCTTTGCAGGAATTTTTCCCCACTCTTACTGGACTTGTTCTCCGTGAAATACGTCTTAGGGCAGCTTATACATGCAAACTTTAATAGGAGTTGTTAATAGAAAATGAATTAATCTGTGCTGCTATAACTATACACAAATAGTGCTTTGGCTCCTCCATGTGGATCAGTTTGGTACTGCCAGTGGATGTGATTAATCCTGCTTGGTTTCCCCTTGTTTTAAGTATGTTTTATACATCTTGGTTTTGATTAATAAAATACTGTGTATGTTGATTCTGGGTGGCATTTGTTTCCATTCCTTTATAGGTTTTTGCAATTATTTGGAGGTGCCATGACAATATGGGCCGTTTCTAGGTTAAATCTATTTGGAAGAGAAGCCATTGAGGTGACCATATCAGTTGTCACCCAGCTTTCCCAGGACCTGATAAATCCAATGTCCACTGAAAGATTACATGTGCTGAAGATTATAGATGTATAATGGCAGCATCTAGTGGTCAAAGGCGGTATTGCCATTATCATATACTTAAGCCTCATTTACACTTTGCAGTTCAGGACGATCAGGTTACGTGTAGATTTGATTACATTATTCCGAAAGTGACCACTCACCCGTTGCTGGATTCTTAGTAGCGTACGTCTGCCTTCCATTCGGTTTTATCCATTTGCCACCGATAAAATGACCAAAGCTTCGTTCGTGACTGTCAAGCCAGGCCTAGAGAGGGAAAAAAACAAATAAAACCATAAGTATAAAAAGATAAAAATAAAATCATAAAATCAGGGAAAAAAAAAAAAGACTGATAATGAGAAATCAGGCCTCGCTCGAGAGGCGGCGCGCACTCACCATTCGAGAGGCGGCGCGCACTCACCGCTCGAGAGGCACTTACGGCCAGTGGTGTTGTCACGCCACTGATTCCAGCTGTGCTCTTCCCCATACTGGAGGAAAGAGCTTGTAAGCGCTGCTCTCTTTGCCTTGGAGATCAGTCACCAACGATAGACTGCAGCGGTATCCGGTATCTTAGACAATGAGCCATTAACTATAGAATTAAAAATCCAAGGGTATTTAGCAAAGTTACCCGTTATCAAGAGGACTTTGACATTTTTTGGCCATTGATCATGATGAGAAAAAGCGTTTATTGCCCGCCTTTTGATGGAAACCACGCTTAGAAATGACCAGAGAGGGATTGTTTGGTTTAAAATCTTCTATTGTAAAAGTCGTCTCAAAAATCAGTAATCCACAAGTGAACCTCATGGCAAGTGCTCACTTTTCCTGCAGCGCCACCACAAGCAAAGTGAAGAATTGCAAGTGCTATGTGCAAATGCATATAAATCAATCACATTAGACAAGGTATAGTGCACAGGATTACACATCCAATATAGTCACAAAGAATATAAAGTGCTTATAGTGAAATAGGGAGCAGCAGGTATGACCTGAGTTTGAAAATAATGGCCCCAACGCGCGTTTCACACGATGCCTCTTCCAGGGGGATGGGTATCCTCCCATTTATTTTGAATGATGCTATTGTGGACTTGCTAGCTTTATATGTATAGACGCTAATACCATTTGGAATTACTTAGAACTACTGGCCTATGCATACGCTGCTAACATATGGAGCTTACTCTTGATTTTCACTATAAACTATAACTACTAGTGAACATCAGCTCCCTCCAGTGGTATAGTTTGATATGATCTTTTTTTTTTTTTTTTTTTTTAAATTTTGCTAGTTATTTTCCCTTTTTAAAAATATGTTAGCTTTTTTTGGTAATAAAGATTATTATTTCTATGCTACTGGCTGTTTGCTTCCATTAAATTTGTAGGTTGTTGTTGTTTATAGGGAGGTGCCGTATATACTAATTGTGCCTGTAAGTAGGCTTAATGCTCTTAAAATGAACAGGCTGAGCAAGTGACGCACCATGTACTTGACAGTATTACAGCTCCTAGATACGTGGAGCCATCATGTGGGACAGATAGATTGTGGATTACAGCCTCCAGTGATATGGGGGACACGCGCGGCTCGGTCTTATCTTTAGGTCTCTTACACTCTGCAATCACCGAAAATCCACCAGACTGTGAAGGTCAGTGATGAAATACCATGAAGTGCAAACAGATTTTCAACTCCTTCATTCTGATGTTCTTGGGGGTGATGACCCACCGGACTGCGGGGGAGTGACCCCATATAATGAGAGGACAAGGCCAAGGAGGAAGACACAGTGTGTACAGATCATGGGGACTTATCAATGATACCGGGGAGAAAAAACATGGACCAGGGAGCAAGATTGTGACCACTGTAAAAGTCAGCATATATGCAGAGTTAGAAAAAGTTTATTTTTTCAGTAGGAAAAGTTATAAAACTTTTTAAATCACTTTATCAGGGAATTTGTCCTCATTCCTGTAAAAAAAAAAACCATGCTGGACAAAATAAATGAAAAAAAAAATTGTATTTAAATTACTATTTAAAGGGAATCAGAGCAGCATGATGTAGGGGCAGAGAGTCTGGTTCCAGCGATGTGTCACTTATTAGGCTGTTTGCTGTAGTTTCAATTCAATCTGTTTTATCACTTGCACAGCAGTCCAGTTAATTTGTAACTCCACCACTGATTGGCAGTTTGCTGACAGTGTACACAGGAAGCAGCCAATCAGGGGTGTTGGCGGGGTTATATACGGCTCAGCATTCCGAGATCTACAGCAGAGAAAACAGGGATTCTATCATAACTGCACCAAGCAGCTCAGTAAGTGACATCACCGGAATCAGGGTCTCTGCTCCTATATGATGCAGTCCTCAGATTACATAGTAAAACCTGCTGACAGATTCCCTTTAAGGGTAATCTAACAAAAAAAATCTTCATTGTGGCTGCACTGGGACAAGCATATTCATAAAATATTTGCCTTAAAGAACTGAAGATTTTTTTTTTTTTTTAGCTTTGAAGCTGCAGATCAACTTCAGACAAAGGGTTACAAGATGACGCTGGGCTCCTGGAGGCACGAGGATCCTGTTAAAATGTAGCCTGCACTGACTAACAAGAAAGGAACCTTTGTCCATTCCCGGTCATTGTGATGTATAGGGAGCCATGTACACAGGGGAGGCCGCGGCTCCCAGCCAATCCCTGCAGACCTGGGGGGCGAACGCTCTCAAGTCACCTCCGTCACGCACTGCTATACAATACAGGAGCAACAGCGTTAACTATTTGTGGACGGATTTCAAAATTTTGAAAAACTTGATCAATTCAGGGCCCCATAGAAGGTAAAATCATTATACACTCGCCTCCCGCAGCCGCACCGCTTCAGCATTGTCAGCGCTGCTGCTACCAGTAGTGTCAAGTGACCACTGCAGCCAATGAGCCGTTGCTGATCAGCTGCAGCGCATCAATATTCCGTAAAATCGAACAAAATAGCAAAGGCTGCAGCCAGTCAATGGCCACTGATTGACAGTGTGGTGCCATGTAACTGCTGCTGCCAATCAAAGAGAACAGCAGCGCCGACAATCAGTGATGGAGGCATGGTTGGACCAGGAGGCACGAGACACCTCGTCCTGTAGTGATAATCTCCTGCTGATAAATCACTGATTTTAATGAAAAGGCAAAACACAGCCTAGTAAGTGACACATCGGTGGAATCAGGGTCTCTCCACCCTCATAGTGCTCTCAGATTACATAGCAAAACCTACTGACAAATTACCCTTTAAGAAAAGAGTGGCGATACAAAGTACCTATAAGACAAAACTAGAACTCTTCCAAAATGAAGAGAAACCCGTCAGCTGTTTTGGCATTCTCGTCAGTACAGGGCAAGGCTTTAAATTGGATCTTAGGGGGTACTGCAGACACCACAAGATTGTGAAGAGAAACATGCCAGCAATACTGAAGCAGCCGCCTATAAATGGTGCTTCAATCTTTTTTGAGGAGGCTTTAGCTGTACTTTATACTACATTCACTCACAGTGCACCCGTCTCCAACCAGTGGCAGTATTTTTGCCTTTTGGTGTATACCTTTTTTATCCCCAGGGAGCATTGCCTCGCTTTAAGACTCGGTGCATCAGCTGCTGTTGTCCACACCTTCACCACAAAAGACCCCTGTCCTGGAAAAATAAAGGGGCTCAGTTCCCTCCCCTTCTTTTTTTGACTTCCAAAATGCAATGATCTTGATTGGCCATTTTTTGTTTTTGGAATTAAGGAAGGAAAAGAGCTCACTGATACCAGAGCGGTCCTGTAATAAGAGTCCAGACCTCCTCTGGTATTAATATGAGCACAAACACTGCGCCCCTGCCGGAAGCTTCATGCAGCCGTATATCACCAAGCACAATGCAGAGTGTCGGATGGAGTGGTGTAAAGCCATCACCACTGGACTCTGGAGGAGACGTGTTCTGTGCAGTGACGGATCACACTTCTCTATCTACGTCTGATGGAGGAGTCTGGGTTTGGTGATTCCAGGAGAACACGACGGCTCCTTTCTGATCTTTCTCAAGGAAAGAAGACGCCTCCAGGAAGTCGTGTACAAGTCATGTGCAACAACGAAGAGGAACTGGAGGATTACACAGAGCAAAACCTTACCAAGCCATCACGTGAATCTGATGAGGGAAACAGTCAGCAATCTGTCCTCAACAACCTCCAATCTGACCTCAATCAACATCTGGATCGGAGGTCTACAACTCCAAGAAATGGCCACATCATGGCATGATGGGTGTTATAGTTCCCCAACAGCCTTGAGTTACATATATAGAGAAGGATTCATCTACTGTTGAAAAAAAAATCCCTTGGATCCTGAAGTTATTTTGTTATTGACTAATGAAAACTTTCACAAACATTAAAAAAAAAAGTTTCTAAAAGTTAATTAACTTCTGATGCTTAAATGTTTGATCAAAATTTAAAAAAAAAGTGTTTTTTTCTTTTCTTTCTAGAAACAGCGCCACTCTTGTCTGTTGGCGGTGTATGGTATTGCAACCCAGCAAGATGGTTGTACGGTCTGATACAGAGTGCAATGTAATATTACCTGGTGGTAATATCCAGGTAATGGAAACGGGCTTTGTATATAGACAGAAGGTGACGATTTGCCGGAGACTCTCTCACACCATTAAGCCGCATTCACACATTGGTGTTTGTCACCTTGTTGTGCATTATCCCGACTGACGCACATTTTATGGGGCTATTCTCTTTTTTCGTGGACCGAGGGTCTGCATGGACCAAATATGGGAAAAGAACGGAACAACAAATAAATTAAAAATACTTTTTTTGTCACATTATGATTTATAAAAATAAATTTAAAAAAAATCACAAAAAAAAAAAAAAAAAACTAAAGTCCCAGATTCATCATTTGTATATTTTTAAGTCACTTATTTATTTTTTTGTCTTATGGTCACCTATTTTCTTTTGAGCACGTGTTCAGAACTTTTGCCCAGAATAAAAAATGCTCTAATTTTTTTTTTCGCTATTTTTTAGTGCAAAAAGCCACAGGTTGCAACATTTCAGCGAAAAAATGCAGATGGACATTAAAAAAAAATCCCTCTGGGGTGGGAGATGGATACATTTAAGCAAAAACATCTGAGACCTCCAACCTGTGCCGACAATGGGAAATAAATAAATCAATTAATAAATAAATAAAGTAAATAAATAAAAAAAAATGGACATATAAAATAGACTTTAAAAAAGGCGCAAATGGAAAGAAAAATACGATTTCAGGAAACTCATTCACTTTGCTGGTCCTATAAAATGCAGCGATTTTTTTTTTTTCCTATGGAAAAATTGCAACATGTGAATACGCCTTTAATAAAACTTAATTGACAAACTCAGAAGATTGCAAACGCATATAAATCCGGATGCATTTTTTTTTTTTTTTTTTTTATTAGCGGGTTTTCCCAAAACTTGTGTTGTGGAGTTCAATATCCGCGATGTTGTTCGTTTATTTTAGGCGACCTTGCTGCAAAAAAAAATGCAAAGTTGCAGAAATCTTTCCGTGTTCACATGCTGCAGTTTTTTTATGCCAAAATACATTTTTTTCTGATTATTGCTGCATTTTACCCTTTATTTAATGCAGATTTAAAGCTAAATTTTAATGCAATCTTTTATCACTAAATTTATTTATTTTTTACCAAAAAAAACGCGCTGTGTGAACAGGCCCTTACAGCAGACAAACAATCAGGCAAGTTTAGATTATTTTTTTTAAAAATGTCGCAATATTAGAAGAGCACAATCACTGCACTGAAAAAAAAGCGTCATCGCACGACACTTTTCCCATCAGTCTTGTGCACACCTGCAATTTGTAGCCTGCGGCTCTTACAGGTGATGCCGGAGCCCCAGAACACAGAGCAGCCCGCACTGACGCCTCACCTGCGCGACACTGGCGGCCTCAGGAGCCGGGCCGTACTGCATGGAGGTGAAGACCTCCCGCACTGACGGTCAGTCTGTCCCCGTAGAGGCGGCCATGACATTCAGCAATGAGTAACAGCCCGTCAGCCCAGCCAACCACAAGGGGGAGCTCTAACACCGCGGCGCTGCAGAGTACGCACGTCACTTCCGCTGGAAGAAAGTCATATTATTACACAATAACAGGATTGTAATCCTCCATTCACCGCGTCTGGTCCCTATAGGTGTTAGTGTATTTTTTTTATATCTGTAAATTGCTGCGTTGTGCTGTAAAGTACTGTGTGTCAGAAATAGTGAGGGGAGGGAAGGAAAAGGGTCAAACGGAAGTGAGTGTCCGACCCGGAAGTGTGCGCATGTGTGGCACCCCAGGGGTCTGGTTTCCCACAGTAATGTAATGTTATGTCTGAGAGCAGGTGGGAGGTCCTTTGGTCAGGGATCCTGTGCATGCCACACCTCCTGCCCAGTCTTGGGAGGGGAAGACCTTCCCCTATATAAACCCGGGGCTGAAGCAGGGTTAGTCAGTCAAGGAGAGTAGAGACAAGAAACAGTCACAGGAAGAAACAGCAGAAGCTCAGTGGGAGCAATACTACTACAAGTCAGGGGCTGGCAGCTGCAGAGCTCGCCCTGACTGAGAAGCTTTCTTACCGGACCCGGCGTCCGAGGCTGTGGGGACTAACTCTTACCCAGCAGCAGAAGCCGACCGGCAGGGGATTTCAGGTCCTCAGGCCCAGAAACCCGAAGGCACGGTCACACGCGTGGGACCAGCGCCGCCATCGTGGAGCGGAAGCCATTAGAAGGCCCCGAGTCACCGGCCATACGGGTGAGCACCACACGGTACACTCAGGGACGTGGGCTACTTATATCCGCTTCTAGCAAGGTAGCCAGAAGAGTACAGTCAGTTTGGGAGGCCTACAACTCCGCCTGGCCAGGGGAGATCCCATCTGCTCAAGGACTGACCAGGCCCCGTTCGCTAGCAAGTACTCCGGGAGGGTCTATCGTTGTTACCAGTAAAGACCCTGAATTACACCGCACCGTCTCTGAGTGGTTCCTGCTACCCTCATCTTCCACGTCGGCTGCCCTGAGGCCATACCCCTCCCGTTGGGGGTTATACTATCACGCTGCACAATTCTACACCGGCCTCAGCGGTCTGCCCTGCAGCAGCAGCTCCTTAGCTGTACTCAACGGGTGGCGTAGTCGTCCAACATCTACCGCTGATACAGCGCCACTTAGTCTGACTCCCTGGGCACGGACCGGATCACCGGCATGAGACTACAACCCTCAACAGATCCGGCTCCGGGTAAGCTCCCGCGTGCGCAAGGCAGCGCGACACAGGCCCAGGGGCGCGTCAACTTTTGGCGTAGTCGGCAGGATCTCGTGCCCGCAACCACCGGGTACTGCGTGCCTGAAAAAGACTGTTCAAACTTACCTGTGGTGAAGATTCCCGCCATCCGGCGCCATCTTCCGCTTCCTTCCCGCCATCGGTGGAGTTTTCCCGCCATCCGGCGCCATCTTCAGCCTTCTTCCCGCCATACGTGGAGTTTTCCCACCATTGGACGCCATCTTGAGGACGCCGCGCGGGAAGAAGAGGGGCGTGGACTCCGAAAGCGCGCGAGAACTGAAGCCCCGCCTCACGTCCGGACGTTGCGTAAGGTCCTGGAAGGAGCCCAGCAGACGCCGACGTCACCGGAGCGCGACGGAAGGTCCTCAACCCTGACGATCTACTGCGGAGCCGCGGCCTACGGAACAGGATCATCGCAAGGTAGGCCACGGTCCACTAGGGGGGAGGAAGATGTCGGATGCGGAGGAGAGCTTCATTGCCTCAACCCCCGCCAGCGCCACCGCTGCTGCAGTTATGCCCTTCACCATGCCCTATATCCCGGGAGCAGCTTGGCTACCCCAGTACTCAGGGGAGTCACATACCCTGCATGACTTTAGAGAAAAGCTGGATAGCCTCTTCCAGGTGTACCCCCTCACAGAAGAGCAAAAAGTGAGCATCCTGGTGGCCCAACTAACCGGGGCAGCCAAAAGGGAAGTAAAATCCTGGCCACCTGGGAGGAAGACTGTCGCAGGGATACTAACCCGGCTGAAGGATACCTTTGATACCCGCACCTCAGCCGAGATTAAGCTTAGATTCTACGGGTGCAAGCAGCGAGCGCATGAGAGTATAAGGGACTATGCACTAAACCTACAAGAGGCCCTGAGGGCCATTAAGCAGACCGACCCTGATGGAGTGGGAAACGAGGACAGGCTGTTGACCGAACAATTTATAGAGGGACTATATTGTAATGCCCACCGAACCCAGTTGCGGGCGATGGCCTTACAGGATCCCCATCTGGGCTTTGCACAGTTCAAGGACAGAGCCATCCGGGTGCTCCGAGAACCGGCACCGGGTGGCGTTGTGACCCACAGGCGCCCAGCTATCACTTACCACCAGGAGGCGGCGCCCTTGTCGGCAGGGCCTGTGGGAGCTGATGCGCAGGCTTTGGACAATGACCCGGCTCCAGACCTACACCATCAGGTCCAAGAGCTAGCTAAGAGCGTTGCTGCGCTAATCCGAACTGTGCAGTCTTTACAGGTTTCCACCCCAGGGAAGATCCAGCTGGCATCCGGACCGGAGGACATCACGTGGCGTCGACCAAGGAGGACCCCACCGGCCAGAGGAAGACCCAGTGACCGATACAGCGAAGACGGACGACCCATCTGCCGCCGCTGCAATCAACCCGGACATATGGCAAGGTACTGTTCTTTAAACGGGCACAACCTGGGGTAGAGGGCCAACCCCCAGGAAAAAGATCACCAGGCCCATCGAACTGGCGCGACAGATATGTGGGAGGACGTCCAGTCTTGCCTGTGGTACTGGATGGCATTCCCATGAGTGCCCTACTGGACACCGGGTCACAGGTCACCACCATCCCGTACGTGCTCTTTAAGCAGTACTGGAATGACTCGGATATTACCCGCTACCCTGACGACGACTTGAGTATCATCGCCAGCAATGGCCAGCCCGTGCCACAGATCGGATTTAAAGAGGTGACCATCAAAATCGGTAGAGTCGAACTGGCAGCACAGGGACTGATCATTGTAGATATTGACAAACATGAGAGTCACCCAAAAATAACTCTAGGAACTAATGTAATTGAAAATTGTCTTGCAGAGGTGATTTTCCTTTTACAGCAGGTTGCCAAGAACGCCAGCTCCGGCGAGCAGCGGGTGCTCCAGAAAGAGATCCGGGCACTGATGCGACGGCAACAGGTGGAACTCTCCGGCGGTGAGATTGGTAGCGTAAGAATGTGTGACCCTTTTCCTATTGCCATGCCCCCAAAAAGTGAAATGATGATTTGGTGCCGGGCAGCTATTGGTCTGAGAGGTAGAGATTACCAGGCAATGGTAGAACCAGTTTACTCAGACAGTAGGCCCACCATCTTGACAGCACGGGGGGTGGTTAATGTACGCCATGGGAGGGTGCCCGTTCGCATAATCAATATCGGGAAGAGGGAAGTGTACCTGCCCCGGTATGCCACGCTAGCCAAATTATATACCATTAAACAAAATGCTATACAATCTGTGGAACCCTTGCCTCCATCTCACCCGGAGGAAGGTAACGGCTCTAAGAAAACAAAGGAGGACTGGTGTCAGCAACTACATTTGGGTACTGACTCCACTCCCTAACATCAGAAACAGGGAGTCTATCGGGTGGTTCAAGAGTACGAGAGAGTGTTTAGTAAACACCCGTTAGACTTCGGGCGAGTCAAGGGGGTAGAACACCACATCCCCACGGGAGACCATCCTCCCATAAAAGAGAGGTATCGACCCGTACCCCCTGCACACTACCAACACGCCAAGGGGATGCTTAGAGACATGAAGGAGGCTGGGGTGATCAGGGATAGCTGTAGCCCCTGGGCAGCTCCACTAGTCTTAGTCAGAAAAAAAGACAACACCATGAGGATGTGTGTAGATTACCGGAAAATCAACCGTATCACACACAAGGATGCGTACCCCTTACCAAGGATAGAGGAGTCATTGGCTGCTTTAAGATCTGCTAACTTCTTCTCTACCTTGGATCTCACTAGCGGGTACTGGCAGGTTCCTGTAGCAGAGGCGGACCGGGAGAAGACCGCATTCACCACCCCGATGGGACTTAGCGAGTTCACCTGCATGCCGTTCGGACTCTGCAACGCACCAGGAACCTTCCAACGACTAATGGAGTGTTGTCTGGGCCACAGAAACTTCGAGACGGTCCTGTTGTACCTGGACGATGTCATCGTATATTCCAAGATGTATGAGGACCACCTGAAACACCTGGCGGAAGTGTTCGAAGCTCTGGCGAGTTACGGCCTAAAGGTGAAACCCTCCAAGTGTCACCTCCTGAAACCAAAGGTGCAGTACCTGGGACACGTGGTGAGCGCTGACGGAGTGGCTCCCGACCCTGATAAGATCACCGCAATTAAGGAATGGCCAAGCCCCTCCAGCGTAAAAGAAGTGCGGCAGTTCCTCGGGTTGGTAGGCTACTACCGAAGGTTTATTCCCGGTTTCACCAAAAAGGCAGCACCTATGCAGTACCTCCTGATAGGCCAGTCCCGGAAGGCCAAGAACCAGAAGCCGCCCTTCAAATGGGAGGAGCTGGAAGAAGAGTCCTTCCGCCAGCTGAAGATGGCCCTCACGGGGGACGAAATCCTGGCGTACCCGGATTATAGCCAGCCCTTTATCCTCTACACCGACGCCAGTAACATCGGGCTAGGAGCCGTACTGTCCCAGATCCAGCAGGGGAAGGAACGAGTAATCGCCTACGCCAGCCGAAAGCTGCGACCCACCGAAAGGAATCCCGAGAATTACAGCTCATTTAAGCTAGAGTTCCTGGCCGTAGTATGGGCAGTCACCGAGCGCTTTAAGCATTACCTCGCTTCTTCCCGGTTCACCGTGTACACGGATAACAACCCGTTGACACACCTGGACACGGCAAGACTCGGTGCCCTGGAGCAGAGGTGGATGGCCCGTCTGTCCAACTACGAGTTCACAATCAAATACCGGGCCGGACGCTCCAATACCAACGCGGACGCCCTGTCCAGGATGCCCAACCTGCCGGACGAAGGAGAAGATCCGGAGGGACTGGAAGAAGTTGAACTCCCTGCGTTCCACCGTCATGGGACTATCCAGTACTCCCACCGGGTAAGGAGTAAGCAGGCTGCTACGTTGAACCCCTTACCTCACTACAACTGGGCGGAAAGGCAAGACAGCGACCCTGCCGTCCGACTGGTGAAGGAGATGCTGACTCGCCCGGAGGCTTGCCTTGAACCAGACGCTCCGGAGGAAGCCAAACAACTATGGGCAGAGAGGAGTCGACTGTTCCTTTACAAGGGGAAGTTGTGCCGCAGAATGGTTAACTCCCGGACGCATGAACTACTCTGGCAAGTAGTGGTGCCACGAAGAGACGCAGCCATGGTAATGGAGGCATACCACGACGGAGCTGGACACTTCGGGTGGAAGAAGCTGGAGTTCCTGCTGCGCGAGCGATTCCACTGGGTAGGCATGAGGGGAACCATTGAGAAGTGGTGCAGAGACTGTGGCCCGTGCAACCTAAGAAGGAAGGATCGTGACAGCCAGAAGACTCCCCTGCAGTCCATCGTCACCCGGCAGCCGTTGGAACTGGTAGCCTTGGATCATGTAAAACTGACCCCAAGCAGAAGTGGCTACGTCTACGCACTAACTATCGTGGATCACTACTCCCGGTTCTTGGTTGTCGTCCCCGTCAAGGACTTAACAGCTCGAACTGCAGCGAGAGCCTTCCAGCAGCATTTCTGCCGTCCACACGGGTACCCGGACCAAGTGTTGACAGACCAGGGACCTGCCTTTGAAGCGGAGGTCTTCCAAGAATTCTGCACTCTGTATGGCTGCCGGAAGATAAGGACGACACCCTATCATCCGCAAACTAATGGACTTTGTGAGAAAATGAACCAGGTGGTAATGGATCTTCTGAAAACGTTGCCCCTGGAAGAACGCAGTCTGTGGCCTGAGAAGCTGCCCGATCTGGTGGACCTATACAACCACATCCCGGTAGGTTCCACCAACTGTACCCCGGCTTACCTAATGAGGGCAAGACCTGGTAAGTTACCTGTTGACCTGGAAATGGGAGTCCTGACACCCGAGGACACTTCACCAGAAGCAGACTGGGACACAGAGAGGCAGCAGCAGTACCGGAAAGTACAGGAGAGCGTGGAGCGAAGTCTCTGTCAGGCTAGGGAAAGACAAGAGAAAACTTACAACCAGTATGCTCCCGCTGTTCCCCTGGTACCCGGAGAGCAGGTCTTGAAGAGGAAGAGACGGCTCCACAAGTTGGACGACCAGTGGGAGAAGGACCCGTACACCGTACTGCCCTCAAGCCACGAGAACCCGAAGGTTTGTACCATCAGTAAAGACGGAGGGGAAACTACAGCCATTGTATCCCGGGACCACCTGAAGAAGTGTCCCGAACAACTGAGGAACCCTGAAGAGGAACAAGAAGACCATCGACCCGTAGAGGAAAGGGAAGATATGGTTAGTACTGTGCTCGGGGACTTCCCTCGGTCTTGGACTCAAGTCAATGGTGCAGTTGTGGTACCCGTACTCACCTTCCTCCAACCAGCATCCCAAGCACCTACGGAGCAACAGGTAGAGCTGGAAGAACAGCCGGTCCAGGAGGCAGAAGACCCCACACCCGCAGACCAGGAGGATCAACCCTCTGCTTGCAGTGAGCCTGCCATATCCCTAGTGAGCCAAAGAGCCGGTAGACAGCTGCCCAGTTTACCCTTGACAGCTCCTACACCCTGTAGTTCAGGGCTAGACAGTCAGCTCCGTAGGTCCACTAGGGCCACTAGAGGCCAGTTACCCGCACGTTGGAGGATTTGAAGTGTATAAATTGTTTTATTTATGTTTACCTGTGTATTGTTGCTTGTGTATAATTTTGTGTTTCTAGTTATTTGTAGGAGTCCTTGGTGGATTTACCGGGAATCCTTTGTACATAGTTGGAGCGTAACCCAGGACGGACTAAAGACTGTTAAGGACTCGGGGCAGGACAAACCCCTACCTGGTTACGTCTCCCTGTTTTGGTGAAATGGACACCTTGCTTTTCTTCAAAGACTACACCCGGTTACGGACATGCCGTGACCACCTTTATGTGTTTCTTCTTATTTGTACTATTATTGTTGTTATATCTTGTTATGTTTTTCTAAAATATGTTTAGTCCCGGAGTACTAAATTTCACTAGGGGGGAATGTGGCACCCCAGGGGTCTGGTTTCCCACAGTAATGTAATGTTATGTCTGAGAGCAGGTGGGAGGTCCTTTGGTCAGGGATCCTGTGCATGCCACACCTCCTGCCCAGTCTTGGGAGGGGAAGACCTTCCCCTATATAAACCCGGGGCTGAAGCAGGGTTAGTCAGTCAAGGAGAGTAGAGACAAGAAACAGTCACAGGAAGAAACAGCAGAAGCTCAGTGGGAGCAATACTACTACAAGTCAGGGGCTGGCAGCTGCAGAGCTCGCCCTGACTGAGAAGCTTTCTTACCGGACCCGGCGTCCGAGGCTGTGGGGACTAACTCTTACCCAGCAGCAGAAGCCAACCGGCAGGGGATTTCAGGTCCTCAGGCCCAGAAACCCGAAGGCACGGTCACACGCGTGGGACCAGCGCCGCCATCGTGGAGCGGAAGCCATTAGAAGGCCCCGAGTCACCGGCCATACGGGTGAGCACCACACGGTACACTCAGGGACGTGGGCTACTTATATCCGCTTCTAGCAAGGTAGCCAGAAGAGTACAGTCAGTTTGGGAGGCCTACAACTCCGCCTGGCCAGGGGAGATCCCATCTGCTCAAGGACTGACCAGGCCCCGTTCGCTAGCAAGTACTCCGGGAGGGTCTATCGTTGTTACCAGTAAAGACCCTGAATTACACCGCACCGTCTCTGAGTGGTTCCTGCTACCCTCATCTTCCACGTCGGCTGCCCTGAGGCCATACCCCTCCCGTTGGGGGTTATACTATCACGCTGCACAATTCTACACCGGCCTCAGCGGTCTGCCCTGCAGCAGCAGCTCCTTAGCTGTACTCAACGGGTGGCGTAGTCGTCCAACATCTACCGCTGATACAGCGCCACTTAGTCTGACTCCCTGGGCACGGACCGGATCACCGCCACGAGACTACAACCCTCAACAGATCCGGCTCCGGGTAGGCTCCCGCGTGCGCAACGCAGCGCGACACAGGCCCAGGGGCGCGTCACATGCGCGGACACAGCCTGTTGCTGAGGCGTGGTGACGCTGTAGCTGGGTGATTGCAGTCAGAGTAGGGTTGCATCTAGTTTGGAGTTGATTATTTGTGGTCCTCAAACAATCAACTCCATTCTAGCTGATTCACCATTGAGCCGTCTAGTTTGGAGTTGCTTTTTTGTGGTCCTCATTTTATCAGCTCCACTCTAGACGGATCACTACTGAAGTGACTGGATCGGGGGGATATTTTGTGGTCCTCATTCCAGCATCTCCACTCTAGCTGATTCACTGGTGAAGTGACTGGATCGGGGGGATATTTTGTGGTCCTCATTTTAGCAGCTCCACTCTAGCTGATTCACTGGTGAGGTGACTGGATCGGAGGGATATTTTGTGGTCCTCATTCCAGCATCTCCACTCTAGCTGATTCACTGGTGAGGTGACTGGATCGGAGGGATATTTTGTGGTCCTCATTTCAGCATCTCCACTCTAGCTGATTCACTGGTGAGGTGACTGGATCGGAGGGATATTTTGATGATCTCTCTGCAGCTTCTCCATTCTAGACAGTTCAGTTTCTACACTGAAGTTCCTCAAAAAATCACCTCCAATGTCCAGAATGGAGCAGATTCCCGGATACTCATAGCCTGCAATGTAGTGGAATTGGAATGTACACACATTGTAGATATATATCAGCCTTATAATTCTAATAATTTCATGTTTTTATTTTTTAAGTACTTGCTCAAACTGTTATATTTATTACATATTTCCAAAGGGCAAAATTTTATTTTTTTCATAATTAATCGAACTTGCATTTTATTATCGCTTTTTGTAATATAAATAATCACACACAGCGCTGATCATTCAGTTTTACGTGGGGAAAAACGTAACAGAGCGCAGCAACAGAATCCTCATAATTTACAACATTGTATTGGAGTGGATTTTTTGAGGACCTTATTTGAGCAACTCCATTCTAGCTGATTCACTAGTGAGCCGTCTAGATTGGAGTGGGTATTTTGAGGATGTTCCTTGTAGCCTCCAATCTGTACTGTTTGGTGCTGAGGTGACTGGAATCAAGTTTTTCAAAGAGTGAGTGGAGCTTCGCAGGGAGAAACATAACAGAGCGCAGCAACAGAGTCCTCATAATTTACAACATTGTATTGGAGTGGATTTTTTGAGGACCTCATTTTAGTAACTCTATTCTAGCTGATTCACCATTGAGCCATCTAGATCGGAGTGGATTTTTTGTGGACATCTTTTAGCAACCCCATTCTCTACCGTCATGGCCAAAAGTATTGAGATTGAGACAAATAGTAATTTTTCCAAAGTTTACTGCTTCATTTTTTGTAATGGCAATTTGCATATACTCCTGAATGTCAAAGAGTGATCAGCTTAACAGCAATTACTGTACTTGCAAAGTCAATATTTGCCCAGAAAATGAACTTTAACCCCCAAAACACATTTCTACATCATTGCAGTCCTGCCTTAAAAGGAGCAGCTAACATCGTTTTAGTGATTGATCCATTAACACAGGTGTGGGTGTTGATGAGGACAGGGCTGGCGATCAATCAATCATGATTAAGTAAGAATGACATCACTGGACACTTTAAAAGGAGGCTGGTTCTTGGTATCATTGTTTCTCTTCAGTTAACCATGGTTATCCCTAAAGAAACACGTGCAGCCATCATTGCACTGCACAAAAATGACCTAACAGGGAAGAGTATCGCAGCTACAAAGATTGCACCTCAGTCAACAATCTATCGCATCATCAAGAACTTCAAGGAGAGAGCTTCCATTGTTGTCAAAAAGGCTCCAGGGCGCCCAAGAAAGACCAGCAAGCGCCAGGACCGTATCTTAAAACTGTTTCAGCTGCGGGATCGGACTACCAGCAGTGCCGAGCTTGCTCAGGAATGGCAGCAGGCTGGTGTGAGTGCTTCTGCATGCACTGTGAGGCGGAGACTCTTTGAGCAAGGGCTGGTTTCAAGGAGGGCAGCAAAGAAGCCACTTCTCTCCAGAAAAAAACATTAGGGACCGACTGATATTCTGCAAAAGGTACAGGGAGTGGACTGCTGAGGACTGGGGCAAAGTCATTTTCTCTGATGAATCCCCTTTTCGACTGTTTGGGACATCTGGAAAACAGCTTATTCGGAGAAGAAGAGGTGAGCGCTACCACCAGTCTTGTCTCATGCCAACTGTAAAGCATCCTGAAACCATTCATGTGTGGGGTTGCTTCTCAGCCAAGGGAATTGGCTCACTCACAGTCTTGCATAAAAACACAGCCATGAATAAAGAATGGTACCAGAATGTCCTCCAAGAGCAACTTCTCCCAACCGTCCAAGATCGGTTTGGCGCCCAACAATGCCTTTTCCAGCATGATGGAGCACCTTGCCATAAAGCAAAGGTGATAACTAAATGGCTCATGGAACAAAACATAGAGATTTTGGGTCCATGGCCTGGAAACTCCCTAGATCTTAATCCCATTGAGAACTTGTGGTCAATCATCAAGAGACTGGTGGACAAACAAAAACCAACAAATTCTGGCAAAATGCAAGCATTGATTATGCAAGAATGGACTGCTATCAGTCAGGATTTGGTCCAAAAGTTGATTGAGAGCATGCCAGGGAGAATTACAGAGGTCTTGAAGAAGAAGGGGCAACACTGAAAATATTGACTTGCTGCATTAACTCATTCTAACTGTCAATATAACTTATTGGTACTCATAATATGATTGCAATTATATTTCTGTATGTGATATAAACATCAGACAAACACTAATAAAAACCAGAGGCCAGCAGATCATGTGAAAATATAATTTTGGTGTCATTCTCAATACTTTTGGCCATGACTGTACAGTTTCGTGCTGAAGAGACTGGAATTGAGTTTTTCGGAGAGTGAGCGGAGCCTCACGGGGAGAAACGTAACAGAGCGCAGAGACAGAGTCCTCATAATTTACCACACTGGATCGGAGTGGCTTTTTTGAGGACCTCATTTGAGCAACTCCATTCTAGCTGATTCACCATTGAGCTATCTAGATCGGAGTGGATTTTTAGATGATCTCCCTGTAGCCTCTATTCTGTACAGTTCATTGCTGACCTGACTAGAATAGAGTTGCTGGAGCGTTTTCCTCATAGGATCAAATCCAATCTAGACGGCTCATGACTGAAACCTCCAGAATGGAGTTAATTCCAGGGTCGGTCTGGCCTGGCGGGAAATCGGGAAATTTCCCGGTGGGCCCCAATATGAGAGTGAGAAAATTGGTGGCGGGGGCCCTTTAAAAATGTGGGCCCTTTAAAAGCGCGGCTGAAGGAAATGTAGCGTCGCGCGCACTGAACATTCATTGGTGACAGCGGGCCTGCAGTGACGTGCATGCAGCATACTTACCACGTGAGTAGTCCCTGAGGATGGACTCTTTCTGGGTGGTGACACGCACTGCGCTCTGCTTTCCCGCTGGCTGGCAGACTGTGGTGTGGTGTCAGGTGACACTGACGCTGACGCCGCTCTCTTCTGGCCACGCTCTGCAGTGCTCTCTCTCAGCTCCGGGGCCGTCCTCCTATGATACGCTGGCGCCAACGAACCCGACGTCTCGCTCTGCTCTCCCTGCTCCCGGGCTTCTAATGTGGTCCCATCCCGGCTCCTTACCTGTTCTGGCCTACTCCCCTGTAGTAATACCTGTTCCGGACCGGGTGGTGGCACCAGCACCGGCGCACCGCCCCCTTCTCTCCTGCTCTGATTCTGGGCTTTTTTATACCGGTTCCGGGGCTGGATATGTGGACAGTGACCGTCCTCTACAGTTCAACTCTCCAACCTGGCCTGGAATTGGAAACAATAACTCCACCTGATGAAGGCAGCAGACCGCTGCAGAAATGCGTTGTGGGCATTAATACTTAAATAAAGAGGTTTGTTTTATCCTTTTCCAGCGCCTTATCCAGTTTCTAGCGCCCCACTGACCACTTCAATTTGCACACTGGAATTGGAAACAAGGCTGCAGGCCTACAGCTCTCACTGCTTTAATTTCATGTCAAAAGTACCGTGCCAAATATTCAATAAGGTTTTTATGAGTGAGTGTTCCCAGCACTGGCCAACAATAATATAATTTATTTTATACATTATGCATTGCACTCTAGGCCTCCTATATGACATGTAGATCATACTTTTGGCCTCCTATATGACATATACAGACAGTGTATATGCCATATAGGAGGCTGAGAGTGCGGTATGCATTTTATATGAGGCCTAGAGTGCGGGCCTACATGATGTGCAATGCACTCGGCCTCCTATATAAAGTATAGACTATAGGAGGCTGAGAGTGCAGTATACGTTTTATATGAGGCCTAGAGTGCGGGCCTACATGATGTACAACGCACTCGGCCTCCTATATAAAGTATAGACTATAGGAGGCTGAGAGTGCGGTATACGTTTTATATGAGGCCTAGAGTGCGGACCTACAAGATGTACAACGCACTCGGCCTCCTATATAAAGTATAGACTATAGGAGGCTGAGAGTGCGGTATACGTTTTATATGAGGCCTAGAGTGCGGACCTACATGATGTACAACGCACTCGGCCTCCTACATAAAGTATATACTGTTTCCACGGACCGTGTGTCCGTGGGCAAAACACGCTGACATGTCAGTTTTTTTTATACACTGCACGGGCCGAAAAACGTCCCGCACACGAGCACACAGATGACGTGCGTGTGTCGTTGGTGTGACACATACCGGCGCCTGGGAATTAGCGGTACAGTTCATGCTGTTCCCAGGTGCTTAAGGAATCAGCGATCAGCGCTAGCAAGGGACAATGTTGAGAGCAGTAGGTTCACCTCCCGATGTTGCCAAAACCTGTAAATATAAGAAAATTAAAAAAAACATATTCACCTGGCTTGAGGCGACCACACACGCTGAGGAGCTTGACTCCCTGCAGCGAGCAGGCCCCTATGCTCACTGAGCTCAGCATAGGTCGGGGGACCGCTCACTGCAGCAAGTCATTCTCCTACGCTCCTCATCGTGTGTGGTCACTTTAAGCCAGGTGAATATATTGTTGTTTTTTTTAATTTTAGTATTATTTTTACAGGTTTTGGAGACATTTGGAGGTGAATACTACTTTCAACATTGTCTCTTCATTGTCCCTTGCTAACACTGATTGCAGCGCCGGCAGGGGACAGTGATGAGCGATTCCTTCAGCACCCGGTGCTTGGGAACAGCACAAACTGTACCGCTGATTCCCAAGTGGTGGTACGGTATGTGTGATCCTGATGGAGCACACGTATGCCACACTGACACGGATATCTCCGGTACTGTTTTTTCCAGTACCGGAAATATCCGGATGTATGAAAGAGCCCTATGCCATATAGGAGGCCAAGAGTTTGTATGTCACATTGGAGACCAAGAGTGCGGTATACGTTATATATGGGGCCTATATGACATAATAGATCACACTCTCTACCTCCTATATGAAATATAGATCACACTCTTGGACTCATGAATTATACAGTGTATATGTCATATAGGAGGCTGAGAGTGCGGGCCTATATGACGTATACAACACACTCAGCCTGATATATAAAGTATATATTATAGGAGACCGAATGTGCAGTCTGTACGTCATATAGGAGGCCGAGAGTGCGATATATGTCATGTGTGGGGTCAATATGATGTATACCACATAGAAGTGAAGTATGCCGCCACCAGTTCCCAAATCTTCCCAAACGGGTTTTTTAGCCGTTGGCTATCCACATCAGGAGGTGCAATGTCTAAATAAGCAGTGTTAATCAAATGTCCAAGGAAGTATGAAAAAGACAGCACTCACCAATGGATCCCAAAAAAAGATCCTTTTATTTCAGATTCAGCGTACAGACGTTGTGGCTGGTTCAGGGGTGAAAAGAGGACGACGGCCGTTTCGCGCACAAGCAGCGCCACTACGGGTCCAGTATAGTTCACTCCCGCACCCCTGAACCAGCCGCAACGTCTGTATGCTGGATCTGAAATAAAAGGATCTTTTTTTGGCATCCATTGGTGAGTGCTGTCTATTTCATACCTCCTATATGATGTATAGATCGCACTTTCTACCTCATATATGACAAACAGACCGCACTCTCTGCCTCCTATATGACATATACAATGCATTTGGCCTCCTATATTTCATTGCAGCCATTTGGTAAATTCTAAAAAGTTCATTATTCTTCTCATTAAAGTACACTCTGCACCCCATCTTGACTACAAATTTATTGAAAAAGCACTTTACATTACAGAGGGGACTTGTACAGACAATAAAGACATTACAGAATAAACATAACTCAGATACCAAGAGGAGTGAGGGCCCTGCTCGCAAGCTACAATCTATGAGGAAATAGGGAGACACGAAAGGTAAATGATAAAATGTGCTTATATTGTATGATACAACCATTATACACTAAATAGGGTCTGCACATAACGCTGCATGAACCGCTCACCAGCCAGTATGTGTATGGCCACAGAGGGCTATTAAGTGCATGGAGGGTGTGCACACAGACGCTACAAGGGTCTATATATGCTACTATATGCAGTATATAGTGTACAGACGGTTAGATAGTATGGTGCTGCGTATATGGTGTGGAATCCACATTCTATTCACTGCCATATCTATACATTATATAGTATATACACTGCTCCGCTCTATATTCCTGAACACAGTGTATATGTATATACTGTATAATGTGTGTGTCTGTATATATAATATATACATATATATTGCAGAGTACCACTTCTGTCCTCTATACTGGGTGTAATTCTGTGTATGTATTATTCTGTATATACAGTATATACACTGGATAGAAGCAATTCTCCTGTCCTGTATACTGGGTGTAATTCTCAGTATCTGTATATACACACTGCACTGCTAAAATAAGATGTAAAATAATAATAATTTGAGTGGTTTACCCTCTGATATGTACCACTCCCAGCATGCACTGTCAGATTTAACCCTTCCGGGCCTGCTGGGAGTTGTAGGTTTGTTACTGCAGGGATGATGCGGGGACGGGTATTGCATTTGAACCCACAGCATCAAGTCATTCACACTTTAACCCCTTAATAACATTTGACGTACTAATACGCGTCTGTGCCCTGGGACTTAAGAGCCAGACCCGTATTAGTACGTCATGGCGATCGCGCGCGCACACAGGCTGTGCGGGCGCGATCGCCGCCGGGTGTCAGCTGATTGTCACAGCTGACACCCGGTACTATGTGCAGGGAGCGGTCCTGCACCGCTCCCAGCACATTAACCCCCGCTATGCTGCGATCGAAGTCGATCGAAATCGATCGCGGCATTGCGGGGGCAAGGGGAGGTGATCGGCGATACTCACCTCCTCTTCCGGCTTCCAGCGCAGACTGCAGCTGCTTCCCGGGTGTTGCCATGACGACCCGATGTCGTCATGACAACATCCGGGTCACCAGAGAGCAGGAAGATTGCTTGGACATGCGCAGTGCATCTCCAAGCAATCTTAACACTGTGCACTTCTGACAGCCTGCATGGCATAGGGATGGTGCTCCATTCCTATGCCATGCAGGCGATCAGAAAAAAAAAAGTGAAAGTCCCAGAGTGGGACAAAGTAATAAGGTGTACAAACTGTCTGAAAGTGGAAAAAAAAAAAAAATGTGCAAAAATATTATAAAAAAATAAAAAAAATAATACACCAAAAATAAAAATATAATGTACCCATCAATAAATATTATTATAAAAAAAATAAAAAAAAAACAATAAAAGTACACATATTTGGTATCGCCGCGTCCGGAACAGCCTGACCTATAAAACTGTCCCACTAGTTAACCCCTTCAGTGAACACGGTAAAAAAAAAAAAAAAAAAAAAAACGCAGCAAAAAACAATGCTTTATCACCATACCGCCAAACAAAAAGTGGAATAACACGCGATCAAAAAGACGCATATAAATAAAAATGATACCGCTGAAAACGTCATCTCGTCCCACAAAAACAAGCCGCCATACAGCTCCATCAGCCGAAAAATAAAAAAGTTTCAGCTCTCAGAATAAAGCGATGCTAAAAAATATTTTTTTCTATAAAATAGCTTTTATTGTGTATAAGCGCCAAAACATAGAAAAATTATACAAATGTGGTACCGCTGTAAACGTACTGACCCGAAGAATAAAGCTACCTCATCAATTTTACCACACGCGGAACAGAATAAAAAAAAAAAAAAAAAACAATTCCTGAATTGTTGGTTTTTGTTTATTCTGCCTCCCAAAAATCGGAATAGAAAGCGATCAAAAAATGTCACGTGCCTGAAAATGGCACCAATAACAACGTCAAGTCATCCCGCAAAAAACGAGCCGTCACATGACTGTCTGCCAAAATCTGGAAAAATTATAGCTCTCAAAATATGGCGATGCAAAAACTAGATTTTACAAAAAATGCGTCTTTTAGTGTGTGACAGCTGTCAGTCATAAAAACCCCATATGATTCTGGCATTGCTGTAATCACACCGACCCGAAGAATAAAGTCGTCTAATCACTTATACCGCACAAGGAACGGCGTCAAAAATAAACTCTTGGGTTAGGATTGGGCTAGGGTTAGGGCTGGGTTTGGGGCTAGGGTTGTGCTGGGGCTAGGGTTGTGCTGGGGCTAGGGTTGTGCTAGTGCTAGGGTTGTGCTAGGGCTAGGGTTGTGCTAGGGCTAGGGCTGGGGTTGGGATTTTTTTCAAAAGTAAGAAAAAAAGATGACGATATGGTGACTAGTGTTGAGAGCAAGTGCTCGCTACTTGAGTTTGCATCGGGTGCTCTGGTATGCATTGAGTATCGTGGGTATTTGAGTGACATGCTCGAGTCTCTGCCCCATATGCTTCGCGGCCAAAAAACTTTACGGGGATTGCCTGCCATGCACGAGCGATCCCCGCATGTTTTTTTTTGGGTGCCTAATAACCGTGAAACATGCGGAGCAGGGACTCGAGCATGTCACTCAAGCACACGCTGTACATGGTGCATACCTGAGTACCCGATGCAAACTCAAGTAGCGAGCACTTGCGCTCAAGAATAATGACAACTTATTCAATATGATGACCTAATGTAAACAAATTCTGTGCCGTACCTCTGGGTTCAAAATGTTCACTATACACCTTAATAAAATCCTTGAGGGGTATAGTTTCCAAAATGGGGACACTTGTGGGGGAGCTCCACTGTTTAGGCACATCACGGGCTCTCCAAACGCGACATGGTGTCCGCTAACAAATTGAATGGAAAATCGGCTCAAATTGTTAGCGGACGCCATGTTGCGTTTGGAGAGCCCCTGTGTGCCCAAACATTGGAGCTCCCCCACAAGTGACCCCATTTTGGAAACTAGACCCCCCAAGGCACCTATCTAGATGCATAGTAAGCACTTGGAACCCCCAGGTGCTTCACAAATTGATTCGTAAAAATGAAAAAGTGAAAAAAAAAACACTTTTTCATTTTTATGAATCAATTTGTGAAGCACCTGGGGTTCCAAGTGCTCACTATGCATCTAGAAAGGTGCCTTGGGGGGTCTAGTTTCCAAAATGGGGTCACTTGTGGGGGAGCTCCAATGTTTGGGCACACAGGGACTCTCTAAATGCAACATGGTATCCGCTAACAAATTGAATGGAAAATCGGCTCAAATTGTTAGCGGACACCACATTGCGTTTGGAGAGCCCCTCTGTACCCAAACTTTGGAGCTCCCCCACAAGTGACCCCATTTTGGAAACTAGACCACCCAAGGCACCTATCTAGATGCATAGTAAGCACTTGGAACCCCCAGGTGCTTCACAAATTGATTCGTAAAAATGAAAAAGTGAAAAAAAAAACACTTTTTCATTTTTATGAATCAATTTGTGAAGCACCTGGGGTTCCAAGTGCTCACTATGCATCTAGAAAGGTGCCTTGGGGGGTCTAGTTTCCAAAATGGGGTCACTTGTGGGGGAGCTCCAATGTTTGGGCACACAGGGACTCTCCAAATGCAACATGATATCCGCTAACAAATTGTCGGCTCAAATTGTTAGCGGATATCATGTTGCACTTGGAGAGTCCCTGTGTACCCAAACATTGGAGCTCCCCCACAAGTGACCCCATTTTGGAAACTAGACCCCCCAAGGCACCTATCTAGATGCATAGTGAGCACTTGGAACCCCAGATGCTTCACAAATTGATTCATAAAAATGAAAAAGTGTTTTTTTTTTCACTTTTTCATTATTACGAATCAATTTGTGAAGCACCTGGGGGTTCCAAGTGCTCACTATGCATCTAGAAAGGTGCCTTGGGGGGTTTAGTTTCCAAAATGGGGTCACATGTGGGGGAGCTCCAAAGTTTGGGCACAGAGGGGCTCTCCAAACGCAATGTGGTGTCCGCTAACAATTTGAGCCGATTTTCCATTCAATTTGTTAGCGGATACCATGTTGCATTTAGACAGTCCCTGTGTGCCCAAACATTGGAGCTCCCCCACAAGTGACCCCATTTTGGTAACTAGACCCCCCAAGGCACCTATCTAGATGCATAGTGAGCACTTGGAACCCCTAGGTGCTTCACAAATTGATTCATAAAAATGAAAAAGTGTTTTTTTTTTCACTTTTTCATTTTTACGAATCAATTTGTGAAGCACCTGGGGGTTCCAAGTGCTCACTATGCATCTAGAAAGGTGCCTTGGGGGGTTTAGTTTCCAAAATGGGGTCACATGTGGGGGAGCTCCAAAGTTTGGGCACAGAGGGGCTCTCCAAACGCAATGTGGTGTCCGCTAACAATTTGAGCCGATTTTCCATTCAATTTGTTAGCAGATACCATGTTGCATTTAGACAGTCCCTGTGTGCCCAAACATTGGAGCTCCCCCACAAGTGACCCCATTTTGGAAACTAGACCCCCCAAGGCACCTATCTAGATGCATAGTGAGCACTTGGAACCCCTAGGTGCTTCACAAATTGATTCATAAAAATGAAAAAGTGTTTTTTTTTTCACTTTTTCATTTTTACGAATCAATTTGTGAAGCACCTGGGGGTTCCAAGTGCTCACTATGCATCTAGAAAGGTGCCTTGGGGGGTCTAGTTTCCAAAATGGGGTCACTTGTGGGGGAGCTCCAAAGTTTGGGCACAGAGGGGCTCTCCAAACGCAATGTGGTGTCCGCTAACAATTTGAGCCGATTTTCCATTCAATTTGTTAGCGGATACTATGTTGCATTTAGAGAGTCCCTGTGTGCCCAAACATTGGAGCTCCCGCACAAGTGACCCCATTTTGGAAACTAGACCCCCCAAGGCACCTATCTAGATGCATAGTGAGCACTTGGAACCCCTAGGTGCTTCACAAATTGATTCGTAAAAATGAAAAAGTGTTTTTTTTTTTCACTTTTTCATTTTTACGAATCAATTTGTGAAGCACCTGGGGGTTCCAAGTGCTCACTATGCATCTAGAAAGGTGCCTTGGGGGGTCTAGTTTCCAAAATGGGGTCACTTGTGGGGAAGCTCCAAAGTTTGGGCACACAGGGGCTCTCCAAACAGAACATGGTGTCCACTAATTATTCAAGCAAATTTTACAATCAAAAAGTCAAATGGCGCTCCTTCCCTTCCGAGCCCTGCCGTGCGCCCAAACAGTGTTTGTTCCCCAAATATTGGGTATCTGCGTGCCCAGGGGAAATTGCACAACAAATTTTGGGGTCCATTTTTTCTTGTTACCCCTGTGAAAATAAAAAAAATTGGGTCTAAAGTAACATTTTTGTGAAAAAAGTTAAATGTTCATTTTTTTCTTCCACATTCAAAAAATTCCTGTGAAGCACCTGAAGGGTTAATAAAGTTCTTGAATGTGGTTTTGAGCACCTTGAGGGGTGCAGTTTTTAGAATGGTGTCACTTTTGGGTATTTTCTGTCATAAAGACCTCTCAAAGTGACTTCAAATGTGATGTGGTCCCTAAAAAAATGGTTTTATAAATTTTGTTGGAAAAATGAGAAATCGCTGGTGAACTTTTAACCCTTATAGCTCCCTAACAAAAAAAAATTTTGGTTCCAAAATTGTGCTGATGTAAAGTAGACATGTGGGAAATGTTACTTATTAACTCTTTTGTGTGACATATCGCTCTGATTTCAGGGCTTAAAAATTCAAATTTTGAAAATCGCAAAATTTTCAAATTTTTCGCCAAATTTCCGTTTTTTTCACAAATAAACGCAAGTGATATCGAAGAAATTTTTCCACAATCATGAAGTACAATATGTCACGAAAAAACAATCTCAGAATCAGGGGGATCCGTTGAAGCGTTCCAGAGTAATTACCTCATAAAGTGACAGCGGTCAGAATTGTAAAAATTGGCCCGGTCATTAACGTGCAAACCACCCGCGGGGCTTAAGGGGTTAAAGAGAACCTGTCACGTCCTAGCTGCCCTCTACACTGCCCCCATAGCGTTGGTAGTGACGCAATGTGCATCACTAGCAAGCTGTTTTCATGAAAATCGCTGCAGCTATAATGAATTTATAACGTTTAATATACTTATATCTAGGGCCGGCTCCAGGTTTTTCTGGGCCCCGGGCGAGTCTCAGTGGGCCCCTCTAACACATACCACGATTCATGATGCACAGATACCGCAGAGAAATCTATATATATAGTACAATGCAAAGATTTCACTTCTTACATTACATGAGTGATATCTACTGTAAATTCTACAATAGCTCAGAAGCCGGCGAATCCTCGCAGCACACAGTGCAGACCGGACAATATAGTCCTCCATACAGTATTATGGGCACCACTAAGTCCTCCATACAGTTTTATGGGCCCCATTATATATTGCTCCATACAGAATAATGACCCCACATAGTCCTCGTACAGTATAATGGGCACCACATATCTCCATACAGAATACTGGCCCCCATATAAGGCCGCATACGGAATACTGGCCCCCATATAAGGCTCCATAAAGGAATACTGGCCCCCATATAAGGCCCCATATGGAATACTGGCCCCCATATAAGGCCCCATATGGAATACTGGCCCCCATATAAGGCCCCATACGGAATACTGGCCCCCATACGAAATACTGGCCCCCATATAAGGCCCCATACGGAATACTTGCCCCCATATAAGGCCCCATAAAGGAATACTGGCCCCCATATAAGACCCCATGAAGGAATACTGGCCCCCATATAAGGCCCCATACGGAATACTGGCCCCCATATAAGGCCCCATACGGAATACTGGCCCCCATGTAAGGCCCCATACGGAATACTGGCCCCCATATAAGGCTCCATACGGAATACTGGCCCCCATATAACGCTCCATACGGAATACTGGCCCCCATATAAGGCTCCATACGGAATACTGCCCCCCATATAAGGCTCCATACAGAATACTGGCCCCCATATAACGCTCCATACAGGATACTGGTCCTCTTATAAAGCTCCATACAGGATACTGGCCCCCATATAACGCTCCATACAGGATACTGGTCCCCATATAATGCTCCATGCAGGCTGTTACCCCCCACATAATGCCTCATACAGGCTGTCTCCCCCCTTATAATGCTCCATGCAAGCTGTTACCCCCCACATAATGCCCCATACAGGCTGTCCCCCCACCGTATAATGCTCCATGCAGGCTGTTCCCCCCACATAATGCACTAAGCAGGCTGTCCCCCCCCCCTTATAATGCCCCATGCAGGCTGTTCCCCCCTTATATTGCCCCATGCAGGCTGTCACCCCTCCTCTTTATAATGCCCCATGCAAGATGTCACCCCCTCTCTCTATAATGCCCCAAACAGGATGTCACCCCCCCTCTTTATAATCCCCAATCAGGATGTCACCCCCCCTCTTTATAATGCCCCATTCAGGATGTCACCCCCTCTTTTCATAATGCCCCATGCAGGATGTCACTCCCCTCTGTTTATAATGCCCCATGCAGGATGTCACCCCCTCTCTTTATAATGCCCCATGCAGGATGTCACCCCCTCTCTTTATAATGCCCCATGCAGGATGTCACCCCCTCTCTTTATAATGCCCCATGCAGGATGTCAACCCCTCTCTTTACAATGTCCTATGCAGGATGTCATCCCCCTCTCTTTATAATGCCCCATGCAGGATGTCAGCCCCCCTCTCTTTATAATGCCCCATGCAGGATGTCACCCCCTCTCTTTATAATGCCCCATGCAAGATGTCACCCCCCTCTCTTTATAATGCCCCATGCAGGATGTCACCCCCTCTCTCTATAATGCCCCATGCAGGCTGTCACCCCCTCTCTCTATAATGCCCCATGCAGGATGTCACCCCCCCTCTCTTTATAATGCCCCATGCAGGATGTAACCCCCCCATATTATGCCCCATGCAGGATGTCACCCCCCCCCATATTATGCCCCATGCCTCCATACATTAAAAAAAAAATCAAATACTCACCTCCCTCCTCACCTGCTGCAGCTGCTCGGGTCGGGACTCCAGCGTTGGCGGCGTCTTTCCGCTCTGTGCTCCCTGTGACAGCTCAGGGGGAGGGCGCGGTGGAAATGTGGCACCCCAGGGGTCTGGTTTCCACAGTAACAGCAATGTTATGTCTGAGAGCAGGTGGGAGGTCTCTTGGTCAGGAAACCTATGCATGCCACACCTCCTGCCCAGTCCTGGGAGGGGAAGAACTTCCCCTATATAAACCTGGGGCTGAGGCAGGGTTAGAGAGTTCAGAGGGAGAGTGCAGCCAGTAGGGCTGGCAGGGAGCTGTGGCTCCGGCTGGGCCCAGCTCCTGGGCCCTGCCAGAAGTAGAGACAGAGAAGCAGCATAGGAAGAAACAACAGGAGCTCTGTGGGAGCAGTGTTACAAGGAGTCAGGGGCTGGCAGCTGCAGAGCTCGCCCTGACTGAGAAGATTTCTTACCGGACCCGGAGTCCGAGGCTGTGGGGACTAACTCCTACCCAGCAGCAGAATCCGTCAGGCAGGGGATTTCAGGTCCTCTGGCCAAGAAGCCCGAAGGCACGGTCACACGCATGGGACCAGCACCGCCGTCGTGGAGCGGAAGCTACTAGAAGGACCCGAGTCACCGGCCATACGGGTGAGCACCACACGGTACACTCAGGGACGTGGGCTACTTATACCGCCTCTAGCAAGGTAGCCAGAAGAGTACAGTTAGATTGGGAGGCCTACAACTCCGCCTGGCCAGGGGAGATCCCATCTGCTCAAGGACTGACCAGGCCCCAATCGCTAGCAGTACTCCGGGAGGGTCTATCTTTGTCACCAGTAAAGACCCTGAACTACACCGTACCGTCTCCGAGTGGTTCCTGCTACCCCCATCATCCACGTCGGCTGCCCTGAGGCCATACCCCTCCCGTTGGGGGTGATACTATCACGCTGCACAATCCTACCACCGGCCTCAGCGGTCTGCCCTGCAGCGGCAGCTCCTTCGCTGCATTCAACGGGTGGCGTAGTCGTCCAACATCTACCGCTAATACAGCGCCACTTAGTCTGACTCCCTGGGCACGGACCGGATCACCGCCACGAGACTACAACCCTCAAGAGATCCGGCTCCGGATAAGCTCCCGCGTGCGCAACGCAGCGCGACACAGGCCCAGGGGCGCGTCAGAAAGACTTCACCGCACCCTCTGACCTGAGACTTCACAGAGAGCGCAGAGCAGGAAGACGGCGGATCTGCAGAGGCACGGGGAGAGGTAAGTATCCGGCTGCCGGGGCCCTGAGCAAGCGGGGGAGAAGGGCGGGCGCTGACACCGCTCTCCTCCGCCCATAGCCCAACGGGGTGCGCGACCGCCAGTGGGCCCCCCTGCCTGCTCAGGGCCCCGGCACTTGCCCGGGTGCGCCGGGTGCTGACGCCGGCCCTACTTATATCCTACCTGCCTTTTCAATCATAGGGGCGTGCTTGTCATATTCAGTCAAGGGCGAGCGCAGCATTCACTCACTGCTGGCGCCGTCCATGTATTTGAATCCTGTTCCTGACCAGCGCTGATATTGTGGGACGCAGGCGCACTTGTAGATGTCCGGCCGCCTGCGCAGTGAGGCTCTGTGATTACCAGATTCACTGCGCATGCTCTGGGAACATAGCGCGTTAAAGCGCATGCGCAGTGAGGCTGTGTGATTATGACTTTTTCTTCACTTTGAAAATTGTTTAAGTTGGCTGAGGGACTGGGTGGTTTACCTAGGACAAGGAATGGCCATGTGTAAGAAAAACCGCTACTGATTGTAAATTACAGATTCTGTTAACTACAATAAATAAGTTGGTTAACAAGAAACACTTTGATATAGTGCACTACACAATACAGTTCTCTTTTACACACTGTATAGTTTGCTAAAAGGCACACGTTTTAGTGGGAGAGGCCGAAAAATGAACGAGTAATACAACCGTTTATGGATGCTGTAGTGTGGACCCCTAGAGTCAATTCTCCTGGTGGGCCCTAGGCACCCCAGTCCGACCCTGTATGAGGCCTTTACATGGTATCAACGCCTGCGATGAGAACGCCACATCATAGTAATAGCAGAATCACAAATATAAGATTATATGAACAGATTAAAGCAAGATTTCTATTGCTGGCTGCAGAATGAGTTAACTGGGATATCATCAGTGAGTTTGATCTGACTGGAGAAGTAACTACTCTTGTTTTTATTCTTTTGAGCTCCATTCAGCTAATTTATGATTTATCACCTTCCCTGAGCATACATGGAAATCATGGGGTCCCATAGCAGAAGTAATAATTAAACCCCCACAAAAAAACATTAATATTCAGCGGGGTCACAGAAGAGCATACCTCACAAGTTTGCAACCCTTCCATAGTAATTTTGCCCCAATTGAAGCCCCCTAGTGTTCCCACGTACTAAGATACTCCTTTAATGGCCAAAAATGTGCCCCCAAACACAGTAAGATACCCCCACAGTGAATTTCTCCACTGTACCCTCCACACATACAGTATGATGACTCTACAGTACCCCCGCAAAGTATGATAAACCCCAGTGACCTCTACACAGTATGATGGCCCCCGCATAACCCTCCACACAGTATAATGGACCCCGCACAGCCCTCCACACTGTATAATGGTCCTCATACAGTGTAATGGCCCCCACTATCCACCCAAGCAGTATAATGACCCCCATCAGCCACTTATACAGTATAATGCCCCTCACCACACAGCCCTCCAAATAGTATAATGGCCCAAACACAACGCTCCAAATAAAATAATAGTCCTCACATAAGCCTCTAAACAATATAATAGTCCCCACCCAGCCCTCCAAATAATATAATGGACCCCACATAGGCCTCCAAATAGTATAATAGTCCCCATACAGCTCTCCAAATAATAGAACGGTCCCCACATAGCCCTCCAAATAGTATGATAGCCTGACACATAGCCATTCAAATAGTAGTATAATGGCCCCCACAGAGCACTACAAATAGTATGATGCTCCCCACATAATCCTCCAAATAGTAGAATGATGGCCCCCACATAGTTCTCCAAATAGTATGATGGTCCCCAAGACAGCCCTAAAATTAGTATTTTAGCACCCCAAATATGATGATGCCCCCCAAATAACCCTTCAAATAATATGATGGCCTCCAAGTAGCCCTACAAATAGTATCATGGCCTTCCAGTTTGCCCTCCAAATAATATGATGGCCCTCACAAACTACTTATTAATTAAAAAAAAAATACTCACCTCTCCCCATTCCCTTGCTGTTCTGGTCTTTGCAGCATGTGGTTTGAAACTATGCTCAGCTCGGCACAGTGGACGCGATTTTGGGACGTTATCACGTCCACTGAGCTGAGACATCAGAAGCACAGAGGAGAATGATGGAGGAGGGAGCAGACGGTTCCCTCCTCCATCATTCCTTTCAATTGTATCTGCATCCAGAATGCGGATACAGTTGAAAGTGTGATGCTGGATGCGGGGGGCCCGATGCCTGTGCTGACATCGCCACCTGTCTCACAGTTGCAAAGCAGCTGCGGGGTCTGCCGTTATTAGCGGTATGCCAGTGCCATTGTTATGTGACATGAGCCCCGGGAGAGCCAGTGCCGAGACAGCTGGTACAACACCAACACCGAAGGTGAATATAAGTGTTATTTTACTGGGGAGAAACATAGGGATTTAGAAGGGGTTGTCTGATTAGTGGACATCCCCTTTAAGTAATCAAGTTCATTAAAGGGGTTGTCCACTACTGCACATCCCCAGCTTATTACATTTAGGACTTCAGCACCGCTTTTTCCGGACATTGCTATGACTTGTTATGTCCTCTGCAGCCAATTAGCAGATGTTGGTCAATAGTCTGTCAGGACGGACATCTGCTCTGAAGAAATAGAGTTTTTGAGACTTGTAGACATTATGGAATAACGTCCATAAAAATATCCCAAGCCGGTATTGGTCCTCCAAGAAGCATGAAGCCCTCGCTGCTACTAACTTACTCCCATACCTGGATCTACCTAGATGATGAAAACACTTGGACTGTAAGGTACAAATCAGGTGAAATTATGAAACCTGGAGGGAATGTCACTTCAGGTTGTGCGTAGATATCCGTAGATAGAAGTCGTTATTTATCCGCCATTAATGAAATGTTTTGTCCATTTTTGCTCCACAAATCTGAGGCCGATGAATGGGGGAATGGCACCAATGCTATGGAGAATGCCTTGAAAATTGAAAAGGGCGTAAATAAGGCTCTGCTGGACCTCCACAAGATTGCTATGGACCATGCGGACCCTCATGTAAGTGACTCCCCCATAGCGTATAGATACCGCGTGTTCATTTTATAAAATATCCTCCATGAAGGAACAGTTCATGTATCTTCTGTGACCTCCATATTGTGCTGTTCCTGGAAATGTAATACCACCCGACTACTAGATGTCACGTTCCCCTTTATAATGGGGGGTGTTCCAACACAAGCTGCATATTATGGCACTGTTATAAAGCTATGGGACAATTCATTAGTGTATTTGCACCTTTTTTTTCTAGTTTTTAGTGTTTTTCATTTGCGCCTTGTTCTTCTTTTAATTTGCGCCTTTTTGAAGTCTGCAGCGTTCCCTTTTTTTTCATTGATCATTATGGGGTTTCCGGCTAATTATCTAATTGTGACTTTTTAAAAAGTTGTCACATTTTTACTCAAATATATTTCAAGTGATTTTGTGTTCTGTAGTCCGGGAGTTTTTTTTGCACAAACTTTGCAACATTTTAGCATGCCACTTTTTTGCGATACAAAGACACAAAAAGGTTTAAAGACAAAAAAAATACAGTTTTGATCTTGGGCAAAATCCATGAACCAGGTGCGCCACTTTCAGGAATTTGGCACAAAAAAATCAAATGATACAAAAGAGAAAAGGGACTTGAAAAAATACAATGTTGTATTGGGCCCTATGACGGCACAGCACAGATTTTAGTAAAGGTTTTGCAGGATTACTAAGAGGGGTTCACATGCTATCAATTGTTAAAAAAACAAGCAAAATGATGACTCGGACCCTCTGATTTTCGAGGTATAAGGCTACGTCCCCACAATGAGCTTCTAGTGAGTTTTAGATATAGCAGATTTTCTGCCCCATTAAGTAAAATAGGTTACTTGAATTTTTTTCGAAAATATACAGCATAAAAAACTCACCCAAAACTCATTGTGAGAACGTAGCCTAAGGGTATGTGCACATCATTTAGACGCCGGTGAGTTGTCCTTGGTGAAGCTCTGCCACCGGTGGTTTTCACTCTATACTTTAAAGGGAACCTGTCATGTCCCTAAACGCTATTAACCTGCAGATATGGGGTTAATCTGCAGGTTTATAAAGCTGCCGGGCGTCTTACTGAAAGGCCGGCTACCGGGAGGAAATGCACTTTATTCCCCACGGCAGCCTCCAGCTTTCAGTCATAGAGGCGCGGCCGGCGTGGCTTCAGTCATTGTTCAGTACATAGTGAGCGGCGGCTATAACCGCACCCTGGCACTGACTGACAGCCGGCTAAGCGGCCCCTGTAACCGCTCCCTGTAAAGACTGACAGCCGGATCTGTACTGATGTACTGCTGAGCTGTCAGTCAGTGCCGGGGCGTTGTTACAGCTGCCGATCACTGTATATTGAGCGGTGTCTGAAGTTGCGCCGGAAGTGTGGCACCCCAGGGGTCTGGTTTCCACAGTAATAGCAATATTACGTCTGTGAGCAGGTGGGAGGTTTCCTGGTCAGACATCCTATGCATGCCACACCTCCTGCCCAGTCCTGGGAGGGGAAGAACTTCCCCTATATAAAGCTGGGGCTGAGGCAGGGTTAGAAGAGAGTGAGAGAACACAGACAGAGACACAGTCTGGTCTGTAGTGGAGCAGCTTTAGGAGCAAGAAAGATCAGGAGCTGTGTGGGAGCTGTGCTAAAAGAGATCAGGGGCTGGAAGCTGTAGAGCTCGCCCTGATTGAATAGTTCTTACCGGACCCGGAGTCCGAGGCTGTGGGGACTAATCCTTACCCAGCAGCAGAAACCGCCCGGCAGGGGATTTCAGGTCCTCTGGCCAAGAAACCCGAAGGCACGGTCACACGCAAGGGACCAGCACCGCCGTCGTGGAGCGGAAGCTACCAGAAGGCCCCGAGTCACCGGCCATACGGGTGAGCACCACACGGTACACTCAGGGACGTGGGCTACTTTTACCCGCCTCTAGCAAGGTAGCCAGAAGAGTACGATTAGTTGGGGAGGCCTACAACTCCGCCTGGCCAGGGAAGATTCCATCTGCTCACGGACTGACCAGGCCCCGATCGCTAGCCAGTACTCCGGGAGGGTCTACCTTTGCCACCAGTAAAGACCCTGAACTACACCGCACCGTCTCTGAGTGTTTCATCATCCACGTCCGCTGCCCTGAGGCCATACCCCTCCCGTTGGGGGTTATACCATCCCCGCTGCAGAACCGTACCACCGGCCTCAGCGGTCTGCCCTGCAGCGGCGGTCTCATGACCGCATTCAACGGGTGGCGTAGTCGAGCAATATAACATCTACTGCTAAATACTGCCGCTCAGTTTGACTCCCTGGGCACGGACCGGGTCACCGCCACGAGACTACTACCCCCATCTGATCCGGCTCCGGGTAAGCCCTCGTGCGCGCGATGCCGCACGACACAGCAGGCCCATGGGCGCGTCAACTTTTGGCGTAGTCGGCAGGATTCCGTGCCCGCAACCACCGGGTACTGCGCGCCTGAAAAAGAGACTTTTAAACTTACCTGTGGTGAAGATTCCCGCCATCCGACGCCATCTTCCACCTCCTTCCCGCCATCCGTGGAGTTTTCCCGCCGTTGGACGCCATCTTCTGCCTTCTTCCCGCCATCCGTGGAGTTTTCCCGCCGTTGGACGCCATCTTGAAGACGCCGCGCAGGAAGAAGAGGGGCGTGGACTCCGAAAAGCCCGCGAGAACTGAAGCCCCGCCTCACGTCCGGACGTTGCGTAAGGTCCTGGAAGGAGCCCAGCAGACGCCGACGTCATAGGAGTGCGACGGAAGGTCCTCGACCCTGACGATCCACTGCGGAGCCGCGGCCTACGGAAGAGGATCATCGCAAGGTAGGCCACGGTCCACTAGGGGGGAGGAAGATGTCGGATACGGAGGAGAGCTTCACTGCCGCAGCCACCGCCAGCGCCACCGCTGCTGCGGTCATGCCTTTCACTATGCCCTATATCCCGGGGGCAGCCTGGCTACCCCAGTACTCAGGGGAGTCACATACCCTGAATGACTTTAGAGAAAAGCTGGATAGCCTCTTCCAGGTGTACCCCCTCACAGAAGAGCAAAAAGTGAGCATCCTGGTGGCCCAACTAACCGGGGCAGCCCAAAGGGAGGTAAAGTCCTGGCCGCCTGGGAGGAGGACTGTCGCAGGGATATTAACCCGGCTGAAGGACACCTTTGATACCCGCACCTCAGCTGAGATTAAGCTTAGATTCTACGGGTGCAAACAGCGAGCACATGAGAATATAAGGGACTATGCACTAAACCTACAAGAGGCCCTGAGAGCCATTAAGCAGACCGACCCTGACGGCGTGGGAAACGAGGACAGGCTGTTGACCGAACAATTTATAGAGGGACTATATTGCAATGCCCACCGAACCCAGTTGCGGGCAATGGCCTTACAGGATCCTCATCTGGACTTTGCACAGTTCAAGGACAGAGCCATTCGGGTGCTCCGAGAACCGGCACCGGGTGGCGTTGTGACCCACAGGCGCCCTACTACCGCTTACCACCAGGAGGCGGCGCCCTTGTCGGCAGGGCCTGTGGGGGCTGATGCGCAGGCTTTGAACAATGACCCGGCTCCAGACATCCACCATCAGGTCCAAGAGCTAGCTAAAAGCGTAGCTGCGCTAACCCGAACTGTGCAGTCTTTACAGGTTGCTGCTCCAGGGAAGATCCAGCTGGCATCCGGACCGGAGGACATCCCGTGGCGTCGACCAAGGAGGACCCCACCGGCCAGAGGAAGACCCAGCGACCGATACAACGAGGACGGACAGCCCATCTGCCGCCGCTGCAATCAACCCGGACATATGGCAAGGTACTGTCCTTTAAACTGGCACAACCTCGGGTAGAGGGCCAACCCCTAGGAATAAGATCACCAGGCCCATCGAACTGGCGTGACAAATATGTGGGAGGACGTCCAGTCTTGCCTGTGGTACTGGATGGCATTCCTATGAGTGCCCTACTTGACACCGGGTCACAGGTCACCACCATCCCGTACGTGCTCTTCAAGCAGTACTGGAATGACTCGGATATAACCCGCTACCCTGACGACGACTTGAGTATCATCGCCAGCAATGGTCAACCCGTGCCACAGATCGGATTCAAAGAGATGTACATTAAAATCGGTAGAGTCGAACTGGCAGCACAGGGACTGATCATTGTAGACATTGACAAGCGCGAAAGTCACCCAAAGGTAACGCTAGGAACTAATGTGATTGAAAATTGTCTTGCAGAGGTGATTTTCATTTTACAGCAGGTTGCCAAGAACGCCAGCTCCGGCCAGCAGCGAGTGCTCCAAAAAGAGATCCGGGCACTGATGCGGCGGCAACAGGTGGAACTCTCCGGTGGTGAGATTGGAAGCGTGAGAATGTGTGACCCTTTCCCTATTGCCATGCCCCCAAAAAGTGAAATGATGATTTGGTGCCGGGCAGCTATTGGTCTAAGAGGTAGAGACTACCAAGCAATGGTAGAACCCGTCTACTCAGACAGTAGGCCCACCATTTTGACAGCACGGGGGGTGGTTGATGTACGCCATGGGAGGGTGCCCGTTCGCATAATAAACATCGGGAAGAGAGAAGTACACCTGCCCCGGTATGCCACGCTAGCTAAATTGTTCACCATAAACCAGAATTCTGTACAGGCCGTGGAACCCTTGCCTCCATCTCAACCAGAGGAAGGTAACGGCTCTAAGAAAACAATAGAGGACTGGTGTCAGCAACTACATTTGGGTACTGACTCCACTCCCTCACACCAGAAACAGGGAGTCTATCGGGTGGTTCAAGAGTACGAGAGAGTGTTTAGTAAACACCCGTTAGACTTCGGGCGAGTAAAGGGGGTAGAACACCATATCCCCACGGGAGACCATCCTCCCATAAAGGAGAGATACCGACCCGTACCCCCTGCACACTACCAATACGCCAAGGGGATGCTTAGAGACATGAAGGAGGCTGGGGTAATTAGGGATAGCTGTAGCCCCTGGGCAGCTCCACTGGTTTTGGTTAAAAAGAAAGACAACACCATGAGAATGTGTGTAGATTACCGGAAAATCAACCGTATCACACACAAAGATGCGTACCCCTTACCAAGGATAGAGGAGTCTTTGGCTGCTTTAAGATCTGCTAACTTCTTCTCTACTTTGGATCTCACTAGCGGGTCCTGTCAGGTTCCTGTAGCAGAGGCGGACCGGCAGAAGACCGCATTCACCACCCCGATGGGACTTAGCGAGTTTACCTGCATGCAGTTTGGACTCTGCAACGCACCAGGAACCTTCCAACGGTTGATGGAATGCTGTCTGGGACACCGAAACTTTGAGACGGTCCTGTTATACCTGGACGATGTCATCGTCTACTCCAAGACCTACGAGGACCACCTGAAACACCTGGCAGAAGTGTTCGAAGCCCTGGCAAACTACGGCCTGAAGGTGAAACCCTCCAAGTGTCACCTCCTGAAACCAAAGGTGCAGTACCTGGGACACGTGGTGAGTGCTGACGGAGTGGCTCCCGACCCTGATAAGATCACCACAATTAAGGAATGGCCAAGCCCCTCCAGCGTAAAGGAAGTGCGGCAGTTCCTCGGGTTGGTAGGCTACTACCGAAGGTTCATTCCGGGTTTCACCAAAAAGGCAGCTCCTATGCAGGACCTCCTGATAGGCCAGTCCAGGAAGGCCAAGAACCAGAAGCCGCCCTTCAGATGGGAGAAGTTGGAAGAAGAGTCCTTCCGCCAGCTGAAGATGGCCCTCAAGGGGGATGAAATCCTGGCGTACCCTGATTACAGCCAGCCCTTTATCCTCTACACCGACGCAAGTAACATCGGGCTAGGAGCCGTACTGTCCCACATCCAGCAGGGGAAAGAACGGGTAATTGCTTACGCCAGCCGAAAACTGCGACCCACCGAAAGAAACCCTGAGAATTACAGCTCATTCAAGCTAGAATTCCTGGCAGTGGTGTGGGCAGTCACCGAACGCTTTAAGCACTACCTCGCCTCTTCCCGGTTCACCGTGTACACGGATAACAACCCGTTGACACACCTGGATACGGCAAGACTCGGTGCCCTGGAGCAGAGATGGATGGCCCGCCTGTCCAACTTTGAGTTCACAATCAAATACCGGGCAGGACGCTCCAATACCAACGCGGATGCCTTGTCCAGAATGCCAAACCTACCGGACGTGGGGGAAGATCCAGAGGAACTGGAAGAAGTTGAACTTCCCGCGTTCCACCGGCATGGGACTATCCAGTATTCCCACCGTGTAAGGAGTAAGCAATCCGCTACGTTCAACCCCTTACCTCATTACAACTGGGCGGAAACGCAAGACAGTGACCCCGCCGTCCGACTGGTGAAGGAGATGCTGACTCAGCCAGATGCCCGCCTTGACCCAGACGCTCCGGAGGAGGCCAAGCAACTGTGGATTGAGAAGAGTCGACTGTTCCTTTACAAGGGGAAGTTGTGCCGCAGAATGGTTAACTCCCGGACGCATGAACTGATCTGGCAAGTAGTGGTGCCAAGAAGAGACGCGGCTATGGTGCTGGAGGCATACCACAACGGAGCTGGGCACTTCGGATGGAAGAAGCTGGAGTTCCTGCTGCGTGCGCGGTTCCACTGGGTAGGCATGAGAGGAATCATCGAGAGGTGGTGCAGAGACTGTGGCCCGTGCCACCTAAGAAGGAAGGACCGTGCCAGCCAGAAGACTCCCTTGCAGCCCATCATCACCCGACAGCCACTGGAACTGGTAGCCCTGGACCATGTGAAACTGGCTCCAAGCAGATCTGGGTATGTCTACGCCCTCACAATCGTAGATCATTACTCCCGGTTCCTGGTGGTGGTCCCGGTCAAGGACTTAACGGCTCAAACAGCAGCTAGAGCTTTCCAGCAGCACTTCTGCCGTCCACACGGATACCCAGAGCAGGTGCTGACGGACCAAGGACCAGCCTTTGAAGCGGAAGTCTTCCAGGAGTTCTGTACTCTGTATGGCTGCCGGAAGATAAGAACAACACCCTATCATCCGCAAACCAATGGGCTCTGCGAGAAAATGAACCAGGTGGTGATAGATCTTCTGAAAACATTGCCCCTGGAAGAACGCAGTCTGTGGCCTGAGAAACTGCCTGATCTGGTGGACCTATACAACCACATCCTGGTAGGTTCTACCAACTGTACCCCGGCTTACCTAATGAGAGCAAGACCTGGTAAGCTTCCTGTTGATCTGGAGATGGGAGTCCTGACACCCGAGGACACTTCACCAGAAGCAGACTGGGACACAGAAAGGCAGCAGCAGTACCGGAAAGTACAGGAGAGCGTGGAGCGAAGTCTCTGTCAAGCTAGAGAAAGACAGGAGAAGACTTACAACCAGTATGCTCCCGCTGTTCCCCTGGTACCTGGAGAGCAGGTCTTGAAGAGGAAGAGACGCCTCCACAAGTTGGACGACCAGTGGGAGAAGGACCCGTACACCGTACTGCCCTCAAGCCATGAGAACCCGAAAGTCTGCATAATCAGTAAGGACGGAGGAGAAACCACAGCCATTGTCTCCCGAGATCACCTGAAGAAGTGTCCCGAACAGCTACGAAGCCCTGAAGAAGAACAAGAAGACCCTCGACCCGCAGAGGAAAGGGAAGATATGGTCAGTACTGTGCTCGGAGACTTCCCTCGGTCTTGGACTCAAGTCAATGGCGCTGTTGTGGTACCCGTCCTCACCTTCCTCCAACCAGCATCTCAAGTACCTACAGAGAAACAGGTAGAGCTGGAAGAGCAGCCGGTCCAGGAGGCAGAAGACCCCACACAAGCAGACCAGGAGGATCAACCCTCTGCTTATAGTGAGCCTGCCGTGCCCCTAGTGAGCCA
The DNA here is from genome assembly GCF_046119375.1 of Phyllobates terribilis. Taxonomy (NCBI): domain Eukaryota; kingdom Metazoa; phylum Chordata; class Amphibia; order Anura; family Dendrobatidae; genus Phyllobates; species Phyllobates terribilis. The sequence goes on from NW_027362833.1 coordinate 4,313,999, forward strand.
AAGAGCCCGTAGACAGCTGCCCAGTTTACCTTTGACAGCTCCTACACCCCGTAGCTCAGGACCAGTCAGTCAGCTCCGTAGGTCCACTAGAGCCACTAGAGGCCAGTTGCCCGTACGTTGGAGGATCTAAGTGTTTAGACTGTTTATTTGTATTTACCTGTTTTCTGTTACCTGTAAATAATTGTGTATTTTTAGTTATTTTATAGGTGTCATTTAGGGATTATCCGGAATCCTTTGTACATATGTTTGGAGCGTAACCCAGGAAAGGACAAAGACTGTTAAGGACTCGGGGCAGGACAGACCCCTACCTGGTTACGGCTCCCGGTCTCTTGGTGAAATGGACACCTTTGTTTTCTTCAAAGACTGCACCCGGTTGCGGACATGCCGTGACCATCCTAATGTGTTCTTCTTTATTGTACTGTTTCTGTTTTTACTTGTTATGTTTTACAAAAATATGTTTAGTCCCGGAGTACTAAATTTTACTAGGGGGGAATGTGGCACCCCAGGGGTCTGGTTTCCACAGTAATAGCAATATTACGTCTGTGAGCAGGTGGGAGGTTTCCTGGTCAGACATCCTATGCATGCCACACCTCCTGCCCAGTCCTGGGAGGGGAAGAACTTCCCCTATATAAAGCTGGGGCTGAGGCAGGGTTAGAAGAGAGTGAGAGAACACAGACAGAGACACAGTCTGGTCTGTAGTGGAGCAGCTTTAGGAGCAAGAAAGATCAGGAGCTCTGTGGGAGCTGTGCTAAAAGAGATCAGGGGCTGGAAGCTGTAGAGCTCGCCCTGATTGAAGAGTTCTTACCGGACCCGGAGTCCGAGGCTGTGGGGACTAATCCTTACCCAGCAGCAGAAACCGCCCGGCAGGGGATTTCAGGTCCTCTGGCCAAGAAACCCGATGGCACGGTCACACGCAAGGGACCAGCACCGCCGTCGTGGAGCAGAAGCTACCAGAAGGCCCCGGGTGGATCAGGGAAATGCTGTAGATATAGTATATCTTGACTTCAGCAAAGCATTTGACAAAGTATCTCACACCATCCTTATTGAAAAAATGACCAAGTATGCAATGGACCAGGCAACTGTTAGGTGGATTCATAACTGGCTTAGTGATCGGACTCAAAGGGTGGTTGTAAATGGCTTCACATCCAGCTGGATGAATGTCTCAAGTGGGGTACCACAGGGCTCCGTCCTGGGACCTGTATTGTTCAACATCTTTATCAATGATTTAGATGAAGGAATTGAGGGTAAACTGATTAAATTTGCTGATGACACAAAGCTAGGAGGGATAGCTAATACTAGAGAAGAGAGAGAGAGGATTCAAAAAGACCTAAATAAACTGGAGCAGTGGGCAGCAACCAATAGAATGGTTTTTAACAGGGAAAAATGCAAAGTACTACATCTGGGCAATAAAAATGAAAAAAGCATATACAGAATGGGAGGAATAGAGCTAAGCAACAGTACATGTGAAAAAGACTTAGGTATACTAATAGATCATAGACTGAACATGAGTCAACAGTGTGATGCAGCAGCAAAAAAGGCAAATACAATTCTGGGATGTATTAACAGATGCATACAGTCTAGATCACGTGAAGTCATTATCGGTCTTTACTCCTCTTTGGTCAGACCTCATCTGGAATACTGTGTACAGTTTTGGGCACCACATTTTAAAAAAGACATAGACAAACTGGAGCAAGTTCAGAGAAGAGCGACCAGAATGGTGACTGGTCTGCAAACCATGTCCTATGAGGAACGGTTGCAGGATTTGGGAATGTTTAGCTTGCAAAAAAGAAGACTGAGAGGAGACTTAATAGCTGTCTACAAATATGTCAAGGGCTGTCACATTGTAGAAGGATCATCTTTATTCTCATTTGCACAAGGAAAGACTAGAAGCAATGGGATGAAACTAAATGGGAGGAGACACAGATTAGATATTAGAAAAAACTTTTTGACAGTTAGGGTGATTAATGAGTGGAACAGGCTGCCACGAGAGGTGGTGAGTTCCCCTTCAATGGACGTCTTCAAACAGAGGCTGGACAGACATCTGTCTGAGATGATTTAGTGAATCCTGCTTTGAGCAGGGGGTTGGACCAGATGACCCAGGAGGTCCCTTCCAACTCTACCATTCTATGATTCTATGAGTCACCGGCCATACGGGTGAGCACCACACGGTACACTCAGGGACGTGGGCTACTTTTACCAGCCTCTAGCAAGGTAGCCAGAAGAGTACGATTAGTTGGGGAGGCCTACAACTCCGCCTGGCCAGGGAAGATTCCATCTGCTCACGGACTGACCAGGCCCCGATCGCTAGCCAGTACTCCGGGAGGGTCTACCTTTGCCACCAGTAAAGACCCTGAACTACACCGCACCGTCTCTGAGTGTTTCATCATCCACATCCGCTGCCCTGAGGCCATACCCCTCCCGTTGGGGGTTATACCATCCCCGCTGCACAACCGTACCACCGGCCTCAGCGGTCTGCCCTGCAGCGGCGGTCTCATGACTGCATTCAACGGGTGGCGTAGTCGAGCAATATAACATCTACTGCTAAATACTGCCGCTCAGTTTGACTCCCTGGGCACGGACCGGGTCACCGCCACGAGACTACTACCCCCATCTGATCCGGCTCCGGGTAAGCCCCCGTGCGCGCGATGCCGCACGACACAGCAGGCCCAGGGGCGCGTCAGAAGCTTTAACCCCTTTCTGACATTGTGCATAATAATACGTCCCTGTGCCCTGGGCCTTATGGACCAGGTACGTATTATTACGACACAGGCTGTGCGGGATCAATCGCCACCGGTTGTCAGCTGATTTTGACAGCTGACACCCGGCACTTTAACCCCCTAAATGCTGCGATCGCAGCATTTAGCAAGTGAGTGGAGGGACAGAAGCACCTCTGCTCTTGGATCGGAGACCCTGCGCTGTCCTCACGGGGTCCCGATCGTTGCCATGGTGACACGATGTCATCATGACGACACCTGTGTCACCAGGCACCAGCAAGTTAGTTTGACCATGCGCAGTGCATGATCAAACCAGCTTGTGTCTGCAGCACTGACAGTTTACAAGGTATAGCAGTGATCCTGCACTGCTATACCTTAGAACTGCGATCAGCCTGCTGAAAGTGAAAGTCCCATAGTGGGACCAAGTAAAAAAAGTGAAAAAAAAGTTGTAAAAATATTTTTTTAAAAATAAAAAAATAATAAAAAAATAAAATATTATTATGAAGAAAAACAATAAGAGTACACATATTTAGTATCGCCGCATCCGGAACGACCTGATCTATAAAACTGTCCCACTAGTTAACCCCTTTAGTGAACACAGTAAAAAAAAAAGAATCAAAAAACGGTGCTTTATCATCATACCAACGAACAAAAAGTGGAATAAAACGCGATCAAAGAGACGAATATAAATAAAAATTATACCACTGAAAACATCATCTTGTCCCGCAAAAAGCAAGCCACCATACAGCTCCATCAGCCAAAAAATAAAAAAGTTATAGCTCTTAGAATAAAGCGATTTTTTCTATGAAATAGTTTTTATTGTGTAAAAGCGCCAAAACATAAAAAAAGATATAAATGCAGTATGGCTGTAAATGTACTGACCCGAAGAATAAAGCTGCCTTATTAATTTTACCACACGCAGAACTGCATAAAAAAAACTAAAAAAACAATTACTGAATTGTTGGTTTTTGTTTATTCTGCCTCCCAAAAATCAGAATAGAAAGCGATCAAAAAATGTCACATGCCCGAAAATGGTACCAATAAAAACATCAACTTGTCCCGCAAAATACAAGCTATCACATAACTCTGTCGACCGAAATATGGAAAAATTATAGCTCTCAAAATATGGCGATGCAAAAACTAGTCTTTGCAAAAAAAAAAGTTTAGTGTGTGACAGCTGCCAAATGTAAAAACCCGATATGAATCTGGTATCACTGTAATCGCACCGACCCGAAGAATAAAGTCATCTAATCACTTAAACCGCACGAGGAACGGTGTAAATAAATAAATAAAACCAATTCTTCACCTGCTGTTGGTTTGTTCATTCAGCCTCCCAGAGTTCGCAATATGGCTCTGCCCACATTTATCCTGTGCTCTACGCTCAGCGCTTACACCGGGGTTTCCATGTAAATCTCTGAAATACGTGATCCAGACGGAGCCTCCGGCGGAAGATTCCCTGTAATGAGGCAGATGGAGGCACCGTCTGGCCTGTGATCCCACGGTGTCCGTCTTTTTATTAGGCGTGAATAAAAGTGCCGTCGGCCACAGTTTTGCGAGCCTCTGATAAAAAGAACACCGCTGAACAGAGGCCACACAGAGTCCAGAGTAATTAACAAATAAAGTAGCACACTGCAAGGCTAAGTATGTAAACATGAAATATGGAATATGAATAGCATTGCTGCTGTAGAAAATAGAAATAAATGAGAAATCTTAGCACATAAATTGGCCAATTCATGTGTATCTGGCAGCCGCGGTAAGGCGTTTCTCAGTGCCAGGACCCTACCAATGTGAATACCTCTCTAAGGGACAGGTACACATGAATTGGCCAATTTATGCGCTAAGATTTCTCATTTATTTCTATTTTCTATAGCAGTAATGCTATTTATATTCCATATTTCATGCTTACATACTTAGCATTGCAGTTTGCTACTTTATTTGTTAATTGTATATGGAGGTAGCTTCTCCTAGTAAGCACCTGTTCACACCTATTTCTCGTATTAGAAGTGCCATCAGTTTTTTCTGTTTACAGAGTCCAGAGTTAGGCCGGTTTCACATGTCCTGATATTTCCAGTATCGGAAAAACCGGTACGGGAGATATACGTGTCCATGTGCACCTGTGTGGCAACCGTGTGCCGCATCAGGAGCGCACATTCCGCCACCTGGGAATCAGCAGTACAGTTACCGCTGTTCCCAATCACCGGGTGCTGAATGCTGCCCTCATCATTGTAACCTGCTGGCGCTGTGATCAGCACAACCAAGGGACAATGATGAGAGTAGTAGTCTGCTCCCGCTGTGTCCTAGTGTAAAAATAAGAATAAAATTAAAAAATCCTTATACTCACCTGCCTATCAAAGTAAAAGTGAAGTACCCATAGCTCTTTCTTACATTCAAGCATCTGATGCTGATGCTCAGTCTATGTAGATGGCATCTTAGCTGTTGCTAGGCAACTTCCTTATAAGGTGAGATGCACCTGTAAGATTCCATCACAAGATTCCATCATGACATCACTGCTATTATGACATCATAATTCACAACCACTACTTATACAAGCGTTTACACTTCAGTGTCACTTTGATACCCCGGTGTCATTGTTGTCAGTGTTTAGCTACTTATCTAGTGATATACTGATTGCGCATTTCATTGAAATGTCTGGAATTTCTCCAGACAGACTTCAGGAGTTGGCACTACTCCAGGGGATTCTTACCACCTATACCCCTAACTTTGTGCTACCACTACCCGATGGCGTCCTCAGCTTCACTTACCGGCTGGTTATGGAGCTTGTACGGGACTGCTTGACCAAATACTACCAAGGTCGTATTACCTCAGAATATCTTCAGCATTTACAGCAGAACATCAGGACATTAGTACAACAGGTAAATAGCAGACAATCTGCACAAATTATTATTATTATGTCTAGTTGGTCTCCCTTACTGTATAGTGGTATTATTGGTAGTAATAAAATTTAGACTTTCTTCAGTGTCAGGCAGGGTCATATTTGTAATAGAGATCCCCATTTTGGGAAGAGGGTGTAAAAGTGCAGCATGAGCCTGTATGATTCAAATGTCAGGGCTAGATTTCATTCCTAGTCCAGTCCTTGTCCCTTAGTAAAGACACTTCATTTAGCACCTTAATCCGGATTTCTTATAAATATGTAATTATGATTTTTATTGTGTGTAACAAATATTAATAATTTATCTCAGACCATAGAACTAGCCTCACTGATTAGAAATGTAAAGTACCCACAGTTCTTTCTTACATTCAAGCATCTGGTACTGATGCACAAACTATGGTTTTGCCACCTTAACTATTGCTAGGAAACTTCCTTTCACGGTGAGATGCCCCGTTAAGATTCCATCACAAGATTCCATCACGACATCACTGCTATTATGACATCATAATTCACCACCACTAATTATACAAGTGTTTTTATGCTGTATAAAAAATAATAATAATAATAATACAAATCAAATAATAATAATGGAATACAAGTTTATTTACAGAAAATTGTTCTTTAGATCGACACCAATATAATATATAAAATGTACCAAATGTGTCGTAATTGTAGCTGCAGATAGACAGGAGTAAAATGGTGACATAAATGGCCTCCTCCATTCTGCACTTTCTCTCATGATTTTCCTTTTGTATTTATTTCCATCTTTATAGGCTGAAGAAAAAGCCCAAAGTGGAAAATTGGCCTTTTTTAAACAACTGGCCCAAAATGTCCTGAATATACTGGAGAGTCCGGCCCGCTCACTGGAGCACCTGGTAAGGAGCCATCATCTTCTATATCACATGTCCTTGTCCCCTCCAGGCAGGCACAGGATATTTCATGACCGCCTGTCCCTGCGGCTCCATCATCTGTGATGGCAGTCTGTACTCAGCGGTGGGAGTTTGTATTTCTGCCTCTGTTTTGCTCGATCATCACAATCTTCCTTCTTGTAAATGCTGCAATTCTGATAACAGAGATCAGTTGTATATACAAGTACCTTATATATTATTGTTGATTTACTGGAGGGAGTGGCTGTGTATAGTCCGTCCAATACTGAAATTACCAGTAAATCCAATGTTTAGTCCTTCCTATCTATTGTATATGATAATTTAGTATTTGTGAAATGTTATACTAATTGTACATATTATAACCATCAGGAAACATCCGAAGGTGACTCCGAAGAGGGGCAAACCGTGAACATGCCTGACCCTAATATTAGTCAGTTAGAGCTAAAAACTGATCTGATTGAAGGTAAGCCGATCATCTAATATTTTACATTCAAATATCCAGATATTATAGAGAATGGCAGAGAATATGTAGATTTACTCTTCATTCCCTGTAATGGAGAGGGATCATGTAATTCTACTTCACGCCTGTGTGGTCTTCTTGGCTCCAAAATGAGGGTCATAGATCCCCAATCATGTAATTGTTCAAAAATACCATATTTTGAAGACTATAAGATGCACCGGACCATAAGAAGCAGGTGAAATTTTGGAGCGGAAAATAGGAAAAACATTTTTTTAATAAAATGGTGGAGCAACTTATAATCCAATTTTGTGGTAACTTTTCTAGGGGAAAGGCGGCGGAAAGATGGCAGCAGCAGGAGTGGGGCGATGCTGCACTGAAGTCCCTGCACTTCCATGGTTTTCAATCTGGTGGACCTTGGGAAAATCTCCACCGGAGGTGGCGCATGCACAGATTGAGATCTCGGGAGACAAGATCTCAATCTGCATGCGCCATCTCCAGAATCCATTTTTCCGAAGTCCACCACACTGAAAATCATGGAAGTGCGGAGTCTCCGGCGACATTTTCTGAAAGCCCAGGGGCCGCTGCATCCTTGCACCGCCGAACACCCCCTCCTCCCAGCCTGGGGCCCACAGCATCGCCCCACTCCTGCCGCCGCCAGCTTCCTGCAGCAGTGACCCTGCGTCCTGGGGCCTCGCTTCACCGCAACCCCCCCCCCCCCCCTCAGTAAGCTACGTTGGGATAAGACGCACCCCCATTTTACAGAAAAAAGTGTGTCTTATAACTTGAAAAATACGGTAATCAGATCCTGAACAATCGCCCAGTGTATCTATCTCTGGATGTGCCATAAATACTGTATATTTAGTATGTGCAGAATACCAGATATCTAGTTTTTATATCATTTACAGAGATCTTGTCATGTCCTTCATTATATGGATGTGTTATATATTAAATACTGATATAGACTGATACATGACATCTTTTCATTATTTTATCATTATTTTAGAAATAACTGTGTCGACGGCCAGTACTGATGGTGGAATATGTGAGACACCAGAGATCCACGAATCTGCCAGTGTAAGTATCAGAGGAGACGTCTGTTTATCATCAGATAACGGGGTATGAATTACACATATAATATTATACCCCAGATGACAATGGGATATCTTTGCTTTTATGTAGATCAGATCTATTGTGAGTAATGATGGCATTGTTATTCTGCCTCTTCTGTGTGATGCCCCTTATCATACCCTGCAGTACAGTGATATCTATGCATGGGGAATATCCCCTTAAAATATAATACTGTCTGTGGAGGGTCCGGCTTGCATCATGTCCTCTACATCTGCTGCAATGTAATCAGCGTGGACATAATATAGAGGAGAAGTTCCTGCATCTGGAGCTTTTATTTTCCTGCAGATTCTATGTCTTAATGTCATTTCTTATTATTTCTAGGCCTTGACCGGATCATTGAACTTGGAGACAAGTCCTAGTAAGACCGACTTTAAACCAATCAAACTGATCAGCAGTGGAGCTTATGGGTGAGCTTTATGTTTGCATAATATACATTTCCTAGTGTTCCTTATGACAATGCTTCTGTCTCTGTGCCCAGCCCGTACAACAGAGAAATGCTCTGAGTCCATACTGTCCACAAGAGATGAGCGAATCAGGCAAAATTCTAATTTGCTTGTTCACGTGGACTTGTGAAAATACGATTCAAGGAGAAATTAATGTCCCTTATTATGCTCTGGGGCCTCACCAGGCCCCAGAACATAATAAGCATAAGAAACATACTTATACTCCCCTTACTGCTCAATTCTCTAGCCCCTCCACTTCTCACCGTCACCCGTCCGGTCCTCACTGCCTCTTCAGTTTGCCACCGCTCACGCTATGCAACGACTTCAGGCTTTGAGAAGGTCTGAGAGAGTTCTATGCAAGAGCATAAAAAGTCACAACATTGTGACACCGTGACTGTTCTTGCGCTTGTGCATAATCCTCCCAGATCTCATCAATGTTGGAAGTCCCGTCCCAGTATGAGAGGCATTTGGATTTCAGCATTAGCAGCAGAGATTTGAGGATGCGGCAAGGAACGGACGGTTGAGGCGGAGGGGCCGTAGAAGTGAGTATAAAAATTTGTTTATTTTTAAACTTTTTTATGGCCTTTCAAGATTTTGAAAATGGTGGCCAACGCTTGACATTTTGCTAAATCCATGAGTAAGCAAATTACAAAAAACAAAACAAACAAAAAAACAAAACGCCATTTTGGTGAATGCAGAATTTTGCAAAATCTGAGTAGAATTTAATTCCACTCAAATGTGTTAGCTCATGTCTACTGGCCACATCTATATGTCATTATTTAGGTCAGTTAGGACGTGACAGAGATGAGGACCTCGCATAGGTCATCATTTATGTTGTGTAACTTGATGGATTTCTACATGGATTTCTAGTGACATCTAGTAGTAACCAGACAATCATGTGATGAGGTTTATAGACAAAATGTTAGTAAGAATTCATTATAAATCATGGATTTTCCTTCTCTCCAGAGCCGTCCACTTAGTGCGACACAAATACACAAGCCAGCTATTCGCTATGAAGAAGCTGGACAAGGAGAACGTGAATATTCCAAGAAGACTTGAACGTGCCTTTCTAGAGAGGGACATCCTAACATTTGCTGATTGTCCCTTTGTGGCCTCCATGTTGTGCTCCTTTCCAACTCCTCATCATCTGTGTATGGTCATGGAGTATGCAGCAGGTAAGTCATATCCATTGTGCCTATATCCAGCCTCAATCTGCTTATCTCTAGCATCTTCTCCATAATCTGAATGTGACCACATGGACGGATACATGTCCATACTGCATTTACTATAAGTTATCTGTTACCAAGATGCCAGGAAAATCATTATCTCTGTGAAAGTCTCTGGTGAATGTCCTCACTGAGAATGGCAAAAATATCCACTGAGGATAAAAGGAGGATTTGACTCAATTCTAACAGTTTGTATAGATGAGCATTTCACAGAGTAATGAATAAGAGGCTTGCAGATGAGGCACGGCTCTGTCTTTTTATATTGGGTCACTCTGCTTTATACGCTCTACATTAGGCCTCTTTCACGCTTCAGTATTTCTGGTACGTGAGGTGACAGTTTACCACACGTACTGGAGACACTGACACATGTGCGCACATGTCAGTGTTTCCACGGACCGTGTGTCCATGTGATCCACACGTAGACATGTCTGTTTTTGGCCAGCAGGACGGATCACACAGACCCATTCAAGTCAATGGTTCAGTGTAAACACATACCGCACACGGATGCCATCCGTGTGACATGTGTCGGCGCCTGGGAATTAGCGATAAAGTTAGCGCCGGGTGCTAAACGCTGCCCTCATCATTGTCCCCTGCCGGCGCTGCGATCAGAACCAGCAGGGGTTAATGATGAGGGTTGTCTTCTCCCAGTGTATTTCTACCTGTAAAAATAAGAATAAAAAAAAAATCTATACCCTCACCTGTCCTAAATGTCCCCCACTGTAATCCATGAGACCGCTCAGCAGAGGAGCCGGGGAGAATGACTCCTGCAGCGAGCGGCCCCGAATCTGCGCTGAGCTCAGCGAGCGGTGTCCTGTCACTCACTGAGCTCAGCTGAGGTCTGGCGTCGCTCGCTGCAGGAGTCATTCTCCCCAGCTCCTCTGCTGAGTAGTCGCATGGATTACAGCAGGAGATACTTAGGACAGGTAGGTGAGTATAAGTTTTTTTTTTATTTTATTCTTATTTTTACAGGTGGAGACACCGGGAGCAGACTACAACTCTCATTATTAACTCCTGCTGGTGCTGATCGCAGTGCCGGCAGGGGAAAATGATGAGCGCAGCGTTCAGTACCCGGCTTTTGGGAATAACGCTAACTGTACACTGATTCCCAAACGCCGGTACGTGTGCTCCTGATGCGGCACACGGACATCTCCGACACAGGTTTTTCCGGTACCAGAAATATCCGGACGTGTGAAACCGGCCTTATACAGTATATAAAGCAAAACCACAAATGAGACTGCTGACACCTTTAACTAATTATATATTTATTTATTGCAAGATACATAGTATATATAGCTCATACTTTTTTGGCCAGAATAGTGTCTCTTTTTTGTATGAGTTACCTTGTTATTTTTAAATATTTATTCCACGTGACTAATAAAGATTCATGCTTTTATATGGGATGTTGCTTCATTGCACTTATTTGTGCAGCTCTTGCACCTTTGTGGTTTTGCTTCATAGACATTTAGTGCAGTCCTAGTTACTATTCGGGTATGCTCCAATGGAGGGTTTTTTGCATTATTATACAGTATATCTCTGTGTATGACATCCTGCCCCAATGTCTCCGCTCATTTCTCATTCACACTCCTCATGTGTCATTTACATTGTAACAAACCCTCTCCTGTCATATTTGCTTTCTGCTGTAGGAGGAGACTGTGGCAGTTTTATGAAGAACTATGGGTGTTTACCTGTCCCCTTGGCTCGTCTGTACATTGCAGAAACGGTTCTAGCTGTGGAATATCTGCACAGCTATGGTGTAATGCACAGAGACCTGAAGCCTGAAAAGTAAGTGACACTTGTAGTATAAGAAAGGGGTAAAAAGATATCGTTTATTATACAATCTATTTGCAACTTGGGGCTGACATCCTCTTTTTTTCACAGCCTCCTGATAACGTCAACTGGTCATATTCAAGTTACAGATTTTGGGCTTTCCAAACTCTGTCTCATGAGACCAACATCAGAGATCTACAAGGCTCCAATTGAGGACATCACCAGAGAGTTCCATGATAAGGAGGTAGGCAGGAACTTGTTCTTTACTCATCTCCTCCATTTCTCCTTCTCTTATACTTTCTCATCTAGAAAACGTTTCCACTGATGTTATTTGTCACAATTATGTTCTCTGATCATTATCTCATTCCTCTGTTTTTTCCAGATTGCTGGCTCCCCTCATTACATAGCCCCAGAAGTTATCTTAAAGGAAGGCTATGGAAGGCCAGCTGACTGGTGGTCAATTGGGATCATCCTATATACATTTCTTGTAGGACGTGTACCATTTTATGGGCCTTCCAAATATGACATTTACAGCCATATTGTCAGGGGTAAGTAAAATAATCTGATTGCTGTGTAATGTCATTGTTATTTGAATAGATTAGTTGTGTGATTTAGTTACTTTTGTTAATATAAAAGATTTTTGTTTTGATAAAATAAATTAAGATGTTTCATTTTCTGTAATATTTGCTTTTTACATAACAGATGACATATATTGGAAACTTACTAATTCGGCTTTTCCAGCCACAGCTCGGGATATCATCATTGAGCTGCTCAGAAAAGATCCAGCACAAAGACTTGGGACAGGTAATGTATATAATACTATTATTAATGACTTATTACACCTCTGTGAACAGAAAATGAATAATGAGGATCAGCACTGAGGTTTTGTTCTCTACCAGCTTGGCCATTCCCCATTCTTCATGCTAAGACTTTCAGTACATCTACTTCACTTCGGCTCTGTTACGTCAACCGTTCAGATTAACGCCCCCTTCACACGTCCGTATAAAATCAGTACTGAAACCAGTACCGGAAAAAAACAGTACTAGTGTCATCAGTGTTTTGAATCAGTGTGCCATCAGTGTGCCATCAGTGTTTTTCCGGTACGGCAAAGAAAAAGAAATGATAAAGTATCTCTTATACTTTGTAATGTTAAACAGATACAGCGTAAGGAAGGCACACAAATGGCACACGGATGCCATCTGTGTGATGTACGTGTTTTTCAGGGTCCCATAGACTTGTATTGGCACTTGTCATCTGTGCTGCCACAAAAAAACAGCAGCATAGATGATAATGGGTACGGGTGGCATACGTGAAAGAAAAATGGATGCCACATGTAGTGCAAACACGGATATGTGTAGGAGGCCTAAGAAACTTGTCTCTTTGACAATAACTATATCACTATTCATTGTTTTCCTTTTCAAGGAGGAGCAAATGAGATCAAATTTCATCCATTCCTGCGTAACTTAGATTTTGACAACCTTCTAAGTCAGAAGTCGCTGTTCATTCCTGATCTTGAGTCAGAAGAGGATACCATCTACTTTGACAGTAAGTAGAATGAGACATCATCTGCAGAAAGCTGCTGTGTGTCTTGTATTTCATTTTAAGTGAGAATCAGTCCCCACCTTGATTCATGATCAAATGGTGACTGTTCAGGACAAAGTATTATGCTAATAATCTCGATTAACTCTTGTACTTTTCAGCTCGATGTAGCAGACATCAACATATTGATTCAGATGAGGGGGACACAAGTGAAGATAATGACTGGCCGGAAAGCCAAAACTTTCTATCATCTTCGCATAGGCTTTCTAAAGTAAGTATGTGACCAATAAGATCCATACAACCTGTAATTAAAATAAAATTGTAAAATATTAAAATATTTTTTTTTCCTCTTTGTATTAGCTCTGTTCCATCCATACCAAGATGATGAACAATGAAGAACCCAAGTCACCTCCAGGGTATTCACCAGAAAGTGCAAAACAGTCAGACATGTGAGCAAATTATTTTTATGGGGTCCATTCTGATATGTGTACACAACACCAAATTCAAGACGAGTGTAAGTCGATACTAAATCCAGTATCGATGACCACATGATTGCTGATCACCATGTTTCTGACTTGTGATAACGCTGGTGATGAAAGTTGATAACTATGACCAGCTTTAATTTCCAGTTCATTACAGGAAAATAAATATTGCTAGTGATTCTCCATTCTTGCTGGTAGAAGAGGGTCTTGAGCACAGCATCCCCTTCATGTTATTCAGATGTCCTAATGGGCTTTGCAGACAGGTGTTGTATCCGTATCTATTGTTTTCACTTGTAATTTATATGTTTTTCTTCTACCAAACAGACAGAAAGATTCTCCCCCCTCTAAGTCTGAAGACAACCAGACGCAGAAAGATTCTCCCCCTTCTAAATCTGATGACAACCAGACGCAGAAAGATTCTCCCCCCTCTAAGTCTGATGACAACCAGACGCAGAAAGATTCTCCCCCCTCTAAATCTGATGACAACCAGACGCAGAAAGATTCTCCCCCCTCTAAGTCTGATGACAACCAGACGCAGAAAGATTCTCCCCCCTCTAAATCTGATGACAACCAGACGCAGAAAGATTCTCCCCCCTCTAAATCTGATGACAACCAGACGCAGAAAGATTCTCCCCCCTCTAAATCTGATGACAACCAGATGCAGAAAGATTCTCCCCCCTCTAAATCTGATGATGATAAGCAGAGGCAGAAATATTCTTCCCCCTCTAAATCTGATGACAACCAGACGCAGAAAGATTCTTCCCCCTCTAAGTCTGATGATGACAAGCAGTGTTTCACTGCTGAAGGCAGACAGTCATCCATATTGTCAGGTATGTATAGCTCTATAGGTCATTCTATTGCAGCCTGTGTCAAAAAGTGTAATGTGAAAACAGCCCAACATTTCATTTTATAAAAATCCTCACTCTTAGGCTGTGTGCCCACGATGCGTTTTTCAAGCGTTTACGCTGCGGAATTTCTACAGCGTAAACACTTGGGAAACGCTTGGTAAACCTTCCCCCATGGTCTCCAATGCAATTCCGCACTTTCAATGCCCATGCTGCGTATTTTTCCGCAGCGTTTATGCTGCGCTCAAAAATACGCAGCATGTCCATTAATTTTGCGGACGCGCAGCGTAATCGCCGCCATTGACTTGCATTAGAACGCGCTAATTCCGCAAGACTGCATCTGTACTTGCGTAATTGGCGCTTTCTAATGTGCGGATGGTACCCAAGTCTGGAGGAGAGGAGACTCTCATCCAGACCTGGGTACCATAGAATCTGTAAAGAAAAGAATTTAAAATAAAAAATAAAGCTTATAATCACCTTCCGATGTCCTCCCAGTGTTTTGTCCACGCCGTCCGGTCTCTTGCAATGCTCGCGCTGTTGTGAAGGACCTGTCATGACGTCACTGAGTCATGTGACCCATCACATGACTCAATGACGTCACCGCAGGTCCTTCACAGCACCGCGAGCATTGCAAGAGACCGGACGCAGCAGAGATGACACCGGGAAGACACCGGAAGGTGAGTATAATCTTTTTTTTTTCATTTTTTACCATTCTTATTCTTTTTTTTAACTATTACTCGGTCACACTATATAAATCCATGCCGGTTGCATGGATTTAAATAGTGTGACCAACTTGTCAAGCACTTTTCCAAGTGATGCTCAAAATCGTTTGGAAAACTTCTTGAAAAAACGCATGCGAAAGCGCATGTAAAAATGCTGAAAAAACGCTTCTCTCTGGCAGAAAAAACGCATGTAAATCTGCATGTAAATCTGCATACGTTTTTTTCTGCCAGAGAGAGGCAAAAACGCTCTGCATCAAATCTGCTACGTGGGCACATAGCCTCATAGGTTATAATTTTTAATGCATAAGAAGCCATTCAGTCTTCTGCCAAACTGATTCTGAATACTGCACCCATGGCTCCATCTAGGCCTATACTGATCCTTATCACCTTAAGAATGCACTGAGGTTTTAGCTAACTTATTTTAAGATATTACTTGCAGGATGCCGCAGTGTTATCATGTTAATAAGGGGACATAGTTCCCTGGCTAGACACCACATATCGGAAAACCTACAGGTTTCATATTAATCAGTTCACAAGGCAATCTAATTCTCAGACCCTCAGGTGGTTTTATGTATATATGACATATTCTCTCTATTATGGTGCAATAATCAATTACCGGGACTACAGGGTACAAGAATAACAGAATTCTATATAAAGATACAAAGCTAATCTTTTAGGAGTTTATAATATACATCTTTTTCTTGTTTTTTTTATCAGAATCACCAGTTCAGGGGAAAAGAAAATCTGCATCGAAAGATCGACAAAAAACAGAGAAGGTAGAAGAGAGAAGAAGTAGAAGAGGTAAGTGTAACAATAAGCTCCATGTTGCATGATGTCAGTCAGTGAGAAGGAGTCATGTGGAGCAGATATTATCTGTAGGATTACTGACAATGACCCCGTACATCTGTATGGATACGACTCCTCTATCATCCTGTCACAGTGACACTACAGTAGTATCCTCTAATACATACATGTCAAACTCTGGCCCGTGGACCAAACCTGGCCCGCAGGGTGGTTATATTTGACCCACGACAACAGAACCACCACCACTATTTGGGGCCATTATTCTGTATGGAGGACAATGTGGGGCCCATTATACTGTACGGAGGACTATGTGGGGCCATTATTCTGTATGTAGGATTATGTGGGGTCCAAGTTTTTCATTTTGGCCCTCTGTGTGTTTGAGTGTGACATCCCTGCTCTAATATGTAGTCCCATTACTTACATTAGTTATGTCTCTTTGTCTCCTCTCACAGGTTCCACCTTCCGCCGGCTGATATCATCTTGCCGGCGTGGATTATCCAGGGTTGCTCGCTCCATCAGACAAAGCTGCATATTTGCTCCCTGTCATCGGAGCAACACAAACATCTCAATGTGAAAAACCCTTCATGTCTAGTGCCTAGTACAGCATGTCCACCATTAAAGATGCACCTGTGTGGAAGGACTTGTACCATCTACCTGTGGCCTTCTGACCAGCAAGTAACATCTGCAGAAGAAGGCCCTCCAAGAACATCTCTTCATTCTTCCATGTAATTCTTAATAAAAAAAAAACTAAAAAGAATCATTTCAAATTGATTAATGTCCCTTTGCATTTAATGTAATACTACTGACATTTATGGCATATCAGTACTAAACATCATATATGTCTGATGAGAGAATATCGTTTCCATGTTTCATGTTAATCCTCTAATCCTCAGCCAAAAGTGGAAGAGAAGACCAGTGATTCTGTTACATCTACGAATGACAGTCAATCCAGGGAAAAACACCTTCTGATCCATACATTTTTCAGGCACTCTGATCCTTTTACCTTCATGTGGCTCTACTTAAGGTTTATGTATAAGAACCAGTTGGATTCAGTACTGGGCATCCTGGGGGTCCCAGCAGCCACATCCCAATTGTTCAACTAAAAAAGACATACTGTATTATAGTGTGATATATATATATATATACACACTGTGTGCAGAATTATTAGGCAAATGAGTATTTTGATCACATGATACTTTTTATACATGTTGTCCTACTCCAAGCTGCATAGGCTTGAGAGCCAACTACCAATTAAGTAAATCTGGTGATGTGCATCTCTGTAATGAGGAGGGGTGTTGGCTAATGACATCAACACCCTATATAAGGTGTGCTTAATTATTAGGCAACTTCCTTTCCTTTGGCAAAATGGGTCAGAAGAGAGATTTGACGGGCTCTGAAAAGTCCAAAATTGTGAGATGTCTTGCAGAGGGATGCAGCAGTCTTGAAATTTCCAAACTTTTGAAGCGTGATCACCGAACAATCAAGCGTTTCATGGCAAATAGTCAACAGGGTCGCAAGAAGCGTGTTGGCCAAAAAAGGCGCAAAATAACTGCCCATGAATTGAGGAAAATCAAGCGTGAAGCTGCCAAGATGCCATTCACCACCAGTTTTGCCATATTTCAGAGCTGCAATGCTACTGGAGTATCAAAAAGCACAAGGTGTGCGATACTCAGGGACATGGCCAAGGTAAGGAAGGCTGAAAAACGACCACCTTTGAACAAGAAGCATAAGATAAAACGTCAAGAATGGGCCAAGAAATATCTTAAGACTGATTTTTCAAAGGTTTTATGGACTGATGAAATGAGAGTGACTCTTGATGGGCCAGATGGATGGGCCAGAGGCTGGATCAGTAAACGGCAGAGAGCTCCACTCCGACTCAGATGCCAGCAAGGTGGAAGTGGGGTACTGGTATGGGCTGGTATCATCAAAGATGAACTTGTGGGACCTTTTCGGGTTGAGGATGAAGTGAAGCTCAACTCCCAGACCTACTGCCAGTTTCTGGAAGACAACTTCTTCAAGAAGTGGTACAGGAAGAAGTTGGTATCGTTCAAGAAAAACATGATTTTCATGCAGGACAACTCTCCATCACATGCATCCAACTACTCCACAGCGTGGCTGGCCAGTAAAGGTCTAAAAGAAGAAAAAATAATGACATGGGCCCCTTGATCACCTGATCTGAACCCCATAGAGAACCTGTGGTCCATCATAAAATGTGAGATCTACAGGGAGGGAAAACAGTACACCTCTCGGAACAG
Organism: Phyllobates terribilis; assembly: GCF_046119375.1. Taxonomy (NCBI): domain Eukaryota; kingdom Metazoa; phylum Chordata; class Amphibia; order Anura; family Dendrobatidae; genus Phyllobates; species Phyllobates terribilis. Next base: position 4,332,161 of record NW_027362833.1, read on the forward strand.
GGTCTGGGAGGCTGTGGTGGCTGCTGCACGCAATGTTGATCGAAAACAGATCAAGCAACTGACAGAATCTATGGATGGAAGGCTGTTGAGTGTCATCATAAAGAAAGGTGGCTATACTGATCACTAATTTTTTGGGTTTTTGTCTTTGCATGTCAGAAATGTTTATTTCTATATTTTGTGCACTGATATTGGTTTACCTGGTGAAAATAAACAAGTGAGATGGGATTATATTTGGTTTTTATTAAATTGTCTAATAATTCTGCACAGTAATAGTTACCTGCACAAACAAATATCCTCCTAAGATAGCCAAATCTTAAAAAAAACCACTCCAACTTCCAAAAATATTAAGCTTGGATATTTATGAGTCTTGTGGGTTGATTGAGAACATAGTTGTTGATCAACAATAAAAATAATCCTCTAAAATACAATTTGCCTAATAATTCTGCACACCGCGTATATCTATATATATAATCGTCTTATCCCGTCTGTCTGTCTGTCTGTCGGGGAAATCCCGCGTCACTGATTGGTCCAGCAGCGGCCAATCAGCGACGCGGGATTTCAGAAAAAAGATGGCGGCCGTTAGAGGCTCATCTGCGGGACGGAGCTCAGCGGCGATGCAGCCGGGAGATGACTGGCGCGAGGCTCTCATCTCCCGGCCGCTAGCAGCAGAAGAACCCCGACCGGCGAGCAGCCGCTCATCTCCCGGCTTCTCGCAGCGGAAGTAGCCGCACAGGCAGTGGCGTTGACCTCCATGCGGCTAGGGTGTCAAGGGAGGACCGGGGAGCGGCGCTGCGGGTCGGGATACTTCTGCTGCGAGAAGCCACTCATCTCCCGGCTTCTCGCAGCGGAAGTAGCCACACAGGCAGCGGCGCTCCCCGGTCCTCACCAATACGATTCTGCTCCCCGGTCCTCACCTATACGATTCGCTGATTGGTCGCGGTCTCTGGCCGCGACCAATCAGTGATCTTGGCGCAAAAGTTAAACACCGCTGTGCTGATTGGTCGCGGCCGCTGCCCGCGACCAATCACCGATTTGGACGCCACATTTAAATAGCGGCCACGACCAATCACCGATCTTGGCGCAACATTTAAACACTGCAGTGCTGATTGGTCACAGACGCTGCCCGCGACCAATCAGCGATTTTGGCGCCAAATTTAAACACTGCTGTGCTGATTGGTCGCGGACGCTGCCCGCGACCAATCAGCGATTTTGGCGCCAAATTTAAACAATGCTCTGCTGACTGGTCGCGGATGCCAGCCACGACCAATCAGCGAGATTGGCGCCAAATTTATACAACGCTCTGCTAATTGGTCGCGGACACCAGCCACGACCAATCAGCGAGATTGGCGCCAAATTTAAACAATGCTCTGGCGCCAAATTTAAACAACGCTCTGCTGATTGGTCGCGGCCGCCAGCCGACCGCGACCAATCAGCGAGATTGGCGCCAAATTTAAACACCACTCTGCTGATTGCGCCCAGTCGGCCGCATACATATTCTAGAATACCCGATGCGTTAGAATTGGGACACCATCTAGTATATATATAAATATATTCACTTGTGGAAAACCCTTTTAACTAGGGCTGTGGTGTCAGTAAGTCAAATTTCCAACTATAATAATTACTAATACCAAATATACTGCAACAAATAATAGTAAATATTCAGCAATTTATGCATGAAAATAATTTATAATATACAATATTAACACTATATAAGTATTTACATTTTTTTCTACCTGCAGTTGGAGTTGGTACGTTCTTCTGATACTAACTCCACAGCTCGGCTTTTCCTTCTTTCCTGCTCCTCTAACATAAAAGTACAGCAATTAATTACGACAAGTTAATCATTTAAATGCTGCTGTCAATCTCTGACAGCAGCACGTAAATGTAACCAGTGCCACTGCTTCCATTTACCAGCTCCCATCTGTGCCCTGTGACATGATCTCGGGGGCTGATGGGTCACTAGGACAGTGAGGGCCCTGTGCCCGCTGTCTTGGTGCTCCTCTGGAGCTCATCTATATGCTGAGCTTCAAAGGAGACCGAGATTTAGGCTACCGTCCCACTATCAGTATTTGGTCCAATTTCACCACAAATGGATTTTTTCCCCATTTTTAGTACATTGAATAGTAAAATGAATCATTCAAAACTACAAGTAACCCCAAAGTCATGCCAGTTTCCATGGCCCAGAAGATTCTCTGAAGGAAGAGTGTCATTGGGTGACTGCTTCTTTGGTAAATACCATAAACATTAGCACTTAAAAAGGTCCATATGTCTGGAACCGTATAGATGATTTCGAAAGAAGCAAAAAAAAGCTCAGTGATAAGAAACAGATGATGGTTATTAATGAAACACACTAACTGGGTCACATTTAAAAGTGGTGTACCCCAGGAGTCAGTATTGGGACTTCTATTTAATACAATTATTAATGACCTTTTGGGGGGTATACAGAGTAAAATTTCAATATTTTCAGATGATCGTAAACTCTGCAAGGTTATCAGTACATAGGAGGATAATGTAATATTACAGAGGGATTTATGTAAGCTTGAGGTTTGGGCTGAAAAATGGCAATTGAAGTTTAATGTAGATAAATGTTCTTGCTTGGGACAAATTACAATGTACAATTATGTACTAAACACTGGGAAAACCATCACTGGAAAAGACTTGGGTGTATGGGTGGACAGCAAACTCAACTTTAATAACCAGTGCTAGGCCGCTGCTGCCAAGGCAAATAGAACCATGGAAGCATTAAAAGAGGCATAGATGCTTATGATAAGAACATAGTTTTGTCTGTATACAAGTCACTAATTCAGCCACATTTAGAATACTGTGTATAATTTTGGTCTTTGGTGTATAAGACGGATATAGTTGAACTAGGACGTATGCAGACAAATGCAACCAAGGTTATTAAGGGAATTGGTGCACTGCAATTCCAAGACAGGTTATCAAAGTTAGGGTTATTCAGTTTGGAATAATGAAGGTTTAAGGGCGATCTTATTACAATGTACAAATATAAGAAGAAACAGTATAGAGATCTTATTAAGGAACTTTTTACATATAGACCTTCAACGATGACAAGGAGGCACCCTCTCCTACTAGAAGAAAGATGGTTTCTCAGTCATCATAGATGGCGATTCTTTACTCTAAGAATAGTGAAATTACGGGACTTTCGGGAACATAAACATCACAGTAAAAGATAATGCCTTACCAACACCAGGTCAGATTACCAGTGCACCGCAGGATGCAGCAAGCCTCCATGATAAAGGCGGGGGCAGCACATGTGCAAAATACTAATGCCGACAGCCACTCACTAACCTACCAATTCTTGGAGGGGGTGGCTGTGTAGTATTATACATGCACACCGATGGAGTTGTGAGCTTGCGTATTTTGGCCAAAATATCGTCCAATACCTCATGTGGTGTACTTATCTTATATACTATTTTTCATCTTTTTTGCACATCTTTTTGCAGGATGCAGCCAGGCCTCTTTAGTGTTGGCTGGGTGAATTGGGGCGTCTGTCCTGTGGGGGTGCATGTATATAGTTCTGGGCAACCCGCCTGATCTAATACTATGGGCGTCATCAATACGCTGCAAGCAAGACATCAATAGGCTGCAAGCCAGACACTGTGTATCACACATATCTGTGTGACTGGCGCCCTATGCAGACTCCATCGGTGTGCATGTATAATACTACACAGCCACCCCCTCCATGAATTGGTAGGTTAGTGAGTGGCTGTCTGCATCAGTATTTTGCACATGTGCTGCCCCCGCCTTTATCATGGAGGCTTGCTGCATCCTGCAGTGCATTGGTAATCTGACCTGGTGTTGGTAAGGCATTATCTTTTACTGTGATGTTTTTTGAAATTATGTCCAATGTTCACCATTTTTAATATTCAGACTTTCGAGAACATCATATTGTAATTGTTGATTTACTAGACAAGTTCAAGTATGGCCCGGATGCTTTTGTTGAAAAATATATTACAGGTTATGGGAACTAGATTCTGTGATAGGACGTTCATCCAGGGAACTAGTCTAATTGCCATTAGTGGAGTTGGGAAGGATTTTTTCGTTAATAGGGGGCAATTAGCATCTGCCTCATGGGTCTTTTGCCTTCCTTTGTATCAACATGTTAGGTTATAGGTAGAACACAATGGATGTCTTCTTTCAATGTACTGTGTGGGGAAATGTATTGTCAGGGTGAATCATACTGTACATCATGCTGTGTGTAATAGGACCGTGGGGGCATCATATTGAGTGTGATAGCCACTGTGGGGCCATGAAAGTGGTATCATACTGTGTGTAGGCATATATGAGGAATTGGACTAGATTAGAATACTGGCATTCGAGAAAGAATGTCACACCGATTGTACTCCCGGGATTATGGTGTGCTGTGTAATAATATATGGTAGCAGGACCCCTCTAGTCTTCATTCCAGGTATACTAACTGCTCAGTGTTACATTGATTTGGTCGTGGAACCAGTGATATGGACATTTCTTAAACGTGCCTCAGTAACTATTTTTCAACATGGAAATGTTAAGCTACATGTTGCAGGTGCTACTGTGAGCAGCATGCTTGACTTAAACATGAAACCATGGCCAGAAGCATCTCCGGATTTGACTCCCATCAAGCACTTCATTGGTCGAGCATTGCAAAAGGAGTTGCCGTCAGCAGATCTTGATGATTTGTGTGCCCAAGTGCATTCATTATTCCTCTCTGCTCTGCCTTGCTCACCGCTCCGGCGGTTCCTCTCTGCTCTGCCTTGTCCACCGCTCCGGCGGTTTCGCCCTGCTCTGCCTTGCTCACCGCTCTGGCGGTTCCTCCTGCTCTGCCTTGCCCACCGCTCCGGCGGTTTCGCCCTGCTCTGCCTTGCTCACCGCTCCGGCGGTATCTCTCTGCTCTGCCTTGCCTACCGCTCCAGCGGTTCCTCTCTGCTCTGCTTGTCTACCGCATCTGCGGTTCTGTTCCTGAATCCCAGTTTGTACTGGACCCTATCCAGCCTGCGCTCCAACCTGCTAGTGCCTCCCTGTCTGCACTCCAGCCGTGTTTGCCAGTACCCCCCTGTCTGCATACCAGCCGTGCCTTGCCAGTGCCCTCCTGTCTGCATACCAGCCGTGCTTGCCAGTATCCTCTTGTCTGCACTCCAGCCATGCCTGCCAATACCCACCTGTCTGTGTGCCAGCCTAACCTGCCCGTTCCTGCATTCCCCGGTGTGGGTCAACAGCTGTGACCGGGGTCTAACCTGGAGTAGCACCTGGTCCCTCTGCTCGGTTCCTCCTTGGTTCACGAAGTCGTTAGCCTCCGTGCGACCTTGGTCGGATCGGGTAGATACTTAGTTATGCCCCTCCAGGCACTCCTCGGTTCATGGTACAGTGGGATCACTAATCACGCTCACGCCAGTCAGTCCAGGCACGAGTGTAACAGTTTTATTTATGTTGTATCGTGTTTGAAGGTTGCCTTTTCCTGATGGCAGGTTTCAGCTCTTTCCAAAGATGCTCAATAGGATTTAGGTCAGGGCTCATAGAAGGCCACTTCAGAATAGTTGAAAGTTTTCCTCTTAGCCGTTCTTGGGTGTTATAAGCTGTGTGTTTTGGGTCATTATCCTGTTGCAAGACCCATGACTGAGACCAAGCTTTCTGACAATGGGTAGCACATTTCTCTCTAGAATCCCTTGATAGTCTTGAGATTACATTTTACCCTGCACAGATTCAAGACACCCTGTGCCAGATGCAGCAAAGCAGCCCGAGAACATAACAGAGCTCCTCCATGTTTCACAGTAGGGACAGTGTTCTTTTCTTGATATGCTTCACTTTTCCATCTGTGAACATAGTGCTGATGTGCCTTGCCAAAAACTTCAATGTTTGTCTCATCTGTCCATAGGACATTCTCCCAGAAGCTTTGTGGCTTGTCAACATGTAGTTTGGCAAATTCCAGTTTGGCTTTTTTATGAAATTTTTTTCAACAATGGTGTTCTCCTTGGTCGTCTCCCATGAAGTCCACTTTGGATCAAACAACAACGGATGGTGCGATCTGACACTGATGTTCCTTGAGCATGAAGCTCACCTTTAATCTCTTTAGAAGTTATCCTGGGCTCTTTTGTTACCATTCGAATTATCCGTCTCTTTGATTTGTCATCAATTTTCCTCCTGCTGCCACGTCCAGGGAGGTTGGCTACAGTCCCATGGATCTTAAATTTCTAAATAATATGTGCAACTGTAGTCACAGGAACATCAAGCTACTTGGAGATGGTCTTATAACCTTTACCCTTAACTTGCTTGTCTATAATTTTCTTTCTAATCTCCTGAGACAACTCTTTCCTTTGCTTCCTCTGGTCCATGTTGAGTGTGGTACACACCATGTCACCAAACAGCACAGTGAGTATCTGTAGCCCTATATACAGGCCCACTGACTGATTACAAGATTGTAGACACTTGTGATGCTAATTAGTGGACACAACTTGATTTAACATGTATCTGTTGTCACATTATTTTCAGGGGTACCATCATTTTTGTCCAGGCCTATATCATGAGTTACATTTTTTAAAAACTTCTGTGGAAGCAGGGTTGAAAAGCAATGTCTGACTTCCATTTGTTCATTTTCATAGATTTTTAATTTATTATTACTTTTGTCAGATTCAAATTATTTCTGTGACCATTGTGGGTTTTTCCTTTCATTAAACGAGGAGTACCAACAATTTTGACCACGTATGTATGTATGTACAAACACACACACACACACATATGTATATATATATATATATATATATATATATATATACACATACACACATACATACATATATATATATATATACACACACACATATATATACACACATACATATACATACATACACATATATATACACACACATACATATATATATAGTGATGTAGCAGACATCCCTTTAATGGTTTGGTGTGTTTTTGAATGACCATGTACCTTCCTCTTTAACGGACTGGTCACATGACTGTGACATCACACAGGTCCTTATGCACACAGAGGGTGTGGACACATGACTCTGACATCAGTTAAGGTCCTATCTGTGTGTGTGCTGCAGTATATATAAACCCTGTGTGATTTGTGACAGGTGTGTTCCGGTGTGTAGGAGTTCCTGGGTGTTGGGAGCTCCTGTGTGGGCACCGTGTGAGCGGCACGAGGCTGTTCCCTGTGTGTGGGGAACACCGCTCGTGGGAAGTCTGGTGAGGCCTGGTGGACTCCGGTGGAGGTGAAGCCTGGATCCCTGTGAGAGTGTGGGGGATGCCAGTAAGCCTCGGAGTGCCACACAAGCACCGCTCGTGTGAGGCCTGGTGAGGCCTGGTGGACTCCGGTGGAGGTGAAGCCTGGATCCCTGTGTGTGTGTGTGGGATGCCAGTAAGCCTCGGAGTGCCACACAAGCGTCCTGGAGGACAGAGCCTGGATCTGTGTGTGAGAGATGCCAGTGGTCTTGGACGGGTGGAGGTCTGGAGACCACGTGTGGTCAAGCCTTAGAGTCACAGTGGTGAAATGGACTAAAAGCAGCTGAAAGCCGATAAAGGTAATACTCTTTATGTTATGGACATTTTCATGGACATTGTTTTATTACCTTGCGGAAGGCTGTAATTAGAGCCAAGTGGGCCGGTGTGCCACTTGGGCTCGTGGACATTATGTATGTGAAATACGGTTTATGAAGTGTAATAAACTGTGGATTGTGAAACACGGCAAAGTAGTTGCTGGTGTGCAGTGATTGACGCAGCAAAGCGAGTATCCCCCAGGATAATAAGTAGTGCTGCCTTACAATATATATACACACACATATACATACATGTGTGTATATATATATATATATATATATATATATATATATATATATATATATATATATGTGACACCCCAGGGGTCTGGTTGCCACAGTAATAGAGATATTATGTCTGAGAGCAAGTGGGAGGTTTCTCTGGTCAGGATCCCTAAACATGTAACACGGTCCGCCCAGACCTGGGAGGGGAGGAATCTGCCCTTTTAAACTGGGTCTGGGGCGGGATTAGAGTAGTCAGAGTGAAGCTGCAGACAGAGTCAGAGTCTGGAGAGGGAAAGTGAGATCAGGAGCTCTGGAGGAGCAGTAGCTGAAGTCCAGGGGCTGGAGCTGAGCAGAGCTCGCCCTGGACGAAGACACTAAAACCGGACACAGGAGTCCGAGGCTGTGGGGACTGATATACACCCAGCAGCAGAAACCAGCCGGCAGGGGATTCCAGGTCCTCTGGCCATAGAAGCCCGGAGGCTCAGTCACAAAGAAGGGACCAGCGCCGCCATCCAGGAGCGGAGGCTAACAGAAGGCCCCAAGTCACCAGCCATACGGGTGAGCACCACACGGTATACTCAGGGACGTGGGCTACTTGTAACCGCTGACAGCAAGGTAGCCAGGAAGAGTGCAGATAAACGGGGAGGCCTACAACTCCACCTGGCCAGGGGAACTCCTGCTTGCTCGCAGACTGACCAGGCCCCTTATACTAGCCAGTACTCCCGGGAGGGTCTGCCTTGTACCATCAGTAAAGACCCTAAACTGCACCTCCCGTCTCTGTGATTCCTTGCCGCTCCTGCACCATTAGCACTGGGACCCTCAGACCATCACTCCCATCATCTTCCACATTAGCTGCCCTGAGGCAATACTTCTCCCGTGGGGAGTCATCCCATACTCGGCTGCGCAAACAACATCAGCCTCAGCGGTCTGCAGCGCAGCGGCGGTCCCCACTGACCGCAATCCACGGGTGGCGTAGTCGGACACTTATTACAATACAAAAAGACTGCCACTGGTTTGACCACCCTGGGCACGGACCGGGTCACCGCCACACGGAGACTACAACCCCCAGCATTCTACAACAGGCCCGGTTCCGGGTTCCCCTGCACAACACAGGCCCAGGGGGTGCGTCAACTTTGGCGTAGTCGGCAGGATTTCGTGCCCGCAACCACCGGGTACTGCGTGCCTGAAAAAGAGACTTTTATACTTACCTGTGGTGAAGTTTCCCGCCGTCCGGAGTCGTTTCCCGCCATCCGGAGCCGATTCCCGCCATCGGACGCCATCTTGGACTGTTTCCCGCCGTCTTCTGCCTTCTTCCCGCCATCCGCAGCTGCTTCCCGCCTTCGGACGCCATCTTCGGGACGCCGCACGGGAAGAAGAGGGGCGTGGACGCCGAAAGCGCGCGAGATCCGAAGCTCCGCCCCACGCTCTGACGCTGCGCAAGGTCCTGGAAGGGAGGAAGAGCGACGCTGACGTCATCGGAGCGCGACGCCAGGTCCTCAACCCCGACGATCGACTGCGGAGCCGCGGCCTACGGAAGAAGAGCATTGCAAGGTAGGCCACGGTCCACTAGGGGGGAGGAGGATGCCGGACACCGAGGGGAGCTCCACTGCCACAGCCACCGCCAGCGCAACCGCTGCAGCAGTCATGCCATTCACCATGCCCTATATCCCGGGGGCAACCTGGCTACCCCAGTACTCAGGGGAGTCACATACTCTAAATGACTTTAGAGAAAGACTGGATAGCCTCTTCCAGGTGTACCCCCTCACAGAAGAGCAAAAAGTGAGCATCATGGTGGCCCAATTAATCGGGGCAGCCCAAAGGGAGGTAAAGTCCTGGCCACCTGGGAGGAAGAGGACTGTCAGAGAAATACTAGCCCGGCTGAAAGACACATTTGACACCCGCACCTCAGCCGAAATAAAACTAAGATTTTATGGGTGCAAGCAACGGGCACATGAGAGTATAAGAGACTATGCTCTAAACCTACAAGAGGCCCTGAGAGCCATTAAGCAGGCAGACCCTGACAGCGTGGGAAATGAAGATAAGCTGTTGACTGAACAATTTATTGAGGGTCTACTGTGCAATGCCCACCGAACCCAGTTGCGGGCAATGGCCTTACAGAACCCTGACCTGGACTTTGCACAGTTCAAGGACAGAGCCATCCGGGTGCTCCGAGAACCGGAACCAGGTGGCGCTGTGACCCACAGGCGCCCTGCTATCACTTACCACCAGGAGACGGCGCCCTTGTCTGCAGGGCCTGTGGGAGCTGATGCGCAGGCTTTAAACAGTGACCCGGCTACTGACCTGCACCATCAGGTCCAAGAGCTGACTAAAAGCGTTGCCGCGCTAACCAGAACTGTGCAGTCTTTACAGGTCTCTTCTCCAGGAAAGATCCAGCTGGCATCCGGACCGGAGGACGTAACGTGGCGCCGACTGAGGAGGACCCCACCGGCCAGAGGAAGACCCAGCGACAGATACAACGAGGAAGGACGACCCATCTGCCGCCGCTGCAATCAACCCGGACATGTGGCAAGGTACTGTCATTTAAACGGGCACAACCTGGGGTAGAGGGCCAACCCCCAGGCATAAGACCATCAGGCCCATCAAACTGGCGTGATAAATACGTAGGGGGACGTCCAATCTTGCCTGTTGTACTGGATGGCATTCCTATGAGTGCCCTACTAGACACTGGGTCACAGGTGACCACCATCCCGTACGTGCTCTTTAAACAGTACTGGAATGACTCGGACATAACCCGCTACCCAGATGACGACCTGAGTATCATCGCCAGCAATGGTCAGCCCGTGCCGCAGGTGGGATTCAAAGAGGTGACCATTAAGATCGGTAAAGTCGAACTGGCGGCACAAGGACTGATTATAGTGGACATAGACCGTCATGAGAGTCACCCTAGAATAACCTTGGGAACTAATGTGATTGAAAATTGTCTTGCAGAGGTGATTCTCATTTTACAGCAGGTTGCCAAGAACGCCAGTTCCGGCCAGCAGCGTGTGCTCCAAAAAGAGATCCGGGCACTGATGAAGCGGCAACAGGTGGAACTATCTGGTGGTGAGATAGGTAGCGTGAGAATGTGTGACCCGTTCCCTATTGCCATGCCCCCAAAAAGTGAGATGATGATTTGGTGCCGGGCAGCTATTGGTCTAAGAGGTAGAGACTACCAAGCAATGGTAGAACCCGTCTACTCAGACAGTAGGCCCACCATTTTGACAGCACGGGGGGTGGTCGATGTACGCCATGGGAGGGTGCCCGTTCGCATCATAAATATCGGGGAGAGAGAAGTACACCTGCCCCGGTATGCCACGCTAGCCAAATTGTTCACCATAAACCAGAATTCTGTACAGGCCGTGGAACCCTTGCCTCCATCTCAACCAGAGGAAGGTAACGGCTCTAAGAAACCAATGGAGGACTGGTGTCAGCAACTGCATTTGGGTACTGACTCCACTCCCTCACACCAGAAACAGGGAGTCTATCGGGTGGTTCGAGAGTACGAGAGAGTGTTTAGTAAACACCCGCTAGACTTCGGGCGAGTAAAGGGGGTAGAACACCACATCCCCACGGGAGACCATCCTCCCATAAAGGAGAGATACCGACCCGTACCCCCGGCACACTACCAACACGCCAAGGGGATGCTTAGAGACATGAAGGAGGCTGGGGTAATCAGGGACAGCTGTAGCCCCTGGGCAGCTCCACTAGTCTTAGTGAAAAAGAAAGACAACACCTTGAGAATGTGTGTAGACTACAGGAAGGTCAACCGTATCACACACAAAGATGCGTACCCGTTACCAAGGATAGAAGAGTCCTTAGCTGCATTAAAATCTGCTAACTTCTTCTCTACTTTGGATCTCACTAGCGGGTACTGGCAGGTTCCTGTAGCAGAGGCGGACCGGGAGAAGACCGCATTCACCACCCCGATGGGTCTCAGTGAATTTAACTGTATGCCGTTCGGGCTCTGCAACGCACCAGGAACCTTCCAACGGTTGATGGAATGCTGTCTAGGACACCGGAACTTCGAGACGGTCCTGTTATACCTGGACGATGTCATCGTCTATTCCAAGACCTACGAGGACCACCTGAAACACCTGGCAGAAGTGTTTGAAGCTCTGGCAAACTACGGCCTAAAGGTGAAACCCTCCAAGTGTCACCTCCTGAAACCAAAGGTGCAGTACCTGGGGCACGTGGTGAGTGCTGACGGAGTGGCTCCCGACCCTGATAAGATCGCCGTAATTAAGGACTGGCCAAGACCCTCCAGCATAAAGGAAGTGCGGCAGTTCCTCGGGTTGGTAGGCTACTACCGAAGATTCATTCCCGGTTTCACCAAAATGGCAGCCCCTATGCAGGACCTCCTGATAGGTCAATCTCGGAAAGCCAAAAACCAGAAGCCGCCCTTCAGGTGGGAAAAGCTGGAAGAGGAGTCCTTTTGCCAGCTGAAGATGGCCCTCACGGGGGATGAAATCCTGGCATATCCAGACTACAGCCAGCCCTTTATCCTCCACACGGACGCAAGCAACATCGGGCTAGGAGCCGTACTGTCCCAGATCCAGCAAGGGAAAGAACGGGTAATCGCTTATGCCAGCCGAAAGCTACGGCCCACGGAGCGGAACCCTGAGAATTATAGCTCATTCAAGCTGGAGTTCCTGGCAGTAGTGTGGGCAGTGACCGAACGCTTCAAGCATTACCTTGCCTCCTCCAAATTCACCGTGTACACGGATAACAACCCGTTGACACACCTGGACACTGCAAGGCTCGGTGCCCTGGAACAGAGATGGATGGCCCGCCTGTCCAACTTTGAATTCACCATCAAATACCGGGCAGGACGATCAAATGCCAACGCGGATGCCCTGTCTAGAATGCCGAACTTACCGGACGTAGGGGAAGATCCAGAAGATCTGGAAGAAGTTGAGCTCCCTGCGTTCCACCGTCATGGGATTACCCTGTATTCCCACCGTGTGAAGGACAGGCGCTCCGTGACGTTCAATCCCTTGCCCCACTACAACTGGGCGGAGACGCAAGACAGTGATCCCGCAGTCCATTTGGTGAAGGAAATGCTGACCCAGGCCGATGCCCGTCTTGACCCAGATGCTCCGGAGGAGACCAAGCAACTGTGGAAGGAGAAAAGTAAGCTGTTCCTCTACAGGGAGAAGCTGTGCCGGAGAATGGTTAACTCTCGAACGCATGAGTTGACCTGGCAGGTATTGGTCCCAAGACGAGACGCGGCTATGGTTCTGGAGGCATACCACAACGGAGCAGGGCATTTCGGATGGAAGAAGCTGGAGTTCTTGTTGCGTGAACGGTTCGACTGGGTAGGCATGAGAGGAGCCATCGAGAGGTGGTGCAGAGACTGTGGCCCGTGCCACCTGAGAAGAAAGGACCGTGCTAGCCAGAAGACTCCCTTGCAGCCCATCATCACCAGACAGCCACTGGAACTGGTAGCCCTGGACCATGTGAAACTGGCTCCAAGCAGATCTGGGTATGTCTACGCCCTCACAATCGTAGATCATTACTCCCGGTTCCTGATGGTAGTCCCGGTCAAGGACTTAACGGCTCAAACAGCAGCTAGAGCCTTCCAGCAGCACTTCTGCCGTCCACACGGGTACCCGGACCAAGTGTTGACAGACCAAGGACCAGCCTTCGAAGCGGAGGTCTTCCAGGAGTTCTGCAACCTGTATGGCTGCAAGAAGATAAGAACAACGCCCTATCACCCTCAAACCAATGGACTCTGCGAGAAGATGAACCAGGTGGTGATAGATCTGCTAAAAACATTGCCCCTGGAAGAACGCAGTCTGTGGCCTGAGAAACTGCCCGATCTGGTGGACCTGTATAACCACATCCCTGTAGGTTCCACCAACTGTACCCCGGCTTACTTAATGAGAGCAAGACCTGGTAAGCTGCCTATCGACCTGGATATGGGAGTCCTGACGCCTGAGGACACCTCGCCAGAGGCAGACTGGGATACAGAACGGCAGCAGCAGTATCGGAAAGTACAGGAGAGCGTCGAGCGAAGTCTGTCTCAAGCTAGAGAAAGGCAAGAGAAGGCTTATAACCAGTATGCTCCCGCTGTTCCCCTGGTACCTGGAGAGCAGGTCTTGAAGAGGAAGAGGCGGCTCCACAAGTTGGACGACCAGTGGGAGAAGGACCCGTACACCGTACTGCCATCAAGCCATGAGAACCCAAAAATCTGCGTAATCAGTAAGGATGGAGGAGAAACCACAGCCATTGTCTCCAGAGACCACCTGAAGAAGTGTCCCGAGCAGCTGCAAAGCCCTGAAGAAGATCAAGAAAACCCTCAACCCGCAGAGGAAAGGGAAGAAATGATCAGTACAGTACTCGGAGACTTCCCCCGGTCTTGGACACAAGTAAACGGCGCTGTCGTAGTACCCGTCCTCACCTTTCTCCAGCCAGCCCCGCAAGTGCCTACAGAGGAACCGGTGGAGCTGGAAGAGCAGCCGGCCCAAGGGGCAGAAGAGTCCACACCAGCAGTACAGGAGGATCAACCCTCTGCCAGTAGTGAGCCTGCTGTGTCCCTAGTGAGCCAAAGAGTGCGCAGAAAGCTGCCCAGCTTGCCCATAACACCTCCTACACCCTGTAGTGCAGAACCAGTTAGTGAGCTCCGTAGGTCCACTAGAGTCACTAGAGGTCAGATGCCCGCTCGCTGGAGAATCTAAACCAATGCACTGTAAAGTTGACTGTTTATTGAAAAATGTTTATGGTTTATGTTTGTTGCCTGTTACTAATTATGTTTCTCAGTTACCCTGCAGATTTATTTGGACTAACAGGTTATGGACACTGGATAACCGGAACAGTTTTGTAGATAGTTGCACGTTGGTGCCTCTTGCGAAAACGGTCGCAGAAGAGAAAACCTGTCTGGCGTGGCCTCCTTGCGGCCCAAAGTAGTTAGTATACCCTTGCAGCCACGCCCAAGGACAACGCAAGGGGTTTGCTTTGGACAGGTCCCCTATTCTGTGCCAAGACTTCGCCTTGTTGGGTGAAATGGACAGCCCCTTTGTTTCATAAATTTCACCTTGGGTGATATGGACACCCGGTCACGGAAACGCCGTGACCTCTACAGACTAAAGCTTCTTGTAAATATGTTGTCTTATTATTGTTATACCTTGTATTTATGTTTCTTTAAAAATGTGTTTAGTCCCGGAGTACTAAAATTTACTAGGGGGGAATGTGACACCCCAGGGGTCTGGTTGCCACAGTAATAGAGATATTATGTCTGAGAGCAAGTGGGAGGTTTCTCTGGTCAGGATCCCTAAACATGCAACACGGTCCGCCTAGACCTGGGAGGGGAGGAATCTGCCCTTTTAAACTGGGTCTGGGGCGGGATTAGAGTAGTCAGAGTGAAGCTGCAGACAGAGTCAGAGTCTGGAGAGGGAAAGTGAGATCAGGAGCTCTGGAGGAGCAGTAGCTGAAGTCCAGGGGCTGGAGCTGAGCAGAGCTCGCCCTGGACGAAGACACTAAAACCGGACACAGGAGTCCGAGGCTGTGGGGACTGATATACACCCAGCAGCAGAAACCAGCCGGCAGGGGATTCCAGGTCCTCTGGCCATAGAAGCCCGGAGGCTCAGTCACAAAGAAGGGACCAGCGCCGCCATCCAGGAGCGGAGGCTAACAGAAGGCCCCAAGTCACCAGCCATACGGGTGAGCACCACACGGTATACTCAGGGACGTGGGCTACTTGTAACCGCTGACAGCAAGGTAGCCAGGAAGAGTGCAGATAAACGGGGAGGCCTACAACTCCACCTGGCCAGGGGAACTCCTGCTTGCTCGCAGACTGACCAGGCCCCTTATACTAGCCAGTACTCCCGGGAGGGTCTGCCTTGTACCATCAGTAAAGACCCTAAACTGCACCTCCCGTCTCTGTGATTCCTTGCCGCTCCTGCACCATTAGCACTGGGACCCTCAGACCATCACTCCCATCATCTTCCACATTAGCTGCCCTGAGGCAATACTTCTCCCGTGGGGAGTCATCCCATACTCGGCTGCGCAAACAACATCAGTCTCAGCGGTCTGCAGCGCAGCGGCGGTCCCCACTGACCGCAATCCACGGGTGGCGTAGTCGGACACTTATTACAATGCAAATAGACTGCCACTGGTTTGACCACCCTGGGCACGGACCGGGTCACCGCCACACGGAGACTACAACCCCCAGCATTCTACAACAGGCCCGGTTCCGGGTTCCCCTGCACAACACAGGCCCAGGGGGTGCGTCATATATATATATATATTACACTACCGTTCAAAAGTTTGGGGGTCACCCCCAAAATTTTGTGTTTTCTATAATAACTCATACGTTTATTTATCAAATGAGTTGCAAAATGAATAGAAAATATTGTCCAGACATTGACAAGGTTAGAAATAATAATTTTTATTTGAAAGAATAATTTTCTCCTTCAAACTTTGCTTTTGTCAAAGAATGCTCCCTTTGCAGCAATTACAGCATTGCAGACCTGGCATTCTAGCTGTTAATTTGCTGAGGTAATCTTGAGAAATTTCCCCCCATGCTTCCTGAAGCCCCTCCCACAAGTTGGATTGGCTTGATGGGCACTTTTTGCGCACCATACGGTTAAGCTGCTCCCACAACACCTCAATGGGGTTGAGATCTGGTGACTGCGCTGGCCACTCCATTACAGATAGAAGACCAGCTGCCTGCTTCTTCCCTAAATAGGTCATGCATAATTTGGAGGTGTGCTGTTATAGGAAGAAATTGGCTCCAATCAAGCGCTGTCCACAGGGTATGGCATGGCGTTGCAAAATGGAGTGATAGCCTTCCTTATTCAAAATCCCATTTACCTTGTACAAATCTCCCACTTTACCAGCACCAAAGCAGCCCCAGACAAACACATTACCTCCACCAGGCTTGACAGATGGCGTCAGGCACTCTTCCAGAATCTTTTCAGTTGTTCTGCATCTCACAAATGTTCTTTTGTGTGATCCAAACACCTCAAACTTTGATGCGTCTGTCCATAAAACTTTTTTCCAATCTTCCTCTGTCCAATGTCTGTGTTCTTTTGCCCATATTAATCTTTTCCTTTTATTAGTCAGTCTCAGATATGGCTTTTTCTTTGCCACTTTGCCCTGAAGGCCAGTATCCTCTTACATGCCAAGAGTGTGCAAAGCAGTCATCAAAGCAAAAGGTGGCTACTTTGAAGAACCTAGAATATAAGACATATTTTCAGTTGTTTCACACTTTTTTGTTAAGTATATAATTCCACATGTGTTAATTCATCGTTTTGATGCCTTCAGTGTGAATGTACAATTTTCAAAGTCATGAAAATACAGAAAAATCTTTAAATGAGAAGGTGTGTCCAAACTTTTGGTCTGTACTGTATATGTCCAGGAAGACATGCACATTTTCTCTTAATTTTTTCTTTTTCCTTTAAAAATGTATTCTTTTGATCTAAAGTAATGGACGGTATAGAGCCTGATGTTTTTTCATATACTGCTGAGGAAGAAGAACGGATCCTAGGTGCGCTGAAGGATGATGGGACTTTTTTAAGTACACCTTCCCTAGTGGATCTTAAACGTAAATATGAAAGTGATTCTAAAAGGATGATTATTCTACAACTGCATTTGGTTACTTTGGGACAGTATTATAAAGCTCGGAAAATACCACGGGGTTTACGTTCAAATATAAGACCCAATCTTTTTGGAAATAATGTGACTTTTTGCTCCCGTTTTTGTCAAATCTCCAATAGATATGCCTTGGATATAATTTTGTTGAATATTGACTTTTTACAACAGGAAATATTGAAAATGACAACTTACATTGTGAATACTGAGGAAAAATTGAAATCATTGCTCAAAATTGAGGAATGGGATTCCTTCAAGGATTTAATAATGACTAAGGTGCAGGGTTTGCGCATGGAATTTGAGGATGTAAAACGTCGTAAATGGAATCGAGATATGGAGGATTATCAAACTGGTCACATTTATAACTGGCAGAAGGGTGGATCTAATTCATCATGGAGTAAAAGAGGTTATTTAAGGACTGATAAAAGGCCTAACAAGCATGACATAAAAGGACATTTACAATTGTGTGATAATTTCTCCTTTAGACCTAGATCAGGAGCAACAGAGAGGATCCACCGGAAAAGAAGAGGGGGCAAACGGCACCGAAGACAACAGAAAAAAACAGGACAAAATCAAACCACAGCAGCAGAGACAAGTGATGACACGGAAAAAAGAAATGAACTGGTGGTAAATATCTCTAAAAAAAATTTGACCATATCACAGATGACTGTCTTGAATAAGGGTTTGTCATTTAGTATGAGCAAACATGTGGACTGGTTTCAGCTGGAGCTAGATCTCCAGAGATTTTTTTAGAAATGTCAAATTGAGAAATTGGTTTTCTGGTAGTGTGATTGTCCCTAAATGTATAACTAGTGAACTTAGTCTACAACAGGTTCAGGTGGCCAAAAGGGGTACCTTTACGCCACCTGTGAATCCTCCGGTAATTAATGCATTTATGGAAGCGGTACAGAGGGATGTGAAAGCATTGGGAGGGAACTCAAATAAAAGACTGAAATCTCCAAATTTGAGTACAGAGGAGATACGGGCTTTGCAGGACCATGTCCATGACAGCGACATCATTATAAAACCTGCCGATAAAGGTGGGGCTGTCGTCGTCATGGACAGGGTCATGTATATTGAAGAAATTAGAAGACAGTTGAGTGACAGTGAAGTTTATGTCAAGTTGGAAAAGGATCCAAAATTTCTATTTTTAAATTATTTGAAAGTTATTTTGGATGGGGATTTGGAAAATAATATAATTGATAAAGATCTTTATGATTATTTATACAGTATGTGGAGAATCCTACCACCCCTGTGATATATGTACTTCCTAAAATACATAAAAATCTTAATCATCCCCCGGGACGACCCATAGTCTCCGGGGTAAATTCATTAACGAGTAAAATTGGAATTTATCTTGATAGAATATTAAATCCATTGGCGAAAAATACTAAATCCTTTGTGAGAGATACCATGGATTTTTTATTAAAAATACAGGAAGTTGAATTAAAAAGTGAGGTCATTTTGGCCTCATTTGATGTGGTATCTCTATACACCTCCATTGATAATGGTAGGGGGGTGGAGGCGATTGAACGGAGACTGTCTTATACGGATCTTAGTGAAAATAATAGGAAATTTATTATTGAATTATTAGAGTCCATATTATATCATAATTATTTCCTATTTGGTGATGAATATTTCCTCCAGAAATGTGGAACCGCGATGGGGGCCAATATGGCCCCTGCTTCTGCAAATATTGTTATGGCTACATTGGAGGAGAACTTTGTCTATGTGTCCCACCACTTTAGACATGTCATGGCGTGGTGGCGATACATAGATGACGTCTTCCTCCTCTGGACAGGTACACAAGGGGAACTGGAGGATTTTTATGGATATTTGAATCAGGTCGATAGGACTGTCAAATTTACATTGGTGAGTTCATGTAAATCTATTCAGTTTTTGGATGTTTTAATCACACAGGAAAATGGAAAATTATTGACCTCCCTCTTCATTAAACCGACGGATCGAAATGATTTCCTGAGGTATAACAGTCACCATCCAAAACGCATGATAGAATCATTACCTTTTAGCCAATATTTAAGAATTAAAAGAATAAAGAGTAGTGAGGAGGGCCTGTATAAGAGTGCACAGAAACTTACGAAAAAACTTAGGTCAAGAGGTTACCCTCAGAGACTGTTAAATAAACAGGAAAAAAAAGTCAGTGGATTAAATAGGGATATTATTCTGAATAAAATGACCAAAAATAATAAGGATGATAGAATACCTATGGTATCGACATATGGTGAAGAGAGTGAACAGGTGGCAAATATAGACAGGAGTCATTGGAAAATGTTAAATAGATGTTTCCCGGATGTGCCAGAATTTAAAAATCCCCCTCTTTTTTCTTATAGAAGAAATAAAAATATTAAAGATGTACTAGTACATTCAGATATTGGCCCCTCTAAAACTGTGACTCAGACATTCATTAAGGGTAGAGGTAGAAAGGGTTGTTATCCATGTCTTTCATGTGTCAACTGCCCGTTTATGTTAAAAGGTGATCGGTTTCTTCATCCAAAAACTCAAAAAGTATACAACATAAAAAATTTTTTTACATGTGATTCTGACTATATAATATATCTGTTAGAGTGCCCCTGCTCACTTTGGTATATAGGAGAAACTATGTGCGATTTTAAAACTCGCATGAATAATCATAGACATTCCATTAGAAAAAAGAGGATGGACTTACCTGTATCAAAGCATTTCGTGGAGGCGGGACATACTGTGATACAATTAAGATTTAGAATTATAGATGCGGTCCCTTTACAAAGACGGGGTGGAGATAGAATACGATTATTAAAAAGAAAGGAACTTGAGTGGATCCATAACTTGAATACGTTGAAGCCAAATGGACTGAATGCTGAATTTATTACAGCAGGTATCACCTGAGGAGTATGTTCAGACATCAGCAGTGTATGAAATTTGGGGTATTTTAAATATAATTGGATTTTTATATTTTAATATATTTATATATGGATATTTTTGGTTTCTTGCAGATCAATCACTCTCACTATGATATTTTGTGGAGTCGACGCGACCTGCTGCAACATGCGTATAAAGAAAGGGAGACTTCCTCTGGGAATGGATTTTTTCTTAAAAAAATGTTTTCTTTATATATATAGTAGTTGAAAATATTCAAGTTTCCACCTAATGAAGTTATAAAAATATATTTCTACATTATGAAATGGTATTCCTGTTTATGGAGAGAATTGAACTATAATGTATTCCCAATTATCGCCTGAGATTGGGAAAGGGGTGGGGACCTGAGGAAGGTTCCTCCTCTGACCTCTTAATTTCACTCCATGGATGAACCTAGGGATAGGGAATTCCATGGAAGGGTGTTTGGGTTATGTATTAATATATTATCTCTCCGTTCATTTATGGACATAGGAATTACCGTATGGATACTGTTATTATAATATAAATAAATTGAGAAATTATGAATAGGATGGTGTCCCTGATAATGAAAAGTGGGCGCGTTCTTGCAGTTAATAGAGGATAGGATTAATTATTTGAGTGCACATTTTGTTCATATTTGAAAATAATCTTCTGGTGGAGTTTGCCAATTAAAAAGATAGCGACCGTAGTGTTAGAAGTGTAAAGCGCTTGCCCGGTGATGTCACGATATGGGCGGACTAGGTTTGCCCCGGTCATGTGACAAAACAATGTGGGTCCCATGGGAGACATGCGCAGATTGGATTCTGAGACGCCGAGAACAGCGTGGAGGAAGTAGGATGTGTGGTTATGCATGATTGCTGCGGGGTGAGTCGCACCCTCATATGTATTATTTACAATGTACACCTGGCACTAATAATTATCAATCAAAGCACTTGTCACTTTATGAGAGTTATGGATCATGATATTGATGATAATAATGTATCTGTTTAAAATGTATCACTATGTATGTAATTTTAATATTATTTTGAGATATGCACTTTTGCACTTTCTTTGTGAAATCATGGTTTTGTATAAATTAATTGTAATTATGGAATCACTGTTTGTAACTATATATATTGCACCATATGCATTTGAACTCTGCTTGAAAAAGGTTCTATGAACCGAAACGTTGCTTCTTGGGCTCATTAAAGTCCATTTTTTCTAACGAATTTTTGGAGTGCTGCCTTTTGATATACTTTCCATTGATATGCAACAGTTTGGACAGACTGCTTGGAGGCCTGGCACCTGCTAGTGAGTAATGATTAAATAGTGCTGTCTTATATATATATATACAGTACAGACCAAAAGTTTGGACGCACCTTCTCATTTAAAGATTTTTCTGTATTTTCATGACTTTGAAAACTGTACATTCACACTGAAGGCATCAAAACTATGAAATAACACATGTGGAATTATATACTTAACAAAAAAGTGTCAAACAACTGAAAATATGTCTTATATTCTAGGTTCTTCAAAGTAGCCACCTTTTGCTTTGATGACAGCTTTGCACACTCTTGGCATTCTCTTGATGAGCTTCAAGAGGTTGTCTAGATTTAAAAATCTTTAAATGAGAAGGTGTGTCCAAACTTTTGGTCTGCACTATATATATATATATATATATATATATATATATATATATATATATATGTATATTATATACACACACATACACACTTGCATATTTTATTTATATAAGTAAATATAAAAATCTATATATATGTAACTATTTATATATTGTGACAGGATTAGAGAATAAGTTCAAGCGATCACCGTCCCCTGGACCAGACATGTGCTTCAGGTATTCCAAGGCACAATTCATACGAGGCAGGTTTGGTACTACTGGTTACAACCAATTTTACAAAGTCCTGACTCACCAGAGCTCGGCCTCGTTCACAGCTCTTAACCCAAATAATTGCTTTACTCACAGCAGTTTTCCCAGGAGCAGAGAGAGCCTCTTCTTGTGGGCTCTCAGCCCTATTATACCAGACCTGAACATTGCAGGTGATTAGCCAGAAAATACACTGTTCTCATGAGCGGATCGAAGGTGACATGCACACACCACACGTTTCCTCCGCTCATGTTACATATCCTCCCATCTGTTTCTGTGGCACCCCAGGGGTCTGGTTTCCACAGTAACAGCAATGTTATGTCTGAGAGCAGGTGGGAGGTCTCTTGGTCAGGAATCCTATGCATGCCGCACCTCCTGCCCAGTCCTGGGAGGGGAAGAACTTCCCCTATATAAACCTG
The DNA here is from genome assembly GCF_046119375.1 of Phyllobates terribilis. Classification (NCBI taxonomy): domain Eukaryota; kingdom Metazoa; phylum Chordata; class Amphibia; order Anura; family Dendrobatidae; genus Phyllobates; species Phyllobates terribilis. Next base: position 4,354,702 of record NW_027362833.1, read on the forward strand.
GGGCTGAGGCAGGGTTAGTGAGTAGAGAAGAAGTAGAGACAGAGAAGCAGATATAGGAAAAGAACATCAGGAGCTCTGTGGGAGCAGTGCTACAAGGAGTCAGGGGCTGGCAGCTGCAGAGCTCGCCCTGACTGAGAAGTTATCACCGGACCCGGAGTCCGAGGCTGTGGGGACTAACTCCTATCCAGCAGCAGAAACCGACCGGCAGGGGATTGCAGGTCCTCTGGCCCAGAAACCCGAAGGCACGGTCACACGCGTGGGACCAGCACCGCCGTCGTGGAGCGGAAGCTACTAGAAGGCCCCGAGTCACCGGCCATACGGGTGAGCACCACACGGTACACTCAGGGACGTGGGCTACTTATACCCACCTCTAGCAAGGTAGCCAGAAGAGTATCGTTAGTTTGGGAGGCCTACAACTCCGCCTGGCCAGGGGAGATCCCATCTGCTCAAGGACTGACCAGGCCCCAATTGCTAGCCAGTACTCCGGGAGGGTCTATCTTTGTCACCAGTAAAGACCCTGAACTACACCGTACCGTCTCCGAGTGGTTCCTGCTACCCCCATCATCCACGTCGGCTGCCCTGAGGCCATACCCCTCCCGTTGGGGGTTATACTATCACACTGCACAATCCTACCACCGGCCTCAGCGGTCTGCCCTGCAGCAGCAGCTCCTTAGCTGTACTCAACGGGTGGCGTAGTCGTCCAACATCTACCGCTAATACAGCGCCACTTAGTCTGACTCCCTGGGCACGGACCGGATCACCGCCACGAGACTACAACCCTCAACAGATCCGGCTCCGGGTAAGCTCCCGCGTGCGCAACGCTGCGCGACACAGGCCCAGGGGCGCGTCAACTTTTGGCGTAGTCGGCAGGATTTCGTGCCCGCAACCACCGGGTACTGCGTGCCTGAAAAAGACTGTTCAAACTTACCTGTGGTGAAGATTCCCGCCATCCGGCGCCATCTTCCGCTTCCTTCCCGCCATCGGTGGAGTTTTCCCGCCATCCGGCGCCATCTTCAGCCTTCTTCCCGCCATACATGGAGTTTTCCCGCCATTGGACGCCATCTTGAGGACGCCGCGCGGGAAGAAGAGGGGCGTGGACTCCGAAAGCGCGCGAGAACTGAGGCCCCGCCTCACGTCCGGACGTTGCGTAAGGTCCTGGAAGGAGCCCAGCAGATGCCGACGTCACAGGAGCGCGACGGAAGGTCCTCAACCCTGACGATCCACTGCGGAGCCGCGGCCTACGGAAGAGGATCATCGCAAGGTAGGCCACGGTCCACTAGGGGGGAGAAGGATGTCGGATACGGAGGAGAGCTTCACCGCTTCAATCCCCGCCAGCGCCACCGCTGTTGCGGTCATGCCTTTCACCATGCCCTATATCCCGGGGGCAGCCTGGCTACCCCGGTACTCAGGGGAGTCACATACCCTGCATGACTTTAGAGAAAAGCTGGATAGCCTCTTTCAGGTGTACCCCCTCACAGAGGAGCAAAAAGTGAGCATCCTGGTGGCCCAATTAACCGGGGCAGCCCAAAGGGAGGTAAAGTCCTGGCCACCTGGGGGGAGGACTGTCGCAGGGATACTAACCCGGCTGAGGGACACCTTTGATACCCGCACCTCAGCCGAGATCAAGCTTAGATTCTACGGGTGCAAACAGCGGGCACATGAGAGTATAAGGGACTATGCCCTGAACCTACAAGAGGCCCTGAGAGCCATTAAGCAGACCGACCCTGACGGCGTGGGAGACGAGGACAGGCTGTTGACTGAACAATTTATAGAGGGTTTATATTGCAATGCCCACCGAACCCAGTTGCGGGCAATGGCCTTACAGGACCCTCATCTGGGATTTGCACAGTTCAAGGACAGAGCCATCCGGGTGCTTCGAGAACCGGCACCAGGTGGCGTTGTGACCCCCAGACGCCCCACTACCACTTACCACCAGGAGGCGGCGCCCTTGTCGGCAGGGCCTGTGGGAGCTGATGCGCAGGCTTTGAACAATGACCCGGCTCCAGACCTGCACCATCAGGTCCAAGAGCTAGCTAAAAGCGTTGCTGCGCTAACCCGAACTGTGCAGTCTTTACAGGTTTCCACTCCAGGGAAGATCCAGCTGGCATCCGGACCGGAGGACATCCCGTGGCGTCGACCAAGGAGGACCCCACCGGCCAGAGGAAGACCCAGCGACCGATACAACGAGGACGGACGACCCATCTGCCGCCGCTGCAATCAACCCGGACATATGGCAAGGTACTGTCCTTTAAACTGGCACAACCTGGGGTAGAGGGCCAACCCCCAGGAAAAAGATCACCAGGCCCATCGAACTGGCGCGACAAATATGTGGGAGGACGTCCAGTCTTACCCGTGGTACTGGATGGCATTCCTATGAGTGCCCTACTGGACACCGGGTCACAGGTCACCATCATCCCGTACGTGCTCTTCAAGCAGTACTGGAATGACTCGGATATCACCCGCTACCTTGACGACGACTTGAGTATCATCGCCAGCAATGGTCAGCCCGTGCCACAGATTGGATTTAAAGAGGTGACCATTAAAATCGGTAGAGTCGAACTGGCAGCACAGGGACTGATCATTGTAGACATTGACAAACACGAGAGTCACCCAAAGATAACTCTAGGAACTAATGTAATTGAAAATTGTCTTGCAGAGGTGATTTTCCTTTTACAGCAGGTTGCCAAGAACGCCAGCTCCGGCCAGCAGCGAGTGCTCCAGAAAGAGATCCGGGCACTGATGCGACGGCAACAGCTAGAACTCTCCGGTGGTGAGATTGGTAGCGTGCGAATGTGTGACCCTTTCCCTATTGCCATGCCCCCGAAAAGTGAAATGATGATTTGGTGCCGGGCAGCTATTGGTCTGAGAGGTAGAGATTACCAGGCAATGGTAGAACCAGTTTACTCAGACAGTAGGCCCACCATTTTGACAGCACGGGGGGTGGTCAATGTACGCCATGGGAGGGTGCCCGTTCGTATAATAAATATCGGGAAGAGGGAAGTGTACCTGCCCCGGTATGCCATGCTAGCCAAATTGTATACCATCAATCAAGATTCCATACAGTCCGTAGAACCCTTGCCTCCATCTTCCCCGGAGGAAGGTAACGGCTCTAAGAAAACAATGGAGGACTGGTGTCAGCAACTACATTTGGGTACTGACTCCACTCCCTCACACCAGAAACAGGGAGTCTATCGGGTGGTTCAAGAGTACGAGAGAGTGTTTAGTAAACACCCGTTAGACTTCGGGCGAGTCAAGGGGGTAGAACACCACATCCCCACGGGAGACCATCCTCCCATAAAAGAGAGGTATCGACCCGTACCCCCTGCACACTACCAACACGCCAAGGGGATGCTTAGAGACATGAAGGAGGCTGGGGTGATCAGGGATAGCTGTAGCCCCTGGGCAGCTCCACTAGTCTTAGTCAAAAAGAAAGACAACACCATGAGGATGTGTGTAGATTACCGGAAAATCAACCGTATCACACAGAAGGATGCGTACCCCTTACCAAGGATAGAGGAGTCTTTGGCTGCTTTAAGATCTGCTAACTTCTTCTCTACCTTGGATCTCACTAGTGGGTACTGGCAGGTTCCTGTAGCAGAGGCGGACCGGGAGAAGACCGCATTCACCACCCCGATGGGACTTAGCGAGTTTACCTGCATGCCGTTCGGACTCTGCAACGCACCAGGAACCTTCCAACGATTAATGGAGTGCTGTCTGGGCCACAGAAACTTTGAGACGGTCCTGTTGTACCTGGACGATGTCATCGTATATTCCAAGACGTATGAGGACCACCTGAAACACCTGGCGGAAGTGTTCGAAGCTCTGGCAAGCTACGGCCTAAAGGTGAAACCCTCCAAGTGTCACCTCCTAAAACCAAAGGTGCAGTACCTGGGACACGTGGTGAGCGCTGACGGAGTGGCTCCCGACCCTGATAAGATCACCGCAATTAAGGAATGGCCAAGTCCCTACAGTGTAAAGGAAGTGCGGCAGTTCCTCGGGTTGGTAGGCTATTACCGCAGATTCATCCCCGGTTTCACCAAAAAGGCAGCTCCTATGCAGGACCTCCTGATAGGCCAGTCCCGGAAGGCCAAGAACCAGAAGCCACCCTTCAGATGGGAGAAGTTAGAAGAAGAGTCCTTCCGCCAGCTGAAGATGGCCCTCACGGGGGATGAAATCCTGGCATACCCTGATTACAGCCAGCCCTTTATCCTCTACACCGACGCAAGTAACATCGGGCTAGGAGCCGTGCTGTCCCAGATCCAGCAGGGGAAAGAACGAGTAATCGCTTACGCCAGCCGAAAACTGCGACCCACCGAGAGAAACCCTGAGAATTACAGCTCATTTAAGCTAGAGTTCCTGGCAGTGGTGTGGGCAGTCACCGAACGCTTTAAGCACTACCTCGCTTCCCCCCGGTTCACCGTGTACACGGATAACAACCCGTTGACACACCTGGACACAGCAAGACTCGGTGCCCTAGAGCAGAGATGGATGGCCCGTCTGTCCAACTACGAGTTCACAATCAAATACCGGGCAGGACGCTCCAATACCAACGCGGACGCCCTGTCCAGGATGCCAAACCTACCGGACGTAGGAGAAGATCCAGAGGGACTGGAAGAAGTCGAACTCCCTGCGTTCCACCGTCATGGGACTATCCAGTATTCCCACCGGGTAAGGAGTAAGCAAGCTGCTACGTTTAATCCCTTGCCTCACTACAACTGGGCGGAAACGCAAGACAGTGACCCTGCCGTCCGACTGGTGAAGGAGATGCTGACTCGGCCAGAGGCTCGCCTTGACCCAGACGCTCCAGAGGAAGCCAAGCAACTGTGGGCTGAGAAGAGTCGACTGTTCCTTTATAAGGGGAAGTTGTGCCGCCGAATGGTTAACTCCCGGACGCATGAACTAATTTGGCAAGTAGTGGTGCCACGAAGAGACGCAGCCATGGTGATGGAGGCATACCACGACGGGGCTGGACACTTCGGATGGAAGAAGCTGGAGTTCCTGCTGCGCGGGCAGTTCCACTGGGTAGGCATGAGGGGAACCATCGAGAGGTGGTGCAGAGACTGTGGCCCGTGCAACCTAAGAAGGAAGGACCGTGCCAGCCAGAAGACTCCCCTGCAGTCCATCGTCACCCGGCAGCCGTTGGAACTGGTAGCCTTGGATCATGTAAAACTGACCCCAAGCAGAAGTGGCTACGTCTACGCACTAACCATCGTGGATCACTACTCCCGGTTCTTGGTTGTCGTCCCCGTCAAGGACTTAACAGCTCGAACAGCAGCTAGAGCCTTCCAGCAGCATTTCTGCCGTCCACACGGGTACCCGGACCAAGTTTTGACAGACCAGGGACCTGCCTTTGAAGCGGAGGTCTTCCAAGAATTCTGCACTCTGTATGGCTGCCGGAAGATAAGGACGACACCCTATCATCCGCAAACTAATGTACTTTGTGAGAAAATGAACCAGGTGGTGATAGATCTTCTGAAAACATTGCCCCTGGAAGAACGCAGTCTGTGGCCCGAGAGGCTGCCCGACCTAGTGGACCTATACAACCACATCCCGGTAGGTTCCACCAACTGTACCCCGGCTTACCTGATGAGGGCAAGACCTGGTAAGCTACCTGTTGACCTGGAGATGGGAGTCCTGACACCCGAGGACACTTCACCAGAAGCAGACTGGGACACAGAGAGGCAGCAGCAGTACCGGAAAGTACAGGAGAGCGTGGAGCGAAGTCTCTGTCAAGCTAGGGAAAGACAAGAGAAAACTTACAACCAGTATGCTCCCGCTGTTCCCCTGGTACCCGGAGAGCAGGTCTTGAAGAGGAAAAGGCGGCTCCACAAGTTGGACGACCAGTGGGAGAAGGACCCGTACATCGTACTGCCCTCAAGCCACGACAACCCAAAGGTCTGTACCATCAGTAAAGACGGAGGGGAAACCACAACCATTGTATCCCGGGATCACCTGAAGAAGTGTCCCGAACAGCTACGGAACCCTGAAGAGGAACAAGAAGACCCTCGACCCGTAGAGGAAAGGGAAGACATGGTTAGTACTGTGTTCGGAGACTTCCCTCGGTCTTGGACTCAAGTCAATGGCGCAGTTGTGGTACCTGTACTCACCTTCCTCCAACCAGCATCCCAAGCACCTACGGAGCAACAGGTAGAGCTGGAAGAACAGCCGGTCCAGGAGGCAGAAGACCCCACACAGGCAGACCAGGAGGATCAACCCTCTGCTTATAGTGAACCTGCCATACCTCTAGTGAGCCAAAGGGCCCGTGGACAGCTGCCCAGTTTACCCTTGACAGCTACTACACCCTGTAGTTCAGGGCTAGACAGTCAGCTCCGTAGGTCCACTAGGGCCACTAGAGGCCAGTTACCTGCACGTTGGAGGATTTGAAGTGTTTAAATTGTTTTATTTGTGGTCACCTGTCTGTTACTTGTGTATAATTATGTGTTTCTAGTTATTTATAGGAGTCCTTGGTGGATTTACCGGGAATCCTTTATACATGGTTGGAGCGTAACCTAGGGATGGACTAAAGACTGTTAAGGACTCGGGGCAGGACAGACCCCTACCTGGTTACGTCTCCCTGTTTTGGTGAAATGGACACCTTGCTTTTCTTCAAAAACTGCACCCGGTTGCGGACACGCCGTGACCATTCTAATATGTTTTTTTTTATTGTACCGTTTCTGTTTGTATTGGTTATGTTTTTCTAAAATATGTTTAGTCCCGGAGTACTAAATTTCACTAGGGGGGAATGTGGCACCCCAGGGGTCTGGTTTCCACAGTAACAGCAATGTTATGTCTGAGAGCAGGTGGGAGGTCTCTTGGTCAGGAATCCTATGCATGCCGCACCTCCTGCCCAGTCCTGGGAGGGGAACAACTTCCCCTATATAAACCTGGGGCTGAGGCAGGGTTAGTGAGTAGAGAAGAAGTAGAGACAGAGAAGCAGATATAGGAAAAGAACATCAGGAGCTCTGTGGGAGCAGTGCTACAAGGAGTCAGGGGCTGGCAGCTGCAGAGCTCGCCCTGACTGAGAAGTTATCACCGGACCCGGAGTCCGAGGCTGTGGGGACTAACTCCTATCCAGCAGCAGAAACCGACCGGCAGGGGATTGCAGGTCCTCTGGCCCAGAAACCCGAAGGCACGGTCACACGTGTGGGACCAGCACCGCCGTCGTGGAGCGGAAGCTACTAGAAGGCCCCGAGTCACCGGCCATACGGGTGAGCACCACACGGTACACTCAGGGACGTGGGCTACTTATACCCGCCTCTAGCAAGGTAGCCAGAAGAGTATCGTTAGTTTGGGAGGCCTACAACTCCGCCTGGCCAGGGGAGATCCCATCTGCTCAAGGACTGACCAGGCCCCAATCGCTAGCCAGTACTCCGGGAGGGTCTATCTTTGTTACCAGTAAAGACCCTGAACTACACCGTACCGTCTCCGAGTGGTTCCTGCTACCCCCATCATCCACGTCGGCTGCCCTGAGGCCATACCCCTCCCGTTGGGGGTTATACTATCACGCTGCACAATCCTACCACCGGCCTCAGCGGTCTGCCCTGCAGCAGCAGCTCCTTAGCTGTACTCAACGGGTGGCGTAGTCGTTCAACATCTACCGCTAATACAGCGCCACTTAGTCTGACTCCCTGGGCACGGACCGGATCACCGCCACGAGACTACAACCCTCAACAGATCCGGCTCCGGGTAAGCTCCCGCGTGCGCAACGCTGCGCGACACAGGCCCAGGGGCGCGTCATTTCTACCTCAGCACCGGAATATTCTTAGCTCTTAAATCATTAAACCAAAACTAGGACCCTGGACAGGGCACCTGTATTGGCCAGCTGACGTCCGGGTCTATGCTCTACAGAAAAACTAAAATATTTTATTACGTTTCTATGATCTGGGATCTCAGAAAACATATCCCTATTGTCATGGCCAGCTCCAGGTTTTTCTGGGCCCTGGGCAAAAGAGTCTCAGTGGGCCCCCTTAACACATACCACGATTCATATATATATATATATATATATATATATATATATATAATACAATGCAAAGATTTCACTTCTTACAGTACATGAGATATATCTATTGTAAATTCTACAAAAGCTCAAAAAACGGCGAATTGCTCCACACAGGATACTGGCCCCCATAAAATGCTCCATACAGAATACTGGCCCCCATATAAAGCTGCATACGGAATACTGGCCCCCATATAACGCTCCATACGGAATACTGGCCCTCACATAACGATCCATACAGAATACTAGCCCCCATATAACGCTCCATACAGGATATTGGCCCCCATATAACGGTCCGTACAGGATACTGGTCCCCTTATAACGCTCTATACAGGATACTGGCCCCCTTATAACGCTCTATACAGGATACTGGCCCCCATATAATGCCCCATGCAGGATGTCCCTTTCCCACCCATATAATGCTCCATGCAGGATGTCCCTTTCCCCCCATATAATGCCCCATGCAGGATATCCCTCTTCCCCACCATATAATGCCCCATGCAGGATGTTATCCCCCCTCTTTATAATGCCCCATGCAGGATGTCTCCCCCCTTATATAATGCCCCATGCAGGATGTCTCCCCCCCCTCTTTATAATGCCCCATGCAGGAAGTCTCCCCCCTATATAATGCCACATGCAGGATGTCACCCCCCCTCTTTATAATGCCCCATGCAGGATGTCACCCCCATATAATGCCCCATGCAGGATGTCACCCCCCCATATAATGCCCCATGCAGGATGTCACCCCCCCATATAATGCCCCATGCAGGATGTCACCCCCCCCCATATAATGCCCCATGCTTCTGTTATAGCAGAAGCTGGAGTCCCTCAAGTTTAAAGGCCCCATCTATGCTATATAAGTCTGACAGTTATTTTAGGTGAAAACAACAGCTATGAATGTTCCTTCTTGTATCAATAGCGTGTCCTTGGGAGAAGATAAAGTGATTCTCCCTGGCCAGATGTTTCTTCTAGTGTAGCAATAATGTGTTCTTGCAGAAAGATGAAATGACCTTGCTAACTAGATAAGTCTAATTAAATATTTTAAAGCATACAGAAACTAGCTTTTTTCGCTTGTTCAGCTAAACTGTATAATCGAACCATATGTGGCAAATCCGTTTCCTGCCTTTAGGGTGTATATTAGCCCTGTGTTTTGTAATAAAGTTTTTAGAGTATGTTTAGACACAAACATCCTGTCCTGTTTCTTCATTCTCTCCGAGCTCGTAATCCAAAGGATAGAAGACCCAAAATTCAGTGACGACAGCTGGCGCCTCGAACAGGGACCTTGAGTTAATCTACCCAAGGGTGCTCGACCGGTCTGAGACGTGGGACGAGTGAAGCTCTCTGTTGGTGATATATACAGTGCTGAGGTAAGAATAACTGTTATATTCTACCTAATTATATCACTGCATAGAAGAGACTCCCTCACCCCCGAGCGGTCGGCTCCCCAGGTAATTCAACAGATTGTTGTCTGGCTCAGGTCCCTTTGAACCAGTAGAATCCCTCAGATAAATTGACAGTCCTGCCTTCTATCCTTTGGAGAATTTAAGAATGAAAGTATGGATCCGATGATTGTGTTGTGGATGTGTCCCGGGATTGATGTTTTTGGTCTGTTTTTCTGGTTGGCGTATAAGTCCTAGAGAGGCTAGTAGTGGAATGGTTCAGAAACCTTTGTGGCCCATTGTCTAAGTGACCATTGTCTAAGTGACTGAGGAGTCTCTTCTAGGTGAGGAGAACCGAAAAAATGGGGAACCAAAATGCCAAGGAAGGCATTATAGCCAAAGACTTAGTGGTACGCAGAGAAGGGAAACAGGCACTGATTGGAATTGACAAAATATTGTGTAAAGCGGGAATGAATGAGAATGGAGAGATGAATGGAGAGAAATGGAAATCCTTCTTTAACTCCTATCATGGATGGCTGAAAGATAAGGGTCTGTTAGGGACAGTAGATGTATGGATGAATGCATGCGCTTATTTTGAAGGAGAGATTGAAGAATTAGGAGACGGACGTTACAGACTGACAAAAACTGGAATGACAGATTTTCCTCCCTGTCCGCTCCCGACGTCACCCCCACCCCAGTACCAGAATTCCCAGGAACCTAAATGTTGGGTTTGCCCCAGATGTGGACAGCAGAATCCCTTGACAGTAGACATCTGTGTGGCATGTGGAGGACCGAGACCCCACCCAGCTAGTCTATTCCCAATGAGGACGGTAGTTGTGCCAGGAGCACCAGCAGCAGCAGCAGCAGCAGGGGGGGATGCAGTGGTTCCAGGTCAGGAAGCTCGTACAATGTTAATGTATAGACCATGGAGCCCTTCAGAGCAGTTGGCACTGATCTCCCAGCTGCCAGATCCGTCCCAGTCCCCTATGGGTTTTGCTAGAATGATCACCACCATACAGGATACGTATCATGCCACTAGAATAGATCTGCAGGGGGTAATTAAGGGAAAATTGGCAGATGAAGCCCGCTATGATAGGTTGATAGATGAGACAAAAAAAACAGTATGCCAATAGGACCGGACCCGTAGATGCAGAATCTAATGATGCAGCACCTGGAGTCCTATTCGCAGCAGCGTTGGTAAAAGCATGTCAAGACAGGCAAGCAGAAAAGCAAGTTACACTAGAAGATAGAGTGCAGGGAAAGGAGGAAGATCCTAAGGATTATTTCTATGCACTAAAGAAAACCTGGTCAGAAATGGGGTTCAACCCCGGGAATAAGACTAGTGAGAGGGTATTAGCAAGTGCTTTCATGAATGGACTAAAGAAAGAGATTGCAGAGAAGGTAAAAGCAAGTAGATCGGACTGGAGATCAGTGAAGGCAGAAGATTTAGCTAGAATAGCTCAGGGGGCACAGCATGACATAGCGCAGGCAAAAAGAGCTGCCAGAATACATATAGTAGAGACGACCCCCAGAAACAACAGAGGCAGAGGACGGACTGAAGGAGGAGGACAGAAACTGTGTTACGGATGTAAAAAGCCAGGACATTTTAGAAAGAGCTGTAGGACCAACCCGTATCCAAATGCTCAGAGTACGGGTCCTCCAGCCGACCAAACAACGCCCCCATAGGATGAGGGTAGCTTGCACATGAACCCCCTCATCTCCTTACCCCCAACTCCCAGTTGTATAGTGCAGGTGAACCTACCAGGGGGACATGAAATCGATTTCCAAATAGATACGGGGGCCGACAATTCAGTAATTACGCAAGGTGATTGGCCATATGTAGCGCCCCAAGGACTTGGTCACTACAGAGGTATTGCACCTCATCCAGAGGTGTGATATCCCACTCCCGGGTAAGGATGGAGTATGGATCAAGGCTCAGTAGGCTGCATACAGCACACACACCCCATTTCCGAGGGACAGCTCAACGGTGCTCCCACTAGACAGAAGTGCAGGCACGACAGCATCTGTCCCTGGCTGGAGTGGGGAGGGGGGTGGAATACCCAGTGCTATAGGGGCAGATAGGGGTTGGGTCCGGAGCATAGGAAGGAGCCCATTGGTTGCTAGTCACCTGGGCTCATGGTCAGAGGGAGGTATATAAGGTGGGCACTATCTTAGAACAGTGTTCAGTCTGAGAGAGGAAGTGACAGAGCAGGGCCTCTGTGGAGCTCTGCTCCGGAGGCGGGCCTAGCCTGTGAGGCCCAGCCAGCACTGAAAGAGAAAGAAGAAGAAGTTCAGTCTGTGAGGAGAAGTGGAGAAGGCAGGGAGCAGGGCTGCTGCATGGGCTCTGCTCCCTGGGCAAGCCTAGCACAGAGGCCGGGGCCAGAGAGAGAGAGAGGAGAAGGAACAGTGGAAAAGAAAAGGGAACAAGACCAGAACAGAAGTAACAAGTGAAACAGAAAGGCTCAGGAACGAGAAGGAAGAGAGAACCCTAAGGACCCAGGATATTGCGGGTGACGGGTTGGCAGAACAGGGTACCGGATCCCAAATTGGTGGAAGCGAATCATCTTCAGCCAAGAACCGGAGGTCGTGACCAGCCCTTGGTGCGACCCCTCGTTACACCTTGCTAGGAAGGCATACCATATAGGGTCAGGGACGTGGGCACGTAGCCCTCCCAAGAGAAGGCCCGCGGGAGCTGGACATAAGCTTGGTCACTGGTGGGGCACGAGCCAGAGAAAGGACGGAAGGGAGCTTTGAGACATACTCCAGAAAGACCTGGGAGTTGACCGAGTCCCTTGCCTGGTGGACGCAGCACGGCTTGGGTGGTCACTGCTTCGCGAGAGTGACCTGGAGAAAACAAACTGTGAGTAAAGGACATTGGATTGCAACACGTTGTCTGTGACTTCTTGCTCCTCCGGCACTATTGGTACTGGGACTATCTCCACCATCACTCCCATCATCCACGCTAACTGCCCTGAGGCTGTACTCCTCCCGTGGGGAGTCATCCCATTCTTAGCTGCACACATAACACCGGCCTCAGCGGTCTGCCTTGCAGCGGCGGTCTCCATTGACCGCAATCCACGGGTGGCGTAGTCGGACACTTGTTATTACACTAAGACTGCCACTGAATTGACCACCCTGGGCACGGACCGGGTCACCGCCACGGAGACTACAACCCCCAGCGATCCGGCTCCGGGTATTCCCTGCACAACACAGGCCCAGGGGGCGCGTCACATACATTGACACTGATTTTTCACATCATGTCATTGCCACCCCCTTCAATTCCCCGTCTGTCCTGCTTCCTGTCACTAAAAGAATTCCCCTGCAAATTCAAGGAGCCACTGTACATAGCAAGCTCATGGTATCGCCCCGAGGCCAATGTAACCTTTTGGGAAATGATGTGTTGTCCCAATTACAAGCACATATTGAGTATCATCCCGATGGCACTGTCACCATGACCCCAGGTTTAAAACCAAGTACCCTTTGCAAAATTATGTCACTAGATATTGCCAGCATAGAAGAGACAAATGAGTTTCCCCCGATATTGGAGCAGGCTGTACCACATGATTTTTGGGCCTCAGACAAAACAGATGTTGGTAGGTTAAGAGTTCAACCAGTAATGGTGAAATTAAAACCAGGAGCCATCTTGCCTCAACAGAGGCAGTATCCCCTTAGCTCGGCTCAGGAGAATGCCATAGCCCAGCAGGTCCAAAAATTACTACAGAGAGGAGTCCTAGTCAAAACCCAGTCCCCTTGCAACACTCCCCTGTTCCCAGTAAAGAAAAAGAGTGTGCCAGGACAACCAGCCGCATATAGAATGGTCCATGACCTCCGGTTGGTTAACAAAGCCACAGAACTTCTAACACCAGTTGTGCCCAACCCGCATACTCTTCTGTCACAGATACCTTCTAACTCTCTTTGTTTTTCAGTGGTCGATTTGGCAAATGCATTTTTCAGTGTACCATTACATCCTGACTGCCAGTACCTGTTTGCTTTCACATTCCAGGGCAGTCAATATACATGGACAGTGTTGCCACAGGGTGCCCAGAATTCACCCACAATGTACACTGCAAGTCTGCAGGAAATACTGGAGGGATGGTCTGAACCACATATCGTTGTTTTGCAATATGTCGATGACCTGCTCATTTGTGCCCCCTCCAGGAAACAATGTCATAGTGCAACTATATCGCTTATGTTGTTTCTCTATCACGCTGGCTGCAAGGCATCGAAAGATAAGCTTCAGTTTTGTAAATCTTCAGTCACCTTTTTGGGACATTGCATTACACCAGGAGCTCGTCATTTAACAAATGCACGTAAACTAGCAGTACAGGCATTCACCGTCCCCATTAATGTTGCAGCCCTCAGAACTTTTCTTGGACTTGTTTCCTATTGCAGACAGTGGATTCATGCCGCCTCTGTTTTAATGCAGCCCCTCTATGACTGTCTTACCCCAACACCTTTTGTACTAACATCAGAGGCAATAGACTGTTTTTATTCTCTCAAGAACCGTATTTTGGCTGCTCCAGCTTTGGGTACACCTAATTATGAGCTCCCATTTACTCTGTACCTTCATGAACAAGCTGGACATGCAGCAGGAGTTTTAACTCAAACACACGGTGATAATCAGAGACCTGTTGCCTATTTTAGTGTCAGATTGGATGCGGTAGCCAGAGGTGCACCATCCTGCGTACGTGCTCTGCATGCTGTTGGACTATTACTCCATAAATCCGCAGACATTGTTCTTGACCACCCGCTCACCGTTCTAACACCTCATGATGTCTACACTATATTGAATCAAGTGCAACCCGCTCACCTCTCAGCAGCACGTCATCTCAGGTTACAATGTGCACTGTTAATGCCTCCCAATGTTTCTTTACAGAGGTGTACTACCCTGAATCCAGCAACTTTGTTACCTCTCTCGGATCTAAAGGAGGAGTCAGGTACTGTGCTTTTTAAGGAAGATCCAAGAGAGGAAGTTCCTCATGACTGTGTACAAATGATGGCACAAGAAACGGCAGGTTTACCTACTGTATTTGAACATGAATTACAAAATGCAGATTTTGAATTTTTTGTAGATGGATCCCGTCATCAGGACGATTCAGGTACCTTCCATACTGGATATGCAGTTGTCTCCCTCAATGCAGTAATCAAGGCAGAACCAATGCTCCCACACCAGTCGGCTCAAGAAGCTGAACTTAGGGCCCTAACCGAGGCCTGTAAACTAGCGGAAGGTAGTATTGTTAACATTTACACAGATTCTAGGTACGCATTCGGTATATCGCATGATTTTGGTCCAATATGGAAGTCAAGAGGTTTCCTGACGGCAGCAGGACACCCCATTAAGAATGCTGATGCGGTCCAGCAGTTAATTAATTGATGCGCTACAACTACCTAAACAAGTAGCTGTCATAAAGGTAAGAGCACATACCAGACGCACCGACTAGGTAAGCAGAGGAAACGCGATGGCAGATGCAGCGGCAAAAACAGCAGCCTGTAAGCCGCAACAAGGGTCAACAGTACGTCAGTTAAGTGCCCCTAAAAACCCCTTTGTGTCGGAGGACATCTTATCCCAAATGCAGGCGCAGGCTCAAAAGGAGGAGGTTGATAAGTGGTTAAAGGAAGGTGCATGCCTGAATGAAGCAAATGGGGTATGGGGGAAAGGGACACGACGATGCCTTCCAAGGGCACTGTACCCAGCAGCTGCCCAGATACTACATGGGCCGACACACCAATCTAAAACGGGTGTGATGAGTGTGATGCAGAAACATTGGGTGGCACCAGGATTCTCCACCTGTATTGAAAACCTGGTACAAGGGTGCATGATATGTGCTACACATAATCAGGGTAGAGTAGTTAAAACACCACCCAAACACACCCCCCGGCCCCTTTATCCATTCCAGAGACTGCAAATTGATTATATTCAGCTGCCAAAGTTAGGATCATGGGAATATGTGTTGGTCTGTATTGATTTGTTCTCAGGATGGCCAGAGGCTTTCCCGATTGCCAAAGCCACGGCTACGGCAACCGCAAAGAAACTGCTTGCGGAGGTGGTCTGCAGGTATGGGGTACCAGAGGTAATTGAGAGTGACAGAGGTACACACTTCACAGGTGAAATAATGAATGAAGTCATGTCAGCTCTAGGAATTCAACAAGCATTCCATACCCCATATCACCCACAAAGTAGTGGTACAGTGGAAAGACTGAATGGGACATTGAAATTAAAAATTCAGAAAGCCATGGCTGAGACAGGAAAACCATGGCCGGACTGTTTACCACTTGCTCTGTTTTCAGCAAGATACACGCCTAATAGAAAGACTGGACTCTCTCCATATGAGATATTGTTTGGCAACGTACCCGGCCTAGGGTGTTTCTATCCGCAAGCATTAGAAATGAACAACCATGTGCTAAGTTCCTATGTGAGGGCTTTACACAAAAAGATTAAGCAAGTACATGATAATGTCTTCAGTTCTCTTCCAGATCCAGATCAAGACTCTAGCAGCCATACGCTGCAACCTGGAGACTGGGTGGTTATAAAAAGACACGTGAGGAAAAGCCTAGATCCACGGTTTGACGGACCCTTTCAAGTTCTGCTGACCACAAGTACAGCCGTTAAGCTAGAGGGAAAAGAGACCTGGATCCACGCGTCCCATTGCAAAAAGATACTAGGAGAACCAGCGGACAAAGAATGATGACATTGTTTATACTTACCTGCATACTTGCGACCACAGGTGCATGGACTAGGTTAGGCACCATGGATGGAGACGACAATAGATTCATTAGACACCATCTTGCTCTAATCGATGGACTAAAGGAGCAAAACCAGACCATTGCTAATTGTTGGATATGTACACATGCCCCTGTGACGTCCACTAGCATACCCTTTCTCGCTGTCCCGGTCTCATGGGAAGAGATAAACTTTTGAGTGAACTGTTCAGATACTTTGGCCAATAATTCCACACAGAGATTTTCCTTTCTAAATCCCGCAAATTGGTTTAAAGGTATTGGTGGGTGGTTGGCTGGTATAGTACAAGCTATTTTACAGGTTTTGCTAATGTGTCTTGCGGTTTATTTGGTTTTTAAGTTTTTTTTAATGTGTATTCAGCGTTGTACTAAAAGAAAACATAGAAATTCGTATTGATAAATGAAGGAACAAAAGGATGGAATGTTATAGCAGAAGATGGAGTCCCTCAAGTTTAAAGGCCCCATCTATGCTATATAAGTCTGACAGTTATTTTAGGTGAAAACAACAGCTATGAATGTTCCTTCTTGTATCAATAGCGTGTCCTTTTGAGAAGATAAAGTGATTTTCCCTGGCCAGATGTTTCTTCTAGTGTAGCAATAATGTGTTCTTGCAGAAAGATGAAATGACCTTGCTAACTAGATAAGTCTAATTAAATATTTTAAAGCATACAGAAACTAGCTTTTTTCGCTTGTTCAGCTAAACTGTATAATCGAACCATATATGGCAAATCCGTTTCCTGCCTTTAGGGTGTATATTAGCCCTGTGTTTTGTAATAAAGTTTTTAGAGTATGTTTAGACACAAACATCCTGTCCTGTGTCTTCATTCTCTCCGAGCTCGTAATCCAAAGGATAGAAGACCCAAAATTCAGTGACGACACCTCCATACATTAAAAAAAAAAAATCAAATACTCAGCCTCACCTCACTCCTCCTCACCTGCTGCCGCTGCTCAGGTCCGGACTCCATTGCTGGCATCTTCCCGCTCTGCGCTGCCTGTGATGGCTCCTGGGAGGGTGCGGTGGAAAGACATCACCGCGCCCTCTAACCTGAGACATCACAGGGAGCACAAAGCGGGAAGACAGCGGAGCTGCGGAGGCATGGGGAGAGGTAAGTATCCGGCTGCCGGGGCCCTGAGCAAGTGGGGGAGAAGGGCGGGCGCTGGCACCGCTCTCCTTCGCCCATAGCCCGGCGTGGTGCCCGACCGCAAGTGGGCCCTCTCGCCTGCTCAGGGCCCTGGCACTTGCCCGGGTGCTGACGCCGGCCCTGCCTATTGTTCTGTACAGACTCCTGTACTTCTAGTACCTGAGCACCTGACACGTCTGACATTTTTACCTCAGATCAAGCTGCGTTTTACAGTATCAGCAAAAGATATGAGATTTTAGAAATTTCACTCATATGCTTGATTTTTTTTCCTGACTGAATTTGACAAATGCAGCGTTTTTAAAATCCACAGCGTGTCAATTCTCTCAGTGTTTTTGTAGCTTTTTTTTTACAAAGAAATGAAAGGGAGAAAAAATGCTGTAAAAAATGCAAGTTTTTTACAGCGTTTTGACAGCGGTTGTGGTGAATGAAACTAACTTTATTAAAAATGTACTGTAGACAAAGCTCATATGTAATCCACACCCAAAAAAAGGCTACAAAAAAGTGACAAAAATGCAGGGAACATGAGGAAAACCAGGGGTTTTGAACACAGTGTTTTTACTGCCAAGACAAGTTTTTATTGTTGCAGTAAAAAACACAGAAAAACGCTATGTATGAGGGTCACTAACATGGGCCCTTCAAAGTTAAGCTTAAATAATATTCTAGATATGACTCTATTATACCAACTGAGCTAAACTGCAAGGGTCCCCGCAGGGCCTGACTGTCCATCTGGAAGTTCCAACAAATACCAGATGGGCCGGTGTGGACACTTGTTGACAGTATCCACTTTCTGAGGATGTGGATATCATTAACCATTAACAACTGAGGTGGAGCAGAGAGCCATGGACTCCCTGCTCTGCCACTTGCTCAGAAAAGCCGTAGACTGCTTATGTCTTATGAACTCAAAGAGGTCAGCACCACATGAGGGACATCAGGCGATGCAATGACCTCACTTCAACATCTGCTGCACCTAGACTGTAGTGAGGAGGAGAATATCACCCCTCAGCGTGGGAGAGAGGGGGTGATAAGTATTAGCATATGTTTCTGGTTTCCTAGGACACAATTATTACATAAGAAGGCCCGGGGGGCATTATAAGGATACACAGGGCACCACTGTCATGAGACATTATTATTATTATTAGTCAGTATAGGGGGCATTATTATTATAACGTAGCCCAGTGAATATAAGTATTATTATAAGGAAAAAGAGGACACCATTATTGATAGCAATAAATTTAGATTTTCTTCAAGTATTTGCAATTTGAGGAGATCTGAGTTGCTGCAAATCTATTTTTTTTAATTTGTCAAACTAGGTGAAAACATTGTCTGCTCTCTGTTACTGATAGAGGAGACTAGATTACTCCACGTGCTCTCCTCACACACTGAGCAGCACTTATGTCCATAAAATGGCCGCTGGGGGAGGAGCATGTGACCAGATCAGCCTATCGTATCAGCCTCCTCCAACAGACAAGCAGCTCTCCTATGTGAGGAGTTTTAGTATTGGAGGCTGAGGACAGGTCTGGTCACTGCTCCTCCACCAGCGGCCATTGTATGGACAGAATGCTGCTCAGTGTGTGAGGAAAGCTGCACTAATAAGTGTAAATGGCCGCCCCCTTTAATATACGTGCTTAAATATTTAAGGGGTGCAGTGAAAAATTTATATGCGAGCAAGTAAGGTTCAAATTTCGGTGTTAATTTCACTTAATATCATTGTGGCAGTGTAAAAAAAATGTTAATGCTCATTGATTAGTTGACGCCGACCCATGCACCAAAGAAGATGCCACATCTGTCGCTCACTAGATTGTTTTATGTTTAGGCTGCCCTCTACTGACAACTAGAGGAATCATTTGCAGGTCAAGTATGTAAATCTGCATGGTATAGCATTAGTACATGAAATTGGCCCACTAAGGGTCTTCTCTATGCAATTATAGCCTATTTTGAACTCCCATGCCCAATATATTTGAGTGTCGCTTGTACTATTTATTTGAGAAGCCTTATGAGTATAGTATGCCCTTATCAGAATGACAATGTTTGCAATAGGCATATAGATTGTATGATATGTCATGGAACGCACTCAGCTGTAAAGTTCCAGGATTGACTGTGCATTGAAATCTAGGTGACAGCGGCGAGGCGGCTTCACTGTGTCCATGATCACATGATCCCGGTGCTGGTCACATGCTCTGACTGGGAGAATGGCGGCCAGGTGGTTCCGGCGTGTGGAACGCATACTGACTCTCCGGTCACGTGCTTCCTGTCACGTGTTTCCGGTGACCACGGATATCCGGTTGTGCTTGGAGCACATGGGGCGTGCAAAAGAGACGGTTGCATCTAGTTTGGAGTTGATTATTTGTGGTCCTCAAACAATCAACTCCATTCTAGCTGATTCACCATTGAGCCGTCTAGTTTGGAGTTGATTTTTTGAGGGCTCATTTTATCAGCTCCACTCTAGACGGATCACTACTGAAGTGACTGGATCGGGGGGATATTTTGTGGATCTCATTCCAGCATCTCCACTCTAGCTGATTCACTGGTGAGGTGACTGGATCGGAGTGGATATTTTGAGGATCTCATTCCAGCATCTCCACTCTAGCTGATTCACTGGTGAGGTGACTGGATCGGGGGGATATTTTGTGGTCCTCATTCCAGCATCTCCACTCTAGCTGATTCACTGGTGAGGTGACTGGATCGGAGTTGATCTTTTGATGATCTCTCTGCAGCTTCTCCATTCTAGACAGTTCAGTTTCTACACTGAAGTTCCTCAAAAAATCACCTCCAATGTCCAGAATGGAGCAGATTCCCGGATCCTCATAGCCTGCAATGTAGTGGAATTGGAATGTACACACATTGTAGATATATATCAGCCTTATAATTCTAATGATTTCATGTTTTTATTTTTTAAGTACTTGCTCAAACTGTTATATTTATTACGTATTTCCAAAGGGCAAAATTTTATTTTTTTCATGATTAATCAAACTTGCATTTTATTATCGCTTTTTGTAATATAAATAATCACACACAGCGCTGATCGTTCAGTTTTACGTGGGGAAAAACGTAACAAAGCGCAGCGACAGAGTCCTCATAATTTACAACATTGTATTGGAGTGGATTTTTTGAGGACCTCATTTTAGTAACTCCATTCTAGCTGATTCACCAGTGAGCCGTCTAGATAGGAGTAGATTTTTTGAGGACCTCATTTTAGTAACTCCATTCTAGCTGATTCACTAGTGAGCCGTCTAGATCGGAGTGGATTTTTTGAGGACCTCATTTTAGGAACTCCATTCTAGCTGATTCACTACTGAGCCGTCTAGATCGGAGTAGATTTTTTGAGGACCTTCCTATAGCCTTCACTCTGTACAGTTTGGTGCTGAGGTGACTGGAATCGAGTTTTCTCAAAGAGTGAGCGGAGCCTCGTGGGGAGTAACGTAACAAAGCGCAGCAACACAGTCCTCATAATTTACAACATTGTATTGGTGTGGATTTTTTGAGGACCTCATTTGAGCAACTCCATTCTAGCTGATTCACTAGTGAGCTGTCTAGATCGGAGTGGGTATGTTGAGGATCTCCCTGTAGCCTCCAAACTGTACAGGTGCTGAGGTGACTGGAATTGAGTTTTCTCAAAGAGTGAGCGGAGCCTCGTGGGGAGTAACGTAACAAAGCGCAGCAACACAGTCCTCATAATTTACAACATTGTATTGGTGTGGATTTTTTGAGGACCTCATTTGAGCAACTCCATTCTAGCTGATTCACTAGTGAGCCGTCTAGATCGGAGTGGGTATGTTGAGGATCTCCCTGTAGCCTCCAAACTGTACAGGTGCTGAGGTGACTGGAATCGAATTTTCTCAAAGAGTGAGCGGAGCCTCGTGGGGAGTAACGTAACAAAGCGCAGCAACACAGTCCTCATAATTTACAACATTGTATTGGTGTGGATTTTTTGAGGACCTCATTTGAGCAACTCCATTCTAGCTGATTCACTAGTGAGCCGTCTAGATCGGAGTGGGTATGTTGAGGATCTCCCTGTAGCCTCCAAACTGTACAGGTGCTGAGGTGACTGGAATTGAGTTTTTCAAAGAGAAGGTGTAGCCTCGCGGGGAAAAACATAGCAGAGTGCAGCCGACAGTCCTCATAATTTACAACATTGTATTGGAGTGGATTTTTTGAGGACCTCATTTGAGCAACTCCATTCTAGCTGATTCACTAGTGAGCCGTCTAGATCGGAGTGGGTATGTTGAGGATCTCCCTGTAGCCTCCAAACTGTACAGGTGCTGAAGTGACTGTGACTCGCCCCCTGGGCCGTGGGGCACTCGGATCCGGGCAATAGGGAACGATGGGGGTAGTAGTGGCAACCCGGTTCCGTGGCTCAGGGTGGTCAGGCCAGTGGTAGTCCGTTATGTGCTATTGATTATGTCCGACTACGCCACCCGTGGATTTGCGGTCATTAGGAACCGCCGCTGCAGGGCAGACCGCTGGGGCTGATGATATATGCAGCTGGGATGGTGTGACTCCCCACGGGAAGAGTGTGGCCCCAGGGCAGTGTGGTGGATGGTGGGAGTGATGGTAGTGAGAGTCCCGGTGCCGATAGTGCTGGAGGAGCAAGGAGCACACAGACAACAAGTTGCAGTCCAGGGTCTTTACTAAAACAGGTAAACTGACCCATAAACAGTCCCGGCTAGGAGGGGACCTGGATGTCTGAGAGCAACGGGGAAATTGGCCCTGGTCAGGGTGAGGGTGTAGGCCTACCGTGCTTTCTGCGCTCCTTCTGGCTATCTCCTCGTTATAGGGTAACAGCCCACGTTTCCGAGCTTTCCGTGTATTCTCGCCTGTATAGCCTGCGACGTGGGTTCCTTTCTGCTCCCAGCCTTGTACGGCTTTACTGGTCCCTTCGGTTGTGGCAGGGCCTCCAGGCTTCTTAGGCCAAGGAATATACAGTCCCTTGCGAACTTGTTATCTGCTGGAGAATGTGGAATCCTCCCAGCCTCAGACACCAAAGTCTGGTAAAGTAAGTATTTTATCTGCCAAGACAGGCTCTCTTCGCCTCTTGTCTCTGGCTTGTGGCTCTCCTCCTGCCACACTTCCTCTTAGGTGCAGTGCAACTGTCTGTCCCTGCTCTGCTCTGGGACAAGTCTCAGTGCTGAGACAGGCCATCAAGTTCTCTCTAACCCTGCCCCCAGTACCAGCTTTTATAGGGGCAGCCTGCTCCCCCTACTGGCCTGAGACAGGAGGCATTGCATGCTAATGTTCCCCTGACCAGAGAACCTCCCGCTTGCTTTCAGACACAGCTTTAATTACACTTGTGGCATCCAGGCCAGGGTGACACATTCCCCCCTAGTAAAATTTAGTACTCCGGGACTAAACAGTAAACAAAGACAATATGCATAACTATAAAACATTATCAGGAAAGTGACGCACAGATTGAGTTCTTAAGGTCACAGTGTGGTCTTTGACCGGGTGTCCATATCACCAATACAACGGGGAGCCTTAACCAGGTGGGGGTCTGTCCTACCCCAAGTCCTTTACAGTCTTAGTTCATTCCTGGGTTAGGCTCCGAACGCAGTCCATACAAGGTCCTGGTTATAAAAAGTCCATAACCTGTGTGTCCTTACGGTAGCTGCAAGAAACTGAAACACAGAATTACCAGACATGCATGTAACTTGGCAAACAATTCAACATTTGGCAACAGGGTTATTTACAATCTTAGCGCGCTCTATATTTTCCAGCGAGCGGGTATCTGCCCCTTTGTGCTCCTGGTTGACCTCCTTAACCCACTGTCTGGTGGTGGACCAACCTGGCTTTCCCCACTAGCGTTAGGGGTACAGCTACCAGCTGGGTGTACAGGTAGGGCAGGCAGCTGTCTGCGGGTCCTTTGGCTTACCGCAGGCATGGCAGGCTCACTGTCAGCAGAGGGTTGACTCTCCTGGGCTGCTGGTACAGGCTCTTCTGCCTCTGGAACCGCTTGCTCCTCTTCACCTTCCGGCTCTGGTGTTGGTTGTTGCTGTGCTGGTTGCAGGAAATGCAGGACAGGTACCACTATGGCATCATTTATGCGAGTCCAGGACTGAGGGAACTCTCCGAGAACGGTGCTGATCATTTCTTCCTTGACCTCTGCGGGTTCAAGGTCACTCTGATCCTCTTCTGCACTACGGAGTTGCTCGGGGCACCTTTTGAGGTGGTCTCTGGAGACGACACTAGTGGTTTCTCCTCCGTCCTTGGTGATTATGCACACCTTTGGGTTGTCGTGGTCAGACTGCAGTACGGTGTAGGGTTCCCTTTCCCACTGGTCGTCCAACTTATGTAGCCTTCTCTTCCGCTTCAGGACTTGCTCACCAGGTTCTAGGGGACCAGCAGGGGCGTGTTGGTTGAAGAGTTTTTCTTGCCTCTCTCTCACCTGGGCCAGGCTCTTCTCCACACTCTCCTGTACCTTCTTGTACTGCAGTTGCCTTTCCGTATCCCAGTCCGCATCCGGGGAGGTGTCCTCAGGTATTAGGACTCCCATCTCCACGTCTACGGGCAGCTTACCTGGTCTAGCTCGCATCAGGTAAGCCGGGGTGCAGTTTGTAGCATTCACCGGGATATTGTTGTATAGGTCTATCAGGTCCGGCAGTTTTTCTGGCCACAGGCTGCGTTCCTCCAGGGGCAACGTCTTCAGGAGATCAATGACTATATTGTTCATCTTCTCACACATCCCGTTGGTTTGGGGGTGGTAAGGCGTTGTACGAATCTTCTTACAGCCATAGAGGTTGCAGAACTCCTGGAAGATTTCAGCCTCGAACGCAGGACCCTGGTCTGTCAGGACCTGTTCCGGATACCCGTGTGGACGGCAGAAATATTGCTGGAAGGCTCTGGCCGCTGTTTGGGCTGTCAAGTCTTTTACCGGGACCACCACGAGAAAACGGGAATAGTGGTCCACGATTGTCAGGGCGTAGATGTACCCTGACCGGCTTGGAGCCAACTTGACATGGTCTAGAGCTACCAGCTCAAGAGGCTGCGTGGTGACGATGGGCCTCAAGGGTGTCTTCTGGCTGGTGCGGTCCTTCCTCCTTAGGTGACAAGGGCCACAGTCTCTGCACCATTTTTCTACAGCACCTCTCATGCCGACCCAAAAGAATCTTCCTCTTAGCAGGAACTCCAGTTTCTTCCAACCGAAGAGCCCCGCTCTGTCATGGTAAGCCCCCAGGACCATAGCTGCATCTCGCCTTGGGACCACGACTTGCCAGGTCAGCTCGTGCGTCCGGTGGTTGACAATCCTTCTGCACAACTTGCCTTCGTAGAGGAACAGCTTGCTCTTCTCTTTCCATAGCTGCTTGGCTTCCTCTGTGGCATCTGGATCTAAGCGGGCGTCTTTCCGGGTCAGCAGATCTTTCACCAGGCGGATTGCAGGGTCACTATCTTGGGTCTCGGCCCAGCTGTGGTGAGGTAGGGGATTGATCATCACGGTTGTTAGATCTCCTCCTTCACGCGGTGAGAGTATTGAGCGGCTCCATACCGGTGAAACGCGGGGAGTTCTACCTCCTCCAGCTCTTCTGGGTCTTCGTCACCTTCAGGTAAGTGAGGCATCCTTGATAGGGCGTCCGCGTTGGCATTGGTTTTGCCTGCCCGGTACTTGATCACGAAGTCATAGTTGGAGAGACGGGCCATCCACCGCTGTTCCAGGGCACCCAGTCTTGCATTGTCCAGGTGTGTCAACGGGGTGTTGTCCGTGTACACGGTGAACTTTGCGGAGGCCAGGTAATGCTTGAAGCGTTCCGTCACGGCCCACACCACCACCAAGAATTCTATCTTGAAGGAGCTGTAATTCTCCGGGTTCCTCTCGGTGGGCCTCAGCTTCCGGCTGGCGTACGCGTTCACCCTTTCTCTGCCCTGTTGGTTTTGGGACAGTACGGCTCCCAGTCCCACATTACTGGCATCTGTGTGGAGAATGAAAGGCTGGCCGTAATCAGGGTAGGCCAGGATCTCATCCCCCGTGAGGGCCATCTTTAGCTGGCGGAAGGACTCCTCTTCCGGTTTATCCCTCTTGAAGGGTGGCTTTTGACTTCTGGACTTAGACTGTCCGATCAGGAGGTCCTGCATAGGAGCTGCCATCTTAGTGAACCCGGGGATGAACCTTCGGTAGTAGCCTACCAACCCGAGAAACTGTCTCACGTCTTTGATGTTCGAGGGGCTTGGCCAGCTCTTGATTGCCGTGACCTTGTCAGGGTCGGGGGCCACTCCTTCCGCGCTTACCACGTGCCCGAGGTACTGGACCTTCGGTTTCAGCAGGTGACACTTCGATGGTTTCACCTTCAGGCCATAGCCTGCCAGGGCTTCGAACACCTCGGCCAGGTGCTTTAGGTGGTCCTCGTAGGTCTTCGAATAGACGATCACGTCGTCCAGGTAAAGGAGAACCGTCTTGAAGTTTCGGTGCCCTAGACAGCATTCCATCAGCCGCTGGAAGGTCCCTGGTGCATTGCAGAGCCCGAAAGGCATGCAGTTGAATTCGCTCAGTCCCATCGGGGTGGTGAAGGCGGTCTTCTCCTTGTCAGCCTCTGCCACAGGAACCTGCCAGTACCCGCTAGTAAGGTCCAAAGTAGAAAAGAAGTTAGCTGATTTTAGTGCGGCTAAAGACTCCTCTATTCTAGGCAGCGGATATGCGTCTTTGTGGGTGATACGGTTGATTTGTCTATAGTCCACGCACATTCTCATGGTGCCGTCTTTCTTTTTCACCAGAACCAAGGGGGCTGCCCAGGGGCTACAGCTATCTCGAATGACCCCAGCTTCTTTCATTTCTCTTAGCATGCTCTTTGCGTTCTGATAATGTGCAGGGGGTACAGGTCTGTGTCTCTCTTTTATTGGTGGGTGGCTCCCTGTGGGGATGTGGTGTTCTATCCCTTTTACTCTGCCGAAGTCTAGCGGGTGCTTACTAAAGACTCTCTCGTACTCCTGTACCACCCGGTAGACTCCTTGTTCTTGGTGCAGGGGAGTGGAGTCAGCACCCACGTGGAGTTTCTGGCACCAGTCCTCCTTTTGTTTCTGGGAGCCATTACTCTCCGCCTGAGGAGATGGAGGCAAGGGTTCCACGGCCCTGATAGCTTTGTGTTCTACCACAAACAGCTTGGCGAGTGTAGCGTACCTGGGTAAGTGTACCTCCCTCTCCCCAATGTTGAGAATGAGGATGGGCACCCTCCCATGACGGACATCAACCACCCCCCGGGCTGTCAAAATGGTGGGCCTGCTGTCTGAGTACACGGGTTCTACCATGGCTTGGTAGTCTCTACCTCTCAACCCGATTGCAGTCCGACACCAGATCATCATTTCACTTTTGGGAGGCATGGAAATGGGGAATGGGTTACTCAGTCTTACGCTACCGATCTCACCACCAGACAGTTCTACCTGCTGCCGTCTCATCAGGGCTTTTATCTCCTTGTTGAGGACTCTCTGTTGGCTGGAACTAGCATTCACCGCCACCAGTTGTAAGATTACAATTACCTCTGAAAGACAATTTTCAATCACGTTAGTACCCACAGTTATTTTAGGGTGACTTTCACGACGGTCAATGTCCACAATAATCACTCCCTGTGTCGGTAGTTCAACTTTACCAATTTTAATGGTCATCTCCTTGAACCCCATCTGCGGCACGGGTAAGCCGTTACTGGCGATGATGCTCAAGTTACTGTCTGGATACCGTGTGATATCAGCATCAGTCCAATACTGCTTAAAAAGTACATAAGGGATAGTGGTTACTTGTGACCCAGTATCCAGCAAGGCGCTCATGGGGATACCGTCCAGCACCACGGGTAAAACCGGGCGCCCCCCAACGTACTTATTACGCCAATTGTAAGGGCCTGGTGATCTTATGCCTGGGGGTTGGCCCTCTGCCCCAGGTTGGACCCGTTTAAATTACAGTAGCTGGAAATGTGTCCGGGCTGGTTGCATCGACGGCAAATGGGCTGTCCACCCTCTGCGTAGCGGTCTGTGGGCCTCCCTCGGAACGACGGGATCCTCCTCTGTCGACGCCACGGGACATCCTCCAGACTTGAAGCCAGCTCGATGGGTCTTGACGGGTCCACTTGCAACGCCTGGACGGTCCTGGTCAACGCCGCGACGCTCCTGGTCAGCTCCTGGACTTGGTGGTGCAGGTCTTTCGACGGGGCTTGGTTCAGGGCCTGTGCATCAGCCCCCACGGGATCCATAGAGGAGGGCGCCGCCTCCTGGTGGTTGGTGAGAGCAGGGCGCCGGGGGTTTATAGCGCCACTGGTTGCAGATTCACGGAGCACCCTTATGGCCCTGTCCTTAAATTGGGCAAAGGTCAGGTCGGGGTTCTGAAAGAACAAGAGGCGCAGTTGGGCCCTGTGGGCGCCAGACAGCTGACCTTCTATGAATTGTTCTGTTAGCAGCTTATCCGTTTCCTGCACACTGCCAGGGTCAGTTTGTTGAATAGCCCTCAGGGCTTCCTGCAGATTTAGGGCATAGTCTCTGATGCTGTCCTGTGCCCGCTGCTTACACCCATAGAACCTCATTTTAATTTCAGCAGAGGTACGTGTGTCAAAGGTACCCCGCAGCCGGGCCAGAATACCCTTCACAGTTCTTTTCTCCTCAGTGGGCCATGATTTTACCTCCCTCTGGGCTGCGCCAGTTAACTGCCCTGTTAATATGCTGACCTTCTGTTCCTCTGTCAGGGGGTAAACTTGGAACAAACTGTATAGCCTTTCCTTGAAGTCAGTTAGGGCATGGGGCTCCCCTGAGTATTTGGGCAGCCAGGCCGCTCCAGGGATGTAGGGCAGGGAAAAGGGCATCACCGCTGCTGCAGCTGCGTTGGTGGTAGTGGGCACGTCTGTATACGACATCTTTCTCCCCCCTAGTTAAGCGTGGCCTACCTTCCGACGATCCTCTTCTGTAGGCCGCGGCTCCACTGCTGCTGCTATGGACGAGGACCTGGCGTCGCGCTCCGATGACGTCAGCGTCGCTCTCTCTCCCTTCCAGGACCTTGCGCAGCGTCGGTGCGTGGGGCGGAGCTTCGGATCTCGAGCGGTTTTGACGTCCACGCCCCTCTTCTTCCCGCGCGGCGTCCTGAAGATGGCGTCTGATGGCGGGAAGCAGCTGCGGATGGCGGGAAGACGGCAGAAAACGGCGAGAAACGGTCCAAGATGGCGTCTGATGGCGGGAATCGGCTCCGGATGGCGGGAAACTTCGCCACAGGTAAGTTACAAAAGTCTTTTTCAGGCACACAGTACCCGGTGGTTGCGGGCACGAAATCCTGCCGACTACGCCAAAGCTGACTCGCCCCCTGGGCCGTGCGGCACTCGGATCCGGGCAATAGGGAGCGATGGGGGTAGTAGTGGCAACCCGGTTCCGTGGCTCAGGGTGGTCAGGCCAGTGGTAGTCCGTTATGTGCTATTGATTATGTCCGACTACGCCACCCGTGGATTTGCGGTCATTAGGAACCGCCGCTGCAGGGCAGACCGCTGGGGCTGATGATATATGCAGCTGGGATGGTGTGACTCCCCACGGGAAGAGTGCGGTCCCAGGGCAGTGTGGTGGATGGTGGGAGTGATGGTAGTGAGAGTCCCGGTGCCGATAGTGCTGGAGGAGCAAGGAGCACACAGACAACAAGTTGCAGTCCAGGGTCTTTACTAAAACAGGTAAACTGACCCATAAACAGTCCCGGCTAGGAGGGGACCTGGATGTCTGAGAGCAACGGGGAAATTGGCCCTGGTCAGGGTGAGGGTGTAGGCCTACTGTGCTTTCTGCGCTCCTTCTGGCTATCTCCTCGTTATAGGGTAACAGCCCACGTTTCCGAGCTTTCCGTGTATTCTCGCCTGTATGGCCTGCGACGTGGGTTCCTTTCTGCTCCCAGCCTTGTACGGCTTTACTGGTCCCTTCGGTTGTGGCAGGGCCTCCAGGCTTCTTAGGCCAAGGAATATACAGTCCCTTGCGAACTGGTTATCTGCTGGAGAATGTGGAATCCTCCCAGCCTCAGACACCAAAGTCTGGTAAAGTAAGTCTTTTATCTGCCAAGACAGGCTCTCTTCGCCTCTTGTCTCTGGCTTGTGGCTCTCCTCCTGCCACACTTCCTCTTAGGTGCAGTGCAACTGTCTGTCCCTGCTCTGCTCTGGGACAAGTCTCAGTGCTGAGACAGGCCATCAAGTTCTCTCAAACCCTGCCCCCAGTACCCGCTTTTATAGGGGCAGCCTGCTCCCCCTACTGGCCTGAGACAGGAGGCATTGCATGCTAATGTTCCCCTGACCAGAGAACCTCCCCCTTGCTCTCAGACACAGCTTTAATTACACTTGTGGCATCCAGGCCAGGGTGACACAACTGGAATTGAGTTTTTCAAAGAGTGAGCGGAGCTTCGCAGGGAGAAACATAACAGAGCGCAGCAACACAGTCCTCATAATTTACAACATTGTATTGGAGTGGATTTTTTGAGGACCTCATTTGAGCAACTCCATTCTAGCTGTTTCACTAGTGAGCCGTGTAGATCGGAGTGGATTTTTTGTGGACCTCATTTTAGTAACTCCATTCTAGCTGATTCACTAGTGAGCCTTCTAGATCGGAGTGGATTTTTTGAGGACCTCATTTTAGTAACTCCATTCTAGCTGATTCACTAGTGAACCATCTAGATCGGAGTGGGTATTTTGAGGATCTCCCTGTAGCCTCCAAACTGTACTGTTTGGTGCTGAGGTGACTGGAATCGAGTTTTTCAAAGAGTGAGCGGAGCTTCGCAGGGAGAAACATAACAGAGCGCAGCAACAGATTCCTCATAATTTAGAACATTGTATTGGAGTGGATTTTTTGAGGACCTCATTTTAGCAACTCCATTCTAGCTGATTCACTAGTGAGCTGACGCGCCCCCTGGGCCAGTGCTGTTTGGGGATACCCGGAGCCGGATCAGATGGGGGTTGTAGTCTCCGAGTGGCGGTGACCCGGTCCGTGCCCAGGGTGTCAAACTCAGTGTGTGGCAGTCCTTACAGATGTTGTTGGATGTTCTTTGTGTCGACTACGCCACCCGTTGATTTGCGGTTAAAAGGCCGCCGCTGCAGAAGGGTCCGCTGAGGCTGGTGGTGTGTGTGCAGCTGTGGTAGTATAACCCCCAACGGGAGGGGTATGGCCTCAGGGGGTCAGATGTAGAGGATGGTGGTTGTGGAGGTGCAGTGTGGATGGTAAGAAGACTCAGAGTCGGGCTGTGCAGTTCAGGGTTTTTACTTACTGCTGTTCTTTTGGTCACTCTGGCCTTGAGTGACCACCCGAGCCGTGCTGCGTCCACCAGGTCCTGGACTCGGCCAACCCCCAAGCAATTCTGGAGCGTGATCCTGAGCTCCCTTTCTGACTTTCCTTTCTACGGCCGTTCCCACCAGGGATCCACTTATGTCCGGCTTCCTCGGGTCTCTTGTTGGTTAAACCCTTTTCTCTGGGTTCCCTGACCCTATACTCGGTGTGCCTTCTCAGTGGATTTAGTGAGGGTCGTGGCATATCCTGCCCACGACCTCCGGTCCTGGCTAAGGTGTGCTTTGCCTCTGCCAGCTTGGGATCCGGTACCCTTGTGCCAACCCTTCACCCTTCTGGTCTGATTTTAGGCTCTTGGGGTTCCTTCTTCTTTTCCCCTCTGGGTCTTTCTTTTCTCCTCTCTCTCTCTTGGCCTTGGAGCTGGCTGAGCCTCTCTGCTCTACTCCTCTACAAAGACTGACTGTCTGACCCTGTTCTAAGATGGTTCCCACCTTATATACTCCCTCTATGTGTGAGCTCAGGTGACCAGCACCCAATGAGCTCCTATCTTTACCCAGACTGCTCCCCCTATCTGCCCCTACACTACTGGGATGTTCCACCCCCCTCCCACTCCAGCCAGGGACAGACGCTGTCGTACCTGCACATGTATCTGGTGGGAGTACAGTAGTTCTGTCCCTCGGAAATGGGATGTATGTAGTGTATGCAGCTAGCTGAGCTCAGTCCCACACTCCATCCTTACCCGGGAGTGGAATACCACACCTCTGGGTTGAGGTGCAATACCCCTGTAGCAGTCGAGTCCTCAGGGTGCTACAGAGCCGTATAGATCGGAGTGGATTTCTTGAGGATCTCCCTGTAGCCTCCAAACTGTACTGTTTGGTGCTGAGGTGACTGGAATCGAGTTTTTCAAAGAGTGAGCGGAGCTTCGCAGGGAGAAACATAACAGAGCGCAGCAACAGAGTCCTCATAATTTACAACATTGTATTGGAGTGGATTTGTTGAGGACCTCATTTGAGCAACTCCATTCTAGCTGATTCACTAGTGAGCCGTATAGATCGGAGTGGATTTTTTGAGGACCTCATTTGAGCAACTCCATTGTAGCTGATTCACTAGTGAGCCGTATAGATTGGAGTGGATTTTTGAGGACCTCATTTGAGCAACTCCATTCTATCTGATTCACTAGTGAGCCGTCTAGATCGGTGTGGATTTTTAGATGATCTCCCTGTAGCCTCTATTCTGTACAGTTCATTGGTGACCTGAGTAGAATGGAGTTGCTGGAGCGATGTCCTCATAAGATCAAATCCAATCTAGACGCCTCATGACTGAAACCTCCAGAATGGAGTTAATTCCAGGAGCTCCTCATAGATTCCAATCTCATGGCATAGGAATTATAAATGTATGTATGCATTGTCACTTTTTGTGACATACATAATTACACACAGCACTGATTGTTCAGTTTTGCTCAAATTTGACTTTTACTGTATTTCCACCAGTCCCAGCCACAGCAGCGACATTTCTGAAGAGTGGGCGGAGCTAGACAACATTTATGTGATCATTTCTGCCACATTTGTGATATAAATTATGATAATGTCCAGCCGCTCTTCATAATGCTGGTGCTGACCAGGACTGGTGGACAAACAAGAAAAGTAAAATTTTATCAAACATGAACAATCAGAGCTTTGTGTAAGTTTTTAAACTATGAAAAGTGATAATATAAAAAACAAACAAATTTTTTAATTTAACAAAAAAAAAGCTTTCTACCTCTCACATTTTATTAAATACTGGCATGCAAAATTTGTTTCTTCATGAATTGTGGTTGTAATCTTGTATAATGTCTGCCAAGAAATAATAAAACACCCTGCAGCAACTCCAATCTATATTTTTTTTGTTTTCTTTTACATTTTAGCCCCTTTTTGTAATACAATCTTACTATTAGCGCCATATAGTAGTTTTGGCCAACATCTTGTAGTAATGTCCCCATCATGGTTCCTATCTTGTGCTTATGTCCCCCATCATGGTACTCATCTTGTTTTATTGTCTCCCATCATGGCCATCTTGTAGAAATATCCTCCTACCTGGTCCCCTTTTTGTAGCAATCTCACCATTCGGCTCCCTATCTCACAGTAACGTGTCCCTTCCTGGTCCCCTTTTTGTAGTAATGTCTCTTTGCAGTAATGTCAAGATCCTGATCCTCATCTTCTAGTACTGTTCCCATCCTGGTCCCCTGCAGACATTAGCTGCTGGCCTGTGATTGACCCACAGTTGGCATTGGTATAGCTGAGCAAAGAGCTTGTCTGTGCACGGCGCCTGCAATATGTTCCACTGAAAAAGTGCTGACGTGCCACAATCCTCAAGGTGTATGGTGCCTGCGGCCTGCATGAAGCAGCCTCTGTGGCCAAATGTTTGAGACCCCCACTCGAGTCTATAAAGCTACAGCTGCCAATCAAGATACAGGGTGCCATGTTATACTGAGGGGCTGCGATTGGCTTGATTAGTTATTCTGTGATGACAGATTCTCTTTACACCCCGAGTGATTTCAGACCAATCACCTATTCTGTGTAGAAGTGATACAGATTTACAAGACAGTGACTTGAAGGGTCAACGTGATATTTGAAATTTTTTCTCAACATTTTATTTCAGTTATATTTTCAAGCAGATCAGGGGGTGTTCATATCCTGAGCCGACCATAAGCTGCCCCCTAAAAACTCACTGTCTTCACCGAGGGGTGCGCAGTTCAGGCAAAAGAAACGTATACACAGTCCATAATATGGATATCCATGGAAAATGGAGGGCTTGTAGTGATCGATGGGTTATTGCATTGTGGGGTGGCTAGGTTCTGCTTGAAAGTATAAGGACATTCACAAATGAAAAAGATATCATACAAGGTTTACTTAAGTCTTGCAAATAAGAAAACAGGTGTACTGGTGTGATAATTCTAAAAATACAGGTGCATCTCACTAAATTAGAATATCATCAAAAAGTTAATTTATTTCAGTTCTTCAATACAAAAAGTGAAACTCATATAGAGTCATTACAGACAGAGTCATCTATTTCAAGTGTTTATTTCTGTTAATGTTGATGATTATGGCTTACAGCCAATGAAAACACAAAAGTCATTATCTCAGTAAATTAGAATAATTAACAAAAAACACCTGCAAAGGCTTCCTAAGCATTTAACAAGGTCCCTTAGTCTGTTTCAGTAGGCTCCACAATCATGGGAAAAACTGCTGGCTTGACAGATGTCCAGAAGGCAGTCACTGACACACTCCACAAGGTATCAGAGTCTGGAGGAAGAGTGGAGAGGCCACAATCCAAGCTGCTGGAGGTCTAGTGTGAAGTTTCCACAATCAGTGATGGTTTGAGGAGCCATGACATCTTCTGGTGTAGGTCCACTCTGTTTTATCAAGACCAAAGTCAGCGCAGCCGTCTACCAGGACATTTTACAGCACTTCATGCTTCCCTCTGCCGACAAGCTTTTTGGAGATGGAAATGTCATTCTCAAGCAGGACTTGGCCCCTGTCCACACGGCCAAAAGTACCAGTACCTGGTTTACACACAACAGTATCACTGTGCTTGATTGGCAGAAAACTCACCTGACCATAACCCCATAGAGAATCTATTATAGAGAATCTATGGGGTATTGTCGAGAGGAAGACTAGAGACACCAGACCCAACAATGCAGACGAGCTGAAGGCTGCTATCAAAGCCATCTGGGCTTCCATAACACCTCAGCAGTGCCACAGGCTGATCGCCTCCATGCCACATTGCCGCATTGATGCAGTAATTGATGCAAAAGGATCCCAGACCAACTATTGAGGGCATTTACTGACCATACATTTCAGTAGGATAACATTTCAGATTTTAAAATAATTTTTCAAGCTGTTATAAAGTATTCTAATTTACTGTGATAATGACTTTTGTGTTTTCATTGGCTGTAAGCCATAATCATCAACATTAACAGAAATAAACACTTGAAATAGATCACTCTGTGTGTAATGACTCTATTAGACAACCAACAGAAGATTAGACCCCTAAAATATAACTTTTATTCGAATATGCTAAAAAGGACTCAGTAGTCACCATAACAACAAACACAAAAACAAGACAAAATGCCAGGGAACAGGGATAAGTCACACATCAGTCAGGAAGGATTACGGGCTCTATCTGTCCCTATTTTGTCCCTAAATTCTCTCTCTTCCTGACAGCGGAGGTTGGCACCCTAATTTTTGCTCCGTGGCGCCCCCGCTCAACGTTGGTGTCCCTAATATCCCTGGTAAATATCTATCTTTATATTTAAAAAACCACAATCGTGAATAAAAGATAGAGAAAAGTGAACGTACAGATTAAGAAGCCGACAATTCATCATAGATATGCATTTAAGGAGACCCAAGGGAGAGAATTTAGGGACAAAATAGGGACAGATAGAGCCCGTAATCCTTCCTGACTGATGTGTGACTTATCCCTGTTCCCTGGCATTTTGTCTTGTTTTTGTGTTTGTTGTTATGGTGACTACTGAGTCCTTTTTAGCATATTCGAATAAAAGTTATATTTTAGGGGTCTAATCGTCTGTTGGTTGTCTAGTCTTGCAATTGGGCCCCGCTTATACATCCCTTGTTCAGGTGTGTAATGACTCTATATAATATGACTTTCACTTTTTGTATTGAAGAACTGAAATAAATTAACTTTTTGATGATATTCTAATTTAGTGAGATGCACCTGTAGATAAAAGGGTTTAACTTGAATTGACGTCATAGCACAGACCTGCATCAACTCAGCTTAAACAGAACAAAACCCATAGGACCCTATTCATCATAGTTTTTACTCCAGAATTCTGTTATAAAATGCTCAATCGTATAATTTGGATGCAACTGAAGACTATGTAAAAATGTTGCAACTTTTTCCTTTCTAATGGCATTTTTATCGGTAAGTAGGCAGGGTTGTGATGACTGCTGTTTGGCAACTTCATCATGAGCAGCGGTGGTCGCTACAAATCCTCCTCCAGTAAGTGGCATAGCGCATGGAGGCGCTGTCCAGCCATCAGACGCTTCTGATGAATATGTCTCTTAATGAATCAGGAGCTGCGTCCTTCACCTCCGCCCTCTCATCAAGACATTAATCAGGTGCATAGTTCTTTAAGGTGACAATGCAGCAATTTAGCTCGAGTAGTTAATATTTTGTATGCATTTATGTACATAAATGACATAGCCGAGTGCTGGGATGGCCTATTTTTATTAGTCCTATACAGAATCCATAAATGGACGGACCGACCTGTGCTAAGCATACGTGAAAATTATTTTATCAAACATGGACATAGTCTTTCCTAAGTAACATTGGGGTCCCTGGTGGTCCTAACCTCAGCAACTTATATTTTATCCAATATGACAGTAACAGTGTGTCCCTCCCCAGCCTGTGTTTATGTACTCTATGTAATGTAACCTGCTTTAGTGTAAGGGGTGTAAGGCTATGTGCCCACGATGCAGAAATGCTCAGTTTCCGCATCTCCCTGGCAGAAAAAACGCATGCGGATTGCACATGCGGATTGCACATGCGGATGTGAAGCGTTCTTCACTTGCATTTCCGCATGCGGGTTGACAAGCGCTTTCCAAGCGATTTTAACATCACTTGGAAAGTGCTTGACAACTTGGTCACACTATATAAATCCATGCAACCGGCATGGATTTTTATAGTGTGACCGAAAGAATGGTAAAAAATAAATCTATACTTACCTTCTGATGGCCCCCGCTGTCTTGCTTCGCTCCGTCCTGGCTGCCGGCAGCGCGCGGTACACTGAAGGACCTGCCGTCATATGACTGACGTCAGCGCAGGTCCTTCAGTCCACAGCACGCTGCCGGCAAGTGAAGAAAGGGGCACCGCGAGCCATCAGAAGGCAAGAATAATATTTATTTTTTATTTTATTCTTTTTTTCACAGGTTCTATGGTACCCAGGTCCGGAAGAGAGTCTCCTGTCCTCCACACCCGGGTGCCATCCGCACATAGAAACGCATATTATCCATGTGTGCAAATGTGCGGACACAGATGATATGCGTTTCAAT
Source organism: Phyllobates terribilis (assembly GCF_046119375.1). Classification (NCBI taxonomy): domain Eukaryota; kingdom Metazoa; phylum Chordata; class Amphibia; order Anura; family Dendrobatidae; genus Phyllobates; species Phyllobates terribilis. Next base: position 4,391,204 of record NW_027362833.1, read on the forward strand.
GCAAGTCAATGGCGGCAATTACGCTGCGTGTCCGCAAAATTAATGGACATTCTGCGGATTATCATTCCGGAAAAATACGCAGCATGTGCACAGCACGGATTATCATTGGGGAACATGGCAGGCCTTCTACCATGCATTTAAGCGTTTCTGCAGCGTTTTTGCCGGTGCTTAAATGCATCGTGGGCACACAGCCTAACAGCGTGTCCCTCCCCTGTGTTCATGGACTGTAATGTTATCAGGCCTAGGTCAACATCTCTTGTTGCATCTAGAGGGTGTGAACCCTTCCCCCATCCAGGGGCTGATCCCAGTAGACAGAACAATAGACTCATGTTTGGCCCAGTCAGTTGCGTGGGGCCTCCCGATGCTGGAGGGTCTCAGGCTGCGGCCAGATCCTCCTGGCGTGTGTGGATTGATAGAAGCCGCCACGTGGGACTGTGTTGTGTCCCTCATCTGCTGGATCCATTGAACTTATCCAAGGACTATTTCTATATTTTCCCTGGCCGGGGGCGCCCCTGGACTTGTTTCTGCTGTTATATAGCAAAAAGGAACCAAATACAGAGTATATGGCAAAGAATCAAAAAACTTTATTGTAAACAATATACAGAAAAGACATACATGATTAAAAAGGACGACACACAGACAACCAAACTGGGTGACACATATACAACATAATAATAGATGTTAAATATCTATTGGGATAAAGTACAAGAAGTGCTCGTATTCAAGTCATTTATGCACTGGTACAAAATTATGGCACATTTCATCACTATGGATATGTACCACGTGCCATATGGCCTATAGTGCCCTATGAAAGAAAGCTAAAGAAATATATTGCACTCTTACCCACATTAGATCAGCACCCAGAATAAACAAGGACCTCAATGCGTGTTTCGCGTGGTATATCCTATGGATTCCTCGGGGGGGATTGTTTAATAGGACATTCCATGTCTTTTTAAATATACTTTTGGTCCGTTCCAGTCACGTGACCGCAGGCCCTAATCATCTCCTGGACCATCAGCGCATGCACGCTGAACCGCCCGAGCCAGATACGTCACGCACGGCCATCAAGGTGAACCACGCATGACAGGGAACCAGGACTCGTTGCCATGGCCACCCTCACACCGGCCACGCAGCCCCCCTGGATGCCCCTCTACCCAGCCCATGCCCCCCTCACACCAGCCACGCAGCACCCCTGGATGCCCCTCTACCTAGCCCATGCCCCCCTCACACCAGCCACGCTGCCCCCTGGAGGCCTCTACAACATTTATTCACATGGTCAGCTCTCCCCACCTCAGTCCACTCCGGATCAGCATCAGTCCTCACAGCAGAACGCTGAACACGAGCTCCTCAGCAGAGCCATAGCCAGGGCACAGGTTGTTACACAGCTCAGTACAGGAACCTCAGCCGAGTCCTGGAACTCTTTTTATTAGAAAAGTATAAAACAAACCATAAAACACACTGCACAAAGAACAAATTGCAAAACACAAACAAGTCCAAATTATAATGTCCAGTATGAATTAAAAGGCAAAAATGTCCTGCAATGTTCATGGAACATAAAACGTCATTTCCAAAAGTCCCCCCCAGCAAGGGAAGACCTTAACCCTTTTTTTCCAAAAATATCCCCTTCCAACATTCACTCCACATTCATACCTAAACCTCCAAAACAAAACAACAAACTGGCCCAGTTTTTTTTTTTTGTTCCCACTCCCAACACCCAAGGTCCCACGATAGTCTGTGGCCTCATCACACCAGGGTCCCACTAAAGTTTGTGGCCCACAAAGATACCAGGTCCTTTTGCCTTTTTTCCCATCCATTTTAGGATGTCCAAACCACCAACCCATCCACCAAAACCCCTCCCCCCCTCCCCCCTGAAACCCCCCACCCAACCTACACTAAACCCCCCCCAAACACACATCATAATACACAGACATATAAAAAATAATATACGCAATTTTATAACACTACAATAAACCTAAAAAACTTAATCACATTACCATATACAACAACCATGAACCAAAATCAGACCCAAGTTCGGTGCTTGCAAGCCCTATATACGGGTTCCAATACCATAAAACAAAAAACTACACGTGAGGGTAACAGCCCACCACCGGGAACTGGAGACTACAGAGGCTCTCACCCTAATCTATCACACAGAATCCTATCCCTCTCTAATAAAGAAAAAGAAAAATCTGTCCCTACCACCCTACCAATGTTTCCCTACCTGTCCCTACCTGTCCCTCACTACCAACCTAATACTAACTACCTGTCCCTAAAGACTGTCCCTACGTGTCCCTCCCTACACATCTATCTGACCCTACAAATAAATATAAAATATAGAAAGGGACTAAACTAACCCTATCACAGACACACATTCCCTAACTCTCCCTAGGGCACATTAAATGAGAACCCCCTCCATAGAAGGGAAGCCCTCCCTGCACCCAGCCTCTCATACTCCAGCGAGCGCACTTTTGCCAGGTCACCCAGGATGTTCCTAATCACCTCTTCCCATGGGAGGACTTTCTGCTGGGTGGACACTAAACACCGTGCGTTCCACGTGTAAAACCTAGTCACTAAGCTAACTAAGAAAACAGTGCCCCGATCTCGGCCACCAAGGGATCTGAATGCCCCATAGGCCCACTCCGCATAGGAAAGGCCTGCCAGCCTGGGCCAGCCAATGGAAGCACCCACCCTCTTGTAGACCTCTGTATTAAAAGGACACCGAAGCAGGAAGTGCTCCATGCTTTCAAGCATGCCGCCACACTCCTCGCGGGGACAATCCCGGTCATCAGAGTTCCTGTACTTCAGGTTGTCCCTCACATACAGTCTCCCATGGAAGCAGCGCCAAGCCAAGTCCCAAAACTTCAAGGGGATCCGCTTAGAGTTTAATAACCCGAGCCCCACCTCCAGATCCCGGCTTGGGCAATCCTTGAGGGCCAGGGGCTTCTGGAAGTGGGTCAACAGAACCCTATTGTCAAGTAACCTCTTTGACAAGGTCCTGATCTCCCACACTCCCAGACCCCACCGGCGGATCACCTTCACAACCAGGGTAGCATAAGCCGGAAGATGCCCATGAGGCGTGAGAAGGTCCTTCACCCGCCCTCCTGTCTCCCATTGCTGGAAGAAAGGCCGAAACCACCCCCTACAGGAGAATACCCACGGAGGAGCCCTCTCTAACCAGAGGTTGGCGATGTTTGCCTTAAGAAAGGTGTTTACTAGAAACACCACTGGGTTGACCATACCCAACCCTCCTAGTCTCCTCGTGCGGTACGTGACCTCCCTCTTTATTAGGTTCAGCCTATTCCCCCATAATAGTTGGAAGAACAGGCTGTAGACCCGTGTCCAAAGAGGTTCTGGCAAGATGCAGACGCTGCCCAGGTATATTAATAAAGGGAGCAAATACCCCTTGGCCAGGTTAACCCTTTCCCTCAGGGTCAAAGACCAACCCTTCCACTGATCCACCTTCTGGGCGGCAATCTTAAGTCTGCCCTCCCAGTTTTGCTGGGGATAGTCCCCCGGGCCGAAACTGATGCCTAAAATTTTTGCTGTGGCCTGAGGCCCTGGAAGGGTGTCCGGGAGATCAAAACTAGGATCTCCCCCTCCCAGCCAGAGACTCTCACACTTATCCCGGTTGATCATGGACCCAGATGCCACAGAGTAGCGCTCAACCTCAGACATGACCCAGTCTGCCTCCTCTCTCGAGGATACAAAAAGGGAAACGTCGTCGGCGTACGCCACTACCCTCAAGGTGGTCTCTGGCTCCGCCCGGTCCATCCCGACTCCCACCAACGGTCCGCGTTCCACTCTCCTTAAAAAGGGGTCGATCGCGAACACGTATAACAGTGGGCTCAGAGGACAGCCCTGGAGGACACCAGACTTCACCTCAAAAGGGGGTCCGAACGAACCGTTCACAAGCGGAAAAGTCTCTGCCCCATTGTATAATACTCTCAACCAATCAACAAACCTCCCAGGCAGACCGTACCTCAAAAGGACGGACCAGAGGTACTCATGGTTAACCCGGTCAAAGGCCTTCGCCTGGTCTAAGGACAGCAAGTACCCCTTCCAGTGACCTGCCCTGCTCTGCTCCACTGCCTCCCGGACACCGAGCACAGCACTAAAAGTACTGCGGCCTCGAACAGAGCAGTGCTGGGCCCCTGAAAGGAGCCGGGGTGCAAACTTCACCAACCGATTGAAAAGCACCTTTGCCAGAACCTTTCGGTCCGTATTGAGAAGTGCTATGGGACGCCAATTCTCAATACGGGACGAGTCTTTACCCTTTGACAGAATAATCAGGGCAGACTTCCTCATTGAACCGGGCAGAAAGTCCGAGGAGAGACATTCATTAAAAACCTCAGTCATGAGGGGGACCAAAGAGTCCCTAAAAGTCCTGTAAAACTCGGATGTTAAGCCATCCGGACCGGGCGATTTTTTGGGCCGGAGCCCATCAATGGCCCGTCTCACTTCCTCTTCCCTGATTGCTTCTGCCAAAACATGAAGAGAGGGGTCATCCCCTGGCTCAGGGATGGTTTCAGCCAGGAAAGCCGACATCTCATCCCGATCTGGATTCCTCCTTCCCAAGAGGTGCGAGTAGAAGGATCTGACCACCTCCAGGATCCCTGATTTGGATCTGTTCAGGGAACCCGTACTGTCAATCAGTCCTGTTACCATCTTGCAACTCACTGACATCCTGCAGTTCCTGTAGGGGTCGGGCGAGCGGTACCTCCCGAAATCCCTCTCAAAAACTAAGGATGTGTGCCTATCATACTGGCACCCCTTCAGCAAGGCCTTCACCCTGGAGATTTCCTCACGGTCCCCTCTAGTCGAGACGAGCTGCTCGAGTTTCCTCCCCAGCTCCCGATACAGGCGGTACCTGTTCAGGCCTCTGAGGCTCGAGAGCTGACGGAAGAACCCCGCAACCCTTCTTTTGAAGATCTCCCACCACTCAGACTTACTGCTACAGAGACCCAAGAGAGGTAACTGGCTCTGAAGAAATTCCTCAAAGGATTGTCTTACATCCGCTTCTTCCAACAGGGACGAATTCAGCTTCCATAGGCCTCTCCCTATCCGGGGAGTCTCTGTAACATTCAAGGAAAATAAAATAAAACAGTGATCGGAGAATTCCACCTCAACAGCGGACACTGCAGAAGAGACGGCTTCCTCCTTTAAAAGAAACCTATCTATCCTAGACCTACAACTACCCCTATGAAAGGTGAAACCTCCGTGACCTGGGGTGTGCCGGATGTGGACATCCAGCAGGCGAGCTTCGCTTGCTATACTATTAAGAGTATTACTATCAAAATCCAGCCTTCGGTCTCCGGGGCCTCCCCTATCACGGGATCTAGTTATAGTATTAAAGTCCCCACCGAAGACCACCTGCCGGCTGGTAAAAAGATAGGGCTTGATCTTCAGGAAGAGACATTTACGGTCCCACCTTGACTGTGGACCATAGATGTTAATGAGCCGGAGCTCCTGTCCCCCCATGAAGACGTCAAGGACCAAGCACCTCCCCATTTCTACCTCGATCACCCGTCTGCATTCCACCGAAGCGGCCTTAAAAAGGACCGCTACCCCGCTATACGGCTCGGCCGCAAGAGATCAGTATGAGGGCCCGCATCTCCACTCCCTCCTTGCTTTGTAAATGGCCCCCATGTCCGTTAGTCTGGTCTCCTGCAAAAATAAAATGTCAGCCTCAACTCGGTTGAAAAAATCAAAGGCCATAAATCTGGCCGTATCTGACTTTATACTGGCGACATTAATCGACGCCAGAGTCAACGGGGTAGGTTCCGCCATCATGGGTGATTGAGTTAGACGGCCTTCTTTTTGACCGTACCCCCCGATTTTTTCCGCTCACCTTCAGAGGAGGAGCCAGACTCTCCCCTCCTCTTCAGTGACACCGAGGTGTCCATGGTACCCGCCACCTCCTTCCCAGTACTGGGTTCCTCACCCCTGGACCCCAGGGCAGTACCCCCCCCAGAGGAAAGTGAGCCCCCGGAGGATGGACCCCGCCGCTCCCTGAAGGCACCTCAGATGTTACCGCCGGTCCCCCGCCCCCGACCTCCGACACAGCAGAGTCATTGAGGGCATGGAACCGGTTGGAGAGGGGGATCAGAGGGGAGCCGGTGAGCCCTTCCGTAGGCACCTTAGCGGCCAGGGGGGGGGCTTTAGATGTTTTTGCCCCTTTTTTGTTCCTCCTCCTCCGACTCTTAATGGTCTTACCGTCACCTGATTTTTTAGGCTGCTCCACCACCTCCTCGTCCAGACTTTCATACTGGGAGGAATCTTCAGAAGCAGCCACCTCCTCCCTCTCCATCCTCCTGATCTCCTCGTTCACCGCCTCCTCCCCCAGGGCCTCAGGGGCTCCGGCTGCCGCTTCTGGGGTGGGGACAGACATCACCCCAGTCGCCTGAGGCTTATCCTGCCCCCTACCCCCACGGCGCCTCACCTGTTGCCACTGGTGGGCAGATGAACTGGCCTCGCCTTCCCTCACTGGCCCCTCAGCTCCTCTCCCGCCCCCACCTCCAGCTCCAGCAGAGGATGCACCGCTGGGGACCCCCCCACGGCTCTCCCCCGCCTGACCAGAGATGGTGTTAGAAACGGAGCGGGGGCAGCGGCTATACGGGTGACCTAGGTCACCACACAGATGACACCTAATGTCACCACAGGCCGCGGCAAGATGACCTACCCCACCACACAAGGCACATTTCTGCACCTTGCAGCCCGCGCTGAAGTGACGGGGATCACCGCACCTGTGGCAGGCCTTCGGTTGCCCCTGGTAGAAGATCAGGATCCTGTCTCTCCCCAGAAATGCTGAGGAAGGGATGTGGGTGACAGTACCGCCTGAGACCTTCAACCTCATCATGAAGGTCCAGCCCCCTGACCAAATGCCAAACTCGTCCCTGTTCTTTTTTGGGACGTCCGTGACCTCCCCATAGCGAGAAAGCTACGTCAAGATATCGACCCCAGAGAGTGACTCGTTATTGGTTAGAACGGTCACCCTCTTTACGCCATTTTGGCGGGACACCGCCTGCACGGCAAAGTCTCGCCAGCCGGGCTCCCCCTTCACCAGTTCAAAATTCGACCAGAAAAGCTCTAGGCCCTCCGGTCGAACAAAACTGATGTCGAAGACGGGGGTACCAAAAGGATGGATCAGGGCAAAGATGTCAGTCGCCCTGAAGTCCATCTTCAGGAGGAGCTCCACGACCCTCGCTCTTGGCGGGCACGCTTCACTGCCCCTCCACCGAAGACGGACTACATTCCTCCTGGCCACCCCCTGCCCGGCTGTCGGGAGGGACCACACTGTCTCCCCCTCCCTTTTATCTTGGAAGGCGGCCAGGCCGTGTCTATCCAGCGAAAAGGCCAGGTCCACCTCTCTTCCCTCTACCTGAATCGTCCGTTCTCCCTTCTTGAGGGCCTCCAGGAAACGGCATCACAAGTCACCATCCCTGAGGTCCAGAGGTGAGGAAGCCCCCCGAGAAGACCCCGAGGCCCCGGCCACAGACACACCAACATTCGTATCCTCAACCACAGCCACATTCATACCCACGCCATCCCCATCCATGTCAACAGTCACCCCACTTGGGCCACTCTCACTCACATGCACACTGGGGTCACAGTTTTTCATTTTTTGCAAGCATTTTTTGCCAGCAGTTTTTCCACTGCTGCCACCTGCTGGCAGCACCTTCCCTGCCGGGGGGATTTGGGAGCCAGGTGCTGAGACTTTTGCCGGTGCCCCTGCCCCAGATAAGCCCACGAGCACAGGGGACACCGACAGGCAGGCACCACCTCTGCTGTCTGTTACAGCTGTGGCACCACTGCTCCCATCAGCTGCCAACGCTAAGCCCCGCCCCTTTCCGGGCGGAGCCACGCCCACTTGGGCGGGTTTTGTCTGCGAGGCCACGCCCCCCGCACCAGGCAGCATGGTGGGGGCCCCGGAGGCCACTCCCATCGGTGCCGTGGGTGACAGGGAGGCCACGCCCCCCGCACCAGGCAGCACAGTGGGGGCCCCAGAGGCCACTCCCACCGGTGCCGTGGATGACAGGGAGGCCACGCCCCCCAAAGCCGGCCGCGCCAGGACCCCCGAAGCCGACCGAGAACCGGGTCTACTCACAGGGGCCCCTGGACCAGCGGCACCAGCTCTCAGGGGCATAGCACCCCCTACCGTCACACCCTTTGCCACAAAAAGCCTGGCCACCCCAGCTCCGGCGGCCGGCACCAGGCTAGGCCACTCCCCCTCGGCACCCAGCGGCGGTGGAGCCCCCCGCGCTGACCCATTACCGGGCCCCTGCGCAGGGGGCCCTGACCTCACCACGGATTTTGCCAGAGGAGCAAGCCCCACCTTACTCTTATGAGCCGGCTCTGCCGGAGCCGCAGGCCCCGCGCCCTTTACCTTACCAGGTTTCTGGGTCCCTAAAAGTGATCCAGATTTTTTAGTGGATCCGTGTGTGAGGGACCCAGACACCCCAGCACACGCCGCCGGAGACGCGGCCCCGGCTGTCGGTGCGCCGCCGACAGCGCAGGAGGCAGCGGCAGATGTACACGCCGCCTCCTGCACGCCAGCAGGAGCACCAGGTGCCAGGCCAGACCCCCTTTTTACAGGGGCTCCAGCACGAGCACCACCACCAATGACACCCACCGTCGGGCCGCCCTCCGCGCCATGCTCCATATCAAACACCTCGGACCCACTGCCTCCATTACCACAAACAGAGGCAGCGCTCTGCGTGCCATGGCCTATGTTCTCCCCGCTCCCTCGCTGTGGACCCACAACAGAGTCCAAGCCGGGGTGGGTGGCGGGTGCCGCACAACGGGACAGGGGGGCCCCAGAGAGGGGGACATACACAAATTTATGTGCAATAGATGTTTTCTTTTTTTTTTTTGCATTTCTCTTCGTCCCCCTCCCGGGTGCCTCATCCTCGCAGATCTCATCCCCGAACGTAAGCTGACCAAAACGTACCGGGGACTCGATCTGCTGGATCTGCTGCATGATAAGGCAGCCCCCCTCACTGCTGCTACTCCCATGCTCCTCATCCTCCCCCTCGCTCCCGCTGCCCTCTGAAGGGCTAGAATCAGACGGGAGAGCCATCTGCTCAGGGGCTATCCCGCTATGCGATGCCTGGAGATCACTTACCAGGCCACCAGGCGGTGGGTAGGGTGCGACCTCCTCCACGCATACCTCTTCCTCCTCCTCCACTGCCTGGCCGGGGCCCTGCGACCCCTCCAGAGCCACACCGGTCACGGCTCTGAACTGGTCATCATTCCGCAGCTTCTCCATGAAGGGTCCACTGCCTGCCAATATGGTGCTCCTGCGGTCCTGCAGCTCTTGGATGGCTTGCTTGATTTTCCGGACCGCGGCGGATAGCTCAGGCTTCTTGGTGCCAGAGGCCCTCTCGGACCTCTCCTGAGCTACCCTCAACTCCCCCCAGAGGGAACTTAGCTTTTTTGCGGTGTCCTCATACTCACAGAGGTGCGCATGGACATGGGAGGCATAGGTGACGGTTGCCTCCCTCGCCACCTTGGTACCCCAATCAGGGGGCACCGCTGCAGCACCTCTGCTGGCACTCGACCTACCTCCAGAGGGAGGAGCTGCCGCGGTCGTAGCCTCGGGGGTCCTCCGGGTCTTCATGCTGGAACCCCTGCTGCCTCGGCCTGATGTTGCAGCCATAGCCTGATTGGTGTTGCTCCCACCCCCCGCCGGCTTAGACCGGGAGGTGGGAGCCGGGGGCCCAGCCCCGGAGGCCAGTCCCACTCTGAGCCTTCTTTCCTGGGAAGGGGGCAGACAAAAAGTCCCAGATGGAAAAACAAACCTCCCTTCCCAGGAGCTCTCTCCGCACATAGCTCAGTACAGGAACCTCAGCCGAGTCCTGGAGTCCTCTCCACAGTACAACTCAGGAGTAACTACAGGAGCAACTACAGGAGCTCCTCATCATCAGTCCTCCCGTCCAGCACAACGTACACACTGCTGCGGCTGCATGGCTAATATCCACTGGACTGAGAAGGCCCCGCCCCCTCCGGTGACATCATGATTCCATGAAATCACTCCTCCCCCTCAAGAAATCTACTCCAATCTAGACGCTCCCCTGTTGCTGAGGCGTGGTGACGCTGTAGCTGGGTGATTGCAGTCAGAGTAGTGGTGTTTGGCGTCTGTACTACAGGTAAGAAGATGGGACTGTACCAAGGTGATTACTACATTCAGGACAATAAGTAGCTAGATGTAGGTGTGCAGAATCCCACTCCCAATATTGTCAGGGTCTCTCACCCCCTCGTGTTGCCGGCTGTCAGGCTCCCGCACCCCCTCGTGTCATCGGCTGTCAGGCTCCCGCACCCCCTCGTGTCGTCGGCTGTCAGGCTCCCGCACCCCCTCGTGTCGTCGGCTGTCAGGCTCCCGCACCCCCTCGTGTCGTCGGCTGTCAGGGTCCCGCACCCCCTCGTGTCGTGGGTTGTCAGGCTCCCGCACCCCCTCGTGTCATGGGCTGTCAGGCTCCCGCACCCCCTCGTGTCATGGGCTGTCGGGCTCCCGCACCCCCTCGTGTCGTCGGCTGTTAGGGTCCCACACCCCCTCGTGTCGTGGGCTGTCGGGCTCCCGCACCCCCTCGTGCAATGGGCTGTCAGGGTCCCGCACCCCCTCGTGTCGTCGGCTGTCAGGCTTCCGCACCCCGTCGTGTCGTGGGCTGTCAGGCTCCCGCACCCCCTTGTGTCATGGGCTGTCGGGCTCCCGCACCCCCTCGTGTCGTCGGCTGTTAGGGTCCCACACCCCCTCGTGTCGTGGGCTGTCGGGCTCCCGCACCCCCTCGTGCAATGGGCTGTCAGGGTCCCGCACCCCCTCGTGTCGTGGGCTGTCAGGCTTCCGCACCCCGTCGTGTCGTGGGCTGTCGGGCTCCCGCACCCCCTCGTGCCATGGGCTGTCAGGCTCCCGCACCCCCTCGTGTCGTGGGCTGTCAGGCTCCCGCACTCTCCCCTTGTCGTTGTCTGTGGAGAAGATTAATACATATTTTAATTTTTCAGATTTTCTCTTATAAAACAAGATCCCTGAGCTTCTGCCTTTGACCGAAAAAATGGCGTCTGACAAGTCGCTGCTGTCTGCAGAAATGAACACAAGCATGGAGGAAGCGCTGTATGAACAGATGCTGATGAAGGTACGAAAGATGAATTGGAGAGGCCAGCAATCACCGGGTGAATGTCTCCTCCGTCAGCCGCCGGGGGCGCTGCAGTCTCCAACATTTACCTAATGTGTATTGTTGGCTTTAGACCCCTCATAGTTGTACTATTTTGGGGCAGGAAAAATCAGTTTGCAGAACCATCCTGTTCATGTTACTCACTGATTCTCACTTGTTGCCTCATTTCAGGCCAAACAGGAGATACAGAGCAGAATACCGAACTTACCAGAAAGCAGACAGATCAGACCCCAGCCGGGTGAGATGGGCGTCCTCTGATTATTATCCAGATTACTTTGTGCATATTATGTGACAGATACCACAGTGGGGCAGTGGGGTCTTATTGACTACAACGGTCACATGATGCAACCAATGTGGGGGTCACATTGTTTTTTCTTATGCAGTTGATTACATGTAAATGCTGCTTGGCTTTTGCCGATTTTATTGTGTTTTTGTTCACTTTTTGTTTTTATTTTTGTGTTAGGTTTCTGCATTAAAACTCGCACATCCAAAAATACCGAAATCTTTATTAACATCTGCAAGTCGAACCAGATCCCAGCGCCCCCGGACCTGATGGAGCAGGAGTTAGTCAGCATCCTGGAATCTGATGATCCCTCCGGCTATCGAGTCCCCATGAGCCTTGGAGAGCCCCACGTTGAAGTTGATAATAGTACGTTTTTTTGTTTTTTTTTATTTAATACAGCGCGTCTCTTTTTAAAGGGGTAGTCCAGAGATATCCTTAAAGGGGTTAAAATAGCAAGTATTACAACTTACTAATCCTCAATGGTCGAAGGTGCCATCTCCACAGGTTCTGGTAGGTCCACTTCAGTTTGACATCTTGTTGTTGACTTTTGAACTTTTTTGGTTTAGATTTGGGACTTAAAGGGATTGTCCACTACTTGGATTCCCCTTTAAGAACTTATACCACTTATTCATAGCAGCCCTACTAAGGTCAGTGGGTGAGTCGGCACCGCAAAGTATCTAAGTCCTGGTGCACTTTGTCCTACAGGTGGAGGCGGCTGCACGGCATACGACATAGTGATTAATGGCACCTTCTTTGAGAAAATTAAGGTAACTGCAATTGCTTATTCTGACATACGAGCTGTCTGCTCTCCTTTGTGTCAGCTCCTTACTTTGTATTTTTTTTTATTAGAATAATGAGCTTTTCAGGGAATTTTTTATCACCGTGGCCATGGATGGACAAGAGAACAAGTACGAAATGGAGCTGTCAAGAGGTAACGACCACATCACTGATATTTTCCTTGATTTTTCCATCGACCATACAAGGACTTGTTCCTTCATGGAGCAAGTTTACCATATAATATATTGAAAATGTTTATGTACCAACCTGTTGTATGGCACCGTATCAAATGCCTTTGAAAAGTCCAGATAGACAACACCAACTAAGTTTCCCTGGTCCAACCTAGAACTTACCTCCCATAGAATCTTTTCAGATTAGTTTGCAGGACAGATCCCTCATAATCATATGTATAGGTTATTCTTATTGAGGTGCTCCAGGTTAGTATCTCTTAGAAAACCCACAAAGATGTTGCCCACAGTACAAGTTAAACTTACCGGCCTATAAATTCCAGGCTCACATGTTATCCCCTTCTTGAATATTGGTACCACATTTGCTATGTGGGTGTAACGCTGGTGGATATAGACCCACTGCCCCACAGGAGGGTTGTGACTAGGTGTCTACTGGGTCTCCACTAGAACCTCTGGTGGTGAGGATAGACTGGGCTGCCGGTAGACACCAGGTACCACTTCAGGGCAGTCCCCGGGACTGCAGCAGCATTCCGGAGGTACCAGGGTACCAAATACAGGAGAGCTAAGATAAAGACTAGGTCAGACAGTCTGAGATCGGGGCAGGCAGCACAGGTTCAGGATAGAGAAAAATGGCAAGGGGGACAGGGGTTTTTGATACCAGAAAACTCTTTTAACGCTTGCAACCTCTGTTTCTTGACTGCAACTCAAACAGTCGAATCAGTCAGTAAGAATTTAGGGCACTTCGATTGTGATATTTTGCATCAGCATTTGTTAGCAGACGCCAGGAATGGATCCAAAACAGAAGAGGTGAAAGTGTTTCAGTTACTATTTTTCACTGTGTTTGTTCCCCTCTGGTTTTCAGCTTACAAATACTGATGTAAATTAGTGCCAAAAATACTCACTGTGTGAATGAGGCGAGGAAGCTGCTTGTAATACTGTAATAGAAGTCCTTATTCTGAGGATGAGTGCTGTAATTCTTGTCTTCTCTGCTCCATCAAACTCCCCAGAGCAGGGGCAACCCCTGGGGCAAAACTGCTGGCGGCAGATGTCCAGACGTATGACTCAGTGATGTTTGATGGACCCCAAATCCCAAACAAAATGAATCAGACACATACAAAATAAATACACAAAGCATTGCAATTAGGTGTCAAACGTTCTCAACTTTATTTAAATTTACATGACACCGAAAATGGCACAACCCTCGACTCACGAAGAGTCACCCTCCAGCGCTCAGGAGAGGAAAACCCCCTGTGGAGGAAACCTCTAGAGAACCATGGCTGGAGGGCTGCGCTTCCCTTGCGCTTAGAGAGTTAGTGCCGATATATGACGGAGTTTTAGAATTTGTACATATTTACAGAGAACGACATAACAAATATAGACTATAATTGTGATAAACTGGATGTGGGAAAGATCTGGCTGCGATATCTGTCACCACATTTATTGCTGGAACGAATTTAGTTGATCTGATTTCCCAGGTGGATCTACCACTTCTCCCTTACAGATCCAGCTCCGTCTCTCAAGAAGTTGGGTACTTGGTTAAAGGGGTTGCTCATTATGTATAACCCCTAATAGGATGAGTATCCCCTTCCCCTCCCAATTTATCACCCATTAAAGTCAAGGATCCATCCATGAACTCCCAAAGAAGAGCAGCTCTTTGTACATAGTAACAGAAGGGGATCCTGTTTTGGGGACCCCCCCTCTGTTACCTTCCCATGCCCCCGGGGTGTCTAAGAAGACAACCCCTTTCCCTGCTAGAACCTCCAAATTACACCAACGTTGGCACATTACGTGGGGTGGTCAAGCTCAAGGTCCTCAGGCGCATCATCAGTAATGGCGCTGATCGTGGCAGCGCGGCATTCTTTTATGGAATCTTCTTTATGACACTTGTTTATGCCCTCACAATAGTTGTCATGGTTACTACAAAGGCTATTACTGATGCAGGATCCAAGTATTAACCCTTTCATCATTGGTAATTCACTTTCATTATGGAGGCAACTAACTGCACTTGTTACCAAGCAGAAGTCTTATCATTACGGCTTCCCTTAGGCACCATAAGAAATACAGATTATAGAACATGCGTACAAGTGTTTCAGGAGTGTTTTGCACTTTTTAGATCCACAGATTGGGCTTATAACTAGCACTGTACAAAGCCAAAAATTAAGAGGAAATTACTTGTAAAATAATATTATAGGGAATTGCATTTCAAGCATTTTCCTAATGTGCATTCTACATACTTGCATAGTTGCATAGGTTGAAAAAGTTTGAACTTTAATGTCCTAGGTCTACCTCCAAAGTTATACATTTTCTATTACTAGATTATTTATAACCCACAATGTCATGTTTTGTTAAAAAAGTATCCAGCCCTTCTATAAATGCTGTTATACTATCTGCCATTACTATATCTTGTGGTTGGCATTCCACAGTCTGACTGCTCTATCTGTAAAGAATCCTTTCCTATTAAGTTGCCAGATTCGCCTCACCTCCGCTTGTTATGAATGTTCCTGGTGCTTTGTAAGGTCCTGGAAAGTGATAAGTCATGTGCCAGTACTATGCATTGACCACATATGTATTTATACATATAAATGTCTATTTATGAAGGAGATGATAATTACCCTTCATAGAGGTGTTATGATCATTCATAAATTGCTTTCATAGGTTTGATCTCCAGGATTAGGAGAGATTTGGGGTGTAAACTTAATAAACAATGAGTAAAACATCAAAGCAAACGAAAAAGGGTTTGTGACCCAAACTGGTAGGTGAGACCGGCTAGCCCCATATTATACGAGGTCACAACCAGGTTTCGCCTGAGGAGGGCAGCACTAATGAGTCCTCAGGAGCGCATAACCCTGAAATATGCAGCGATTCTACACTACCCATTATAAAAGGGTAATATGCTACTTACTACCATATTTTAGCTAAGATACAAGGCATACTTGTAAGGAGAGATGAAAAAGGTGATGGGGAACAACATATAAATATACTGAGGAACGCTATACACTAGTGGCCAAAATTGAGTCAACACCCCCAAGATTTACGAATTTTTAGCATTTTGCCAATACAAATACAAATTTCATGAATGTTTTTGATTTCACAGTAAAGTTTTTAAGTAGAAATAAAATCTCATATAGAAACACAATATTAGCAGGAAATTTGTTCATTTGTCAACAAATTGGACACTATTGTCACTCAGATGACTGTGGGAGAAAAGCCATTTATTTGTCCTATTTTCATATCTAACACTAAATGTTATTACTCAGTTGGACAGCCCTTGGCCTTGATGACTGCCTGGCATCTACTTGGCATGCTATCTACCAGTTTGTGTAAATCAGATGGTGTGATGATATGAAGCCATGATTTGATGATGGCTGCAATGAGTTCCTGCTTGTGTGAAGCCCGCTGTTTTGACACCTCTCTTTTGAGGCGAGCCCAGAGATTCTCAATAGGATTGAGATCTGGGCTGTTTCCTGGCCAATTCAATAGCTGGACATTTTTGTCCTTGAACCAAGAGAGACATTTTTTAGCTGTATGGCATGGGGCTCCATCTTGCTGAAAAATAAACGGTGTCCCTTCACTAAATACATCATGTGCCGAAGGAATGAGTTTAGGCTGAAGGACTTCCTTGATGTCCTTTTCAGCATTAACTGTTCCTTCAATTACCTGCAGCCTACCACCTGCATCTCTGGACACGCAGCCCCCTACCATAACACTCAGAGGATGCTTCATGGTGGGTACTGTACCCTCTGACAACCAGTCCTCTCCAGGTCGTCGTCGAACGTAGCAGACACCGTCGCTGCCAAACATGGGTAGGCGTGTCTCATCGCTCCATATAACATTTCTCCATTGTTCAGTGGTCCATTTACAATGTTCTTTGGCCCACTGCAGACGTTTCTGACGCTGTGAGGCATTCAAAAATGGCTTTTACCTGGTATTCTGGCTCTTAACTCCGCTTTTACCAATCGTCGTCGAATCGTCCGATCGGACACTGTCAAGGGAAGAACATTTCTGCACAAAAAACGTGTCGCTCGGCAGGAAAATCCCCTTGATATTGCGTTTTTTGAGATTTTTCTTTCCCGTTCTTTAGAAACGCTGCAAAAATACTGAAACAATAAACATGAAACTGCTTCAAATCTGCAAGGATTCACTATTCCTGCTTTTCCTGGTACTATCAAACATAGCATTTTTGGGAACTTGGAGCTCTATATTACAAATATGTCCGTCCCTCCAGTTGAAAGAAATTAACATTTTCCTGGAGGGAAGTTTATATTTTACATTATGTCAGTTTTTGTCTATCGATGATAAAGTGCAGTTTGCAGCAATTTTTATTGTGACATATACCCAAATCATTCACGAAAATATTTCACATTCAACGCGCGTCGGACGGGCCTGCGTGCTCTCACATGCCAGGGCTGAGTTTCAGTTCCAGTCCGACCCTGTTAATCATCTATAGTTTCCCTTCAGAGTGGAAAATGCTGAAAAATCAGAAGTTCCTGGGATCCATTTTTGAACAGAATATCAGAACCAAATCAAAACCGATGATTCAGGGAATGGACACAATGTCCCAACTCTAAGGTACAAGTCTATGGCATACAGTCTGTAAAAGACGACAGAGTAGGCTGCTGTTGAGCATCGGCGGCTTCTCTGATGTTCCTCGCTCATCTATGCAGTACATGGTCGGCCATTCAATTGATTGGATGTCTTATAATACCACATTTCCCCTAGGGACACAAAGTATGAAGAGCTCCACTCCTCCTGGTGATAGGTTATACCCAACAGATGGGGCAGCGCCACTCCTCGTGGTGATGGGTTACACCCAACAGATGGGGGAGCGCCACTCCTCGTGGTGATGGGTTATACCCAACAGATGGGGGAGCGCCACTCCTCGTGCTGATGGGTTACACCCAACAGATGGGGGAGCGCCACTCCTCGTGCTGATGGGTTACACCCAACAGATGGGGGAGCGCCACTCCTCGTGCTGATGGGTTACACCCAACAGATGGGGGAGCGCCACTCCTTGAGGTGATAGGTTATACCCAACAGATGGGGGAGCACCACTCCTCGTGGTGATGGGTTATACCCAACAGATGGGGGAAGTTACAGAATGGCTTGTTATGGTGCAAGAACATTGTGGACATTGTTTTTTTGGGTTTTTTTTTAACTATTTTGCCTTTATGTTCTTTATTTTTTTCCTACAGACCCTCCCAGCTAACTCCAAGCAAGTCCCTCATCTCAGAAGTTGAAAGGTTTGGGTTACTTTGAGGTTTAATGCATGCATTTACTTTTTTTAGAATCCCATCTTACAAAAGATATAGGATATCCAACTTCTTGGACTCCAAGAATAAGGGGGCTGCAGCCTGGAAGTAACCCCGCTGCCCTTTTTAAAGAATATGCTGGAGTGGGGCAGCTACCCGGATATTCACTGTGCAGGAGAACTGCAGCTAAGCCCATTCACTTTTCTGGATCTATGCTGTCGTTCCGCTGCACAGTGGAGGCCATGATGCCAATGTGCAGGGAATGACTGTGAAAGGGGCTGTTCCTCATTACAAGCATCAGTGCCACTTTATTATATTAGAGATTGACCCCAACAGATCATAAATTGATGGTGTACCCTTTAATATACTGCTTCCTTCCTTTTTTTATCAGTTCACCCGTGAAACCAGATTACATGATTGTGGCGGAACCTCCTGTAGGACACCCAAGTTTTCTGGTGGCTGAAATCTCTTTACCTAAAGTGGTGAGACCCTCAGATGTGGTTTAGGATTGTGATCTTTTTGCATTTCATGTGATTTCCAATAGTCTTCCCTTATTAAAAGTCTGTGCCAACCTCGTGCTACCAGTCCTCCTCTGCCAACTTTTATCATCACAGCTTTGATGTGTCCACAGTAGCCAATTGCTGGCAGTTGTGACACATTTGCTGGATGATGATGATATAATTTTTTTTTCATACCATGGTGGGTTGTTTGCAAGCTGTTGGAATGGGAAAGAATGACTCTGTCACCAGAGAACGACTGTTCAAACCAAGCACAGACAGCGGGACCAGTCATTTATATAAACCTTCCCCCCTGCTTGTTTCCCCTCCATCTCCACCATCACCTCTTCTTTGACAGTTCTGGCTTCATAGATCCAGAGAGGAGATAGAGGGAAAACAAGCTGGTGGGAAGATGTATATATTCTAATGCATCGGGTATTCTAGAATAGGTATGCGGCCGACCGGGCGCAATGAGCAGAGCTGTGTTTAAATTTTGCGCCAAAATCGCTGATTGGTCACGGTTGCCGGCCTCGACCAATCAGCAAAGTGGTGTTAAAATTTGGCGCCTAAATCGCAGATTGGTCACGGCCGGCGGTCACGACTAATCAGCAGAGCGGGGTTTAAATTTGGCGCCAATAATGCTGATTGGTCGCGGCCAGCGAACGTGACCAATCAGCAGAGCGGTATTTAAATTTGGCACCAATAATGGTGATTGGTCGCTGCCGTGACCAATCAGCAGAGCTGTGTTTAAATTTGGCACTAATAATGCTGATTATTCACGACCGGTAACCGCGACCAATCAGCAGAGCGGTGTTTAAATTTGGCGCCAATTTCTCTGCTTGGTCGCGGCTGGCCACTGCAACCAATCAGCGAAACGGTGTTTAAATTTGGCGTCAATATGGCTGATTGGTCACGGCCGCTGGTTGCGACTAATTAGCAGAGCGAGATTTAAATTTGGCGCCAATACTGCTGATTGGTCGCGGCCGGCGACCGCGACTAATCAGCAGAGCGGTGTTTAAATTTGGCGCCAATATTGCTGATTGGTCGCGGCCGTCGACCGCTACCAATCAGCAGAGCGGGGTTTACATTTGGCGCCAAAATTGCTGATTGGCGCGTCCACCAGGTGCGAACAATTAGCAGAGCGGGGTTTAAATGTGGAACCAAGATCGGTGATTGGTCGCGGCCAATCAGCGATTTTTAACACAAATGGACCTTTGTAACACCATGCGGATACTGTGGGGACATCAGCGGCTAGGGTGTGAAGGGAGACCGGGGAGCGGCGCTGCGGGTCAGGACACTTCTGCTCCGAGCGCCCGCTCATGTCCCGGGTTCTCCGAGCGGAAGTACCCGCACAGGCAGCGCCGCTGACATCCATGCGGCTAGGGTGTGAAGGGAGGACCGTGGAGCGGCGCTGACATCCAATTGGTCGCGGCCGCTATTTAAATCTGCTGCACAAATCGGTGATTGGTCGCTGTCTTGGCCCGCGACCAATCACTGATCTTGGCGCCAAAGTTAAACACTATTGTGCTGATTGGTCGTGGACGCTGCCCGCGACCAATCACCGATTTGGGCGCCAAATTTAAATATCGGCGCCGACCAATCACCGATCTTGGCTCCAGATTTAAACACCGCTGTGCTGATTGATCGCGGCCGATATTTAAATTTGGCGCCCAAATCGGTGATTGGTCACGGTCAGCGCCCGCGTCCAATCAGCACAGCGGTGCTTAAGTTTTGCGCTAAGATCAGTGATTGGTCGGGTCCGAAGACCGCGACCAATCATCGAATCGTCTTGGTGAGGACCGGGGAGCTGCGCTGCCTGTGCGGCTACTTACGTTGCGAGACCCCGGGACATAGCGGGCGCTCGCAGCAGAAGTATCCCGACCCCCAGCGCCGCTCCCCGGTCCTCCCTTCCGCATGGAGGTCAGCGGCGCCGGCGGTCCTTCCGCTGCTACCGGCCGGTAGATAAGCGCCTCGTGCTGCTCATCTCCTGGCTGCATCTCCGTCCCGCAGATGGGTCCAGCGGTAGGGTTCTTTCTGCTGTTGCCGGCCGGGAGATGAGCGCCTCGCGGCGCTCATCTCCCGGCTGGATCGCCGCTCCGCTCCGTCCCGCAGATGAGCCGCTAACGGCCGCCATCTTTTTTCAGAAATCCCGCGGCGCTGATTGGCCGCTGCCGGACCAATGAGCGACGCGGGATTTCCCGGACAGACAGACAGACAGACGGGATAAGACGATTATATAGTAGATTATTTAATTATATAGTGCCATTGATTCCATGGTGCTGGTGCATATAAATGATGTTATAATGATGATATAAATGATGAAAGAGGCTTGTTGCGATAGTGTAGAACACGCCGCTCTTTATTTTTTCTATATTAATGCGACATTTGGAGGAATCGCACAGAAAATGCTTTAAATGTATTTATTTTTTAATTTGATTTTTCTCATGTCCATGATTCACATTGCGTTAAATGAGGCATAATGAAGATTAAGAATGTTTCATCAGACAGGATAATGTAGCTTAAGGGGACCCACTTGGTTAAATATAGGGGTCAGTTCTGGTCTTCCCAAAAAGCAGATTAAGTAGTCACCACACGGAAATCTGGTGATTACTGGGTTTGCTTTTGGGGACCCCAGATTTCTTCATATAACCGACTGGGCCTTCTGCCTAATGAAGGCTACATTATCTGAAATTCTGGTACCATTCATTATGCCTCACTTAAAGGGGTTGTCTGGCACTTTAATATTGATGATCTATCCTAAGGATATTCCATTAGTATTAAAGTGGTGGACAACTCCTTTTAATGCCGTGTGAATCATAAAAAATATTTGAAGCATTTTCTGTGAGCAGTTACTCCAAGTGTCAGATTTAATGTATGAGACGTCTGGAGCTACACAGTAACTTCTAGTTGGCCACATATCAAGATAAAAGTTTAGATTTTTGTGCACTTGTTGGTTACAACTTTCTTTCCCGTACAGAAGCATTCAGCGACATAAGCGTTGTTACCACGCTGGTCTTCTCTTTACAGTCTTCTGCTAGATCTCGTGTTGGACTTGGGTGAAGACAGAATAGTCTTAGTCGGACGTCTCGATTTGTATCATCTAGACGTCTTCATTCCTTACAATATCATCCAAGAACAAAGTGGAGCTCAGTTCAACAAGGACAGTAAGGTGAGACAATAAAGCAAAGTTGGACATGTCTTATAGCCCATTCTGAAATCTCCTTCTTAAAGAGGTTCTCTGAGAAAATGTATAAAATAAAATTTTAAAAAATGTATACATTTATTTAGCAAAAATAAATTGTTTTAATTAGGGGATAATTCTATGTGAATACTTTTATGCGCAAGAATGGCAAAAGTATTCTCGGAGTGATACCTTTACTGGCTAACCAGAAAAAAAAAATATATATGCAAGCTTTCAGAGCACAGAGGCTCCTTCTTCAGGCAATATTACAAATGAATTCATAACATTTGTAATCCTGCCTGAAGAAGGAGCCTGTGTGCTCTGTAAGGAGATTTTTGTGTACTCATCGTCAAATCTCTTTCTCTTAGCCTCTAATTGGGGGACACAGGACCTTGGGTGTTATGCTGCTGTCCACTAGGAGGCGACACTAGGCTTAATCTGAAAAAGATTAACGGTGGCTCCTCCTCTGCAGTATACACCCCCTGACGGCATCAGCCATGTTCAGTTTTGTGCAAAAGCAGTAGGAGGAACGTAACATGAATAACATAATTATGTCTATAAGAAGGCTACCGCCCAGTGGAGAATGTGTGTCACTTCTCGCATCGCCTGGGCACTGCGGGTCCCCCCTTGGTGATTTACGTATGCCACAGCCGTGGCATTGTCTGACTGTACTCTGATGTGAGTGGCTGCCAGTAAATGATGGAAGGCTCTCAACGCCAGGAGAATGGCACGAATATCCAAGATGTTGATGGGCATGGTCGCTTCTGTTGGGGACCACTTGCCCTGTGCTCTGTGGTGCAGGTGTACCGCATCCCAACCCATCAGGCTCGCATTGGTGGTCAGAACCTTCCATTGACTCGTGAGAAAGGATTTCCCCTTTGTTAGCGAGGTTGGTTTGAGCCACCAGTGCAGGGATCTCTTGGTTGATGACGTCAACTGAAACTCCCTGTCGAGGGAAAAAGGATTCCTGTCCCATGACTTGAGGATGGCTAGTTGGAGAGGCCTGAGGTGAAGCTGGGCAAATGGGACCGCTTCTATTGCCGCCACCATCCTACCAAGGACTCTCATGGCAAACCGGAGAGACTGAGGGGGTTTGCGAAGTAGGATGCGGACCCCTATTCGGAGAGGCAGTGCTTTGTCCTTGGGGAGGAGTACTAGACCCTTGAGGGTGTTGGATAACATTCCCAAAAAGGTCATAGATTGACTCGGGGTTGGTGATGACTTTTTTAAGTTGAGCCGGTGCAATTGGTATGTGGAGGCATGCGTCTTGAAAGTCTATGGAGGCGAGAAATTCTCCCGTCTCCATGGACGCAATGATGGACCGAAGGGACTCCATGCGAAAGTGACGTACCCGTACTTATTTGTTGAGCTGTTTTAGATCCAATATGGGCCGTACGCTGCCTCCTTTTTTGGGGACTACGAATAGATTTGAGCAGAACCCTTGGAAGCGCTTGGCCGTAGGGACCGTTACTAAGACACCTGCTTGGAGAAGTAATGAAACCGCGTGGTGGAAGGCACGAGCCTTGGCTGGCGGTTTTGGGGGAACAGACAGGAAGAATCTGTTTGGCGGGTTGGAAGTGAACTCTATCTTGTATCCTGAAGACACTAGTTCCCTGACCCACCTGTCTTCTGTAATAGGCAGCCAGAGCTGGTGAAAGAGCAAAAGACGGCCGCCTACAGGTGGGGTGTCTTCCAGAGTTCGTGAGTCATGATGAGGAGGAAGTGCAAGACTTTCCTCCCTTAAATTTTGACTGGCCTGCCTTTGTTTGCCAGGTTTTGTCCGACTTTTGCGTCGACCTCGAGTTGTCCCAGCGTGGAGCGCGGCTGTTATTCTTTGCTGGTCGCGAGACGGATCAGCCGGAAGAGTTCCGAAAGGATCGGTAACGTGCCTGATTGCGCTTTTTGTAAGTGTGTTTGGGCTTCAGTTGGGGGAGAGAGATACTTTTACCCCCGGTGGCGTTGGATATCATTGTGTCCAACTGTTCACCGAAAAGCCGACCACTGAGGTACGGGAGGTGAGTGAGGGACTTCTTTGAAGCTGCATCTGCTTTCCATTCCTGCAGCCAGAGGATACACCGAATTGTGATGAAGCTATCCCGGCTGCACCCATTGCAGAATCCAGAGCTGCATGGAGCTTGTAATCTACCACGACTGCTATTTGGGCCGCTTGGTCCGACAGTTCAGGGGTAGGTATTTTGTAGGCCAGTTTGTAAATTTTGGGCCCAGGCCAGGATTGCCTTGGCAGCCCAAAAAAACTGAGGCGAACGTGAGAGCCAGGGAGGCCCCTGCGGCCTCGAAAATTGAACGGGCCATGCATTCCACCTGCCGGTCTGCTGTGTCCCTGAGGGTTGAGCTATCTGGCAGAGAAAGTGCTGCTAGTCTGGAGACTGGAGGATCCACTTCAGGTGGATCTGTCCACTTTTTGGTGACCTCCTGTGGAAAGGGGTACCGCGCCTCCAGATATTTGCGATTAGTAAACTTTTTCTCAGGTTGTGAGAACTGCTTTTTAAGGATCGCATTAAACTCTGGGTGGTCAAAGAACACCTTAGGCGGCTTCAGGACTCCTTCAAAGGAAATTTTATGTCCTGGTGTCTCCAGGGGTGGATCAGAGATGTCCAGCACCCAATGGATAGATGAGATTAAATCATCAACTAGCACTGTATTGCCCGGGCGAATAGGGATCAGGGACCCTTCGGTTTCCTTGTCTGAGTCGGAATCACAGATGTCTTCCGAATCCTGTATCTCGCTAAGGCGACTCCTGCTGGGAGAACCGGAGCGGAGACCTTCTCTGGTCGGGGATGGCTGTGGGGATCTGCGTTGTCTGTCCCTGTCAGGGGACGGTCTAGATGAGCTGTGAGTACGGTGTCTCACACTGGAAGGGGATGACCGTGTGGTATGGGATGATGCAGATGGGGCCAGCGATGCAGAGTGGCTTTGCAGAGGGGGCCAGCAATGCAGAGAAAGTTATAGACTTCACAGCCGAGTCGAGACTGTAGCTGTAATTTTATCCCACCTTAGTGTGCTGTAGTACAGCGCCGGTAAAATCCAAGATCCTGTGCTCCCCAGAGACCAGCTGGCGACCGGTATGTGAAGCGTTAACTTCCTTCCGTTCTCCCTCTGCTGGTTAATGGCCGCCGGAGTGTGGAGAAGAAAGGGGGCGGAGCGCTGGAAAGGCGGCCGTATTGCTAGAAAGCGCGCCCTTTCAGTTCGTCTCCGCCCCCTGTATGACACTGTGTAGTGTCATATTGGTCATCCGGGGGGCGGGGTGCGGAGAGTGGGCTGCGGCTTCAGCTAGGCGGTATAAATTTAGAATGTATGCCCAAAAGGGCTGCAGGCCGGCGCGGTAGTCCGAGGGGGTACCGGATCTGAATCGGACCCCCCCCCTGGTTTTTAATGGCAGGAAAGGCGGTGGGATACTATATTAAAAGGGAGCCCTTAAAGGGTTCCTCTGAGGCACTGTAGCGCTGGTGCCGGCAGAGAGACAGAGCTGAAGCCAGCCTGTGTCTCTGTGTGCCCTTCTGCCAGTACTGTCCCCCGGTCCATCAGGAGTCTGCAGTGGAGCTGCGATTCCTGAACGTTGGTGCAGAGCGACAGCTACTGGGAGCTATATATTGCTGTCTGCACAAATCCTACCTGCGGTGTCTAAACCTAATGCCCCCATGAGGGGGATTGGGGAGTGTCAGGCAAAATGTATTTTTGTCCAAGTTTTAAAAATGAGAGATGTCTTAAATCTCCATCCCCTGCTCATTTAGAATGGTCCTACATAGAATTCACTCTTGCTTTCCCCAAACAAGGAATTTTTATTACCGCCATAAAACCTCAGCCAGAGCAAGCATACTGGTGTAAACTGGAAATTCCCTCCAAAATCCTATTGTCTAACTGTACAAACTTTTAATGTCGAGTTTAATAATGCACATGACTGTCACAAACACAGGGACCACATTTTTGGGATGTTCACCTTTTTCCAATTATGCCGGTATATCTTACATAACTGGGAAACCACCAGAAACCCAGGAAATGGGTTCTGATATTTGATATCCATCTTCATGAATATTGGTGACGGCAAACATGATGTATCCATCTTGGATGTGAGACCCCCCCATACCAAGATATGAAATCTGAAGGCTTTTTATGTCTTAGGCAGCTGGGTGGGTTCACAAAACCGTGTGAGGTAAACAACATGGGTGTCTCCTAGTGTTTTGGCCCCTTACTAAAAACCAGAACGGACATTTTACTTCATTCTTAACCAGGGACGTCAGACGCAAGCACTCTTCGCTGCGTGGAGGAATCACACCTAGTTTCCGGGGAGCCGTGCCCCCCACACAATCTGAGACCATCACCTCGTGGCGCAGGTTTTGCTATTATTTACCCCTTGTATTTTAATAACTGTTTTATGCATATATGTAAATTGTCTCTTTTATAAAATCTTGTATATCTTTTGTAAACACTGCCCACTTTCGGGAGTATTTCATTATTATTTACCAGCTTCGTTCTTCTTGTCCTATGTCGAGCAAACACGTTCCTCACCCGCTAATTCACGTTACCTAACAGGTACCCGATCAACCTGTTAAGCGATCGGTGGTGGCAGTATACCGGTATTTGTGATATTGTGGTTTGAGGGTGGCTGGACGGAGGTATATATACGTTCCTGGAAGGAACTGGTGGTATATATACGTCCTGTCACATCACGTGCCACAATAGTCGACATAAATTAGAGCAGCTGCGCCCGTGCTTATCCTCGGTCAATACCGTGGTTGACCAGCAGGATAAGGGGGCGCCAGAGGGCTGCAAGGTCTGACCAAGTGTTTTTCGTGACAGGGAGGGTGCTGCCTTCACAGTCAGGAGGCTGCAATCCTCCCTCGACCTCAACCCAAGACCAAAAGGATTTGGGGAAGGAGGGGGGGTCTCAACTTCGAACCAACACCCAAGGGGCTGGGGAAAGAGCGACATGGTAAGGAGATGTCTCGACTTCAACTGTGCACCCCTAGAAGGGGGCAGAGGAGGAGCCATGCCGGGGGTCTCTCCAGAGACCCACTTATCTTCATTTGTAACTCCATGGAAAAAGAAAAAATCAGAAAAAAATGGAGTAAAAATCTTTAGGTGTGCCTTCTTGCGACACTAAGCAAAAAACTGAACATGGCTGACGCCGTCAGGGGGTGTTTACTGCCGAGGAGGAGCCACCGTTAATCTTTTTCAGATTAAGCCTAGTGTCGCCTCCTAGTGGACAGCAACATAACACCCAAGGTCCTGTGTCCCCCAATGAGGCGACAGAGTAATATATTTTTTTCTGGTTAGCCAATAAAGGTATCACTCCGAGAATACTTTTGCCATTTTTGGGCATAAATGTATTTACATCAAATTTTCTGGCTAGCACGGTACCACAATATAAATTTGTACTGTACATCGCAATTACAGGATAATAATTGCTTATGGACATAATGGCCAACGATGTCAGCAGCCATCCATCCTAGATGGGTGAAGGTAAACTGTTTGAGACGGACATCTCTGACCTACCTGTGGGAATCAAGAATTTGCATCTATGTCATCGATTGACTGACTGATCACATCCATGAGTCAACATGCTGTAAACCTGTCATGATGAGTGAGCAGATAGATAAGTTCCTGTCAGGGTGAGGGGCAGCATCCTATCACAACATATAGTTGCCCAGAGACATCTGAATGCATCGGCTTTCCTTTATGCCATTCATCAAACATGTCGTATATTTTGTGTATAGCGAGTCACAAGCCTCGCACTGCTCTGCGTTTTATCATTGGTTCTATGAGCTGCAGTAAAACGTGACGTATATTCCAGGTGCTGACGATCACAATGCCGGTCCAGCCAGCATAGCGGTGGGCTCAGAAGATCAGCTTTGGAAAACGTTCCTCTTATATAGATCCTGTGGATCCTACTTACATTCGCTGCTGTTTACATTGTATGCTTACAATTCTATTTAGACTTCAATATGACTCCAGAATAAATTTTTGTCTTTCTTATACTTGCCGTATATTTTTCCCAAGGAGGGGGTTTAGGTATTGTGCTTTTTTCTTTTTTTTTTTTATTTCTACTGTAATATTTCATAATATCTGTGAATAAGTCTTGAAAATAATTTGCATTGAAAAGGTTGAGATCCTCTGAATCTACATGGATTTTTAGGAATTAAAAATCTACAGCAGTAAATCTGCAGCAGAATTTAAATTTTGCACCATGTCTGGATTTAGTAGCAGCTGCCCCTTTAAATGGAATATGTCAGCAGGTTTTTGCTACCCCATTTGAGAGCAGCATAATCCGAGGCCCTGATTCCAACGATGTATCACTTACTGGGCTGCTTGGTGTTATTTTGATAAAATTACAGTTTTTTTTTCTCATGCAGATCTCTGAATGCTGAGC
Organism: Phyllobates terribilis; assembly: GCF_046119375.1. Classification (NCBI taxonomy): domain Eukaryota; kingdom Metazoa; phylum Chordata; class Amphibia; order Anura; family Dendrobatidae; genus Phyllobates; species Phyllobates terribilis. The sequence continues at coordinate 4,418,932 of NW_027362833.1, forward strand.
TCTGTATAATAACCCCACCCACACCACTGATTGGCAGTTTATATACAGTGTACACAGAAAGCTGCCAATCAGTGGTGGGGGGCGTGGTTGGACTACGTGGCAGCAGGTTTACTAGTCCTCTAGTAATAATCTTCTGCTGATAAAAGTGTGATTTTTATCAAAACTACAACAAGCAGCCCTGTAAGTGAGACGTCCCTAGAATCAGGGTCTTTGTCTCTACATCATGCTGCTCTCAACAACAACCAATATATAGTACATCCGACAAGGGGTCAATGTGTTAAAAAAGACCTTTATTATAACAATTTGGGTACATGGCGGCAAAAGAAAAGAGCACACACACATATATATAGTAATACCATATAATAGTGAGGAGGTATAATGTAAATATTTGAATTGCAGAGACATCAGGGCTGGATAGTAGTAGCTCCAATTGTGCTAATGCATACTGATAGTATATCCTAGGTCACATAGTAAAAGGATATAATCCTAAATAATAAAAGCCAATATAGGCATTCCCAAGATAATGACCTTTTGGTATATACATATATCAAGGGTTGTATTATATCCAAGTAGGTTAATTCCCAAGTAACAATAATGTTGCATTGGATTCATTAATACCTGGTATATTTTGTCTGCACGTCTTGCAATAGCTCTGGGCTCAATGGTCCTACTCCTAGTGTGGCGCTCACCCCATCATGCTGCTCTCAGAATAGCCAAGAAAAACCTGCTGACAGATTCCCTTTACAAATAGCTGAAATGGCTCCTAGATACCAGAGAAGGAAAACTTTATTAAAACGGTTTTGTTTCCTAAATAGAAAAGCAAATTAAACACCACTGGATAATGTGGTGTGTGAAACCGTCCATTGGATTGCTGTTTCGGGTGGGCTCAGGAGCAGAGCCCCCATCCTACACAGCCGACATCTTGCTGTGACAGCAGCGGCCAGAGCGGAGCGTGAATCACTGCTGTTTAACCATTTATATGCCGTCAATCACTGATGACAAGTTAAATAGCGCAATCGCCGGTACGCTATGCAATGTTACTAGAATTTTTTTTTTTACTTTTCCATCTCCTTGAATTACTTGTTGTGGTTTGCGGATCCATTGACTGGCCAAGTGGAAGGGCTGCAGCCGATCATTCATGTACGTAGCAGATACACATTTCCATGTGTAAATAGGCCCTTATAGAAATCAATCAATAGAACGTATACCTGGATATCTAGGTTTATTCTTTGCATACATTTAAAGAGGTATAAGTCATGGCATATTACTAGGATGTCATTCTTGGGGGTCTGACAGCCTAATTTAGAAAGAAGTGGATGCATTATTTTCCCCTCACCCATTACAACACACCTTGAGAGAGGGATCCGCCCCACCAAGGACAGGAAACCGTCTGAAATAAAAGGGCGGTACCTCTCCCTTGCTTCAGTTGGTTTCCTGTCCTTGATGGGAACCTGTCTGAAGAAGGGTGTCTTCTTACCTGGGCCCGTTCCGGTGTGGAAGTGCGGGCACCTGCCTGTGCACCGGGTTCCGGGTCCCAGAAGCTCCGTTCGCGGTTCCCTGGAGCCGTGTTCGAGCAGGCGCATGCGGTTATGAGGGCTCCGGCTCCCCGCAGACCGCTGCGCTGTCCTCTCCCTGCCGCAGGCTCCTGGGTGGTCGCACGCTGGGAGCAGTGTCTTCCGGGTATGACGCGCCTGACGTCACGGCGCGGTGCACGCTTGGAGAGGCGTGCCCGATGACGTCGGGGCCTGCACCCGGAACCAAGATGGCGGCGCCCTGTAAACGCTTGCCGGCCGTTTTTTTTCAAAGATCGGCCGGTGGGTGTCAGGAGGGGGGAGGACACATGGACCGGAGGAGGTCCGGATGTGCCCTATTTAAGGTGGGGGCCTCCTGACAAGCGCTGCTTATACTCAAGCTCGGGTGTAGCAGCTATGGCAGACCAGGACAGCTAGGTGCAGCAGCAGCTGACCCCTCCACCGCATCAACGCCAGCGGAAGAAGCAGTCGGACACCTCGCACACGGACAGCCGCTTCAGCAACCGCAGCGGCAGCAGGAGGAGTAAGGTGTCGGACGCTTCAGGGCCATCCAGAAGGGATTCATCTTATGTCCCGCCACAGCCTCAAAATCCGGTACCCTTTTGTGACTTCAGGGGTGAGTGATCTTCGTGAATGTCACTTAATAGCAATGGAAAGTTATTATGTCCTTCATTCCTTAGGAAGAAGAGTAGCGGCAAAAAGAACCCACTGGGTTTGTTCCTTATGCCAGGCCCCCCTTTCCATAGATTGGCAGAAACAGCTTTGTGCAAGCTGTATTAACCAAACGATAGCGGAGAGCACCCCGGATTTCGCTTCTAATTTGAGGTCCGTAATCCGTTCAGAGGTGCAGGATTCCCTGTAAGGCTTACTAAAGTGGAAAAAGAGATCCCATAAAGATATCTCCTCTGACTATGATTTATCCTCCCAGTCAGAGGATCTTTGCCTCGGCATCCTCCTCTTCATCAGACAGTGGTAGGCCCTGTTTCCCTATTGAGGATACTGACAAGTTGGTCAGAGCGGTCAGATCTACCATGGGGTTGAGGGAGGAGAAGGCAGCCAGGTCCCTGGAAGATATGTTCGCAGGCCTGGAGGAAAAAAAGACGCTCCTTTCCAGTGAATCCCCAAATTCAGACCCTTATAGACCTGGAATGGAGGAAGCCGGAGAAATCAGGAGTATTGTCCTCATCCTCTAAAAGGAGGTACCCCTTCGAGGATAATGTCTCTGAGTCCTGGGACAAAATTCCTAAAGTTGGCGGGTCTGTCGCCCGATTATCCTAAAGATCGTCCCTACCCCTGGAAGATTCGGGCAGTCTAAAGGATGCTCTGGATAAGAAGGCAGATTCCTTCCTGCGTCACACCTGTGAAGCAGCAGCAGGGGGCCTGAAGCCAGCGGTAGCAGGCACTTGTGTCGCTAGGTCACTTATGGTGTGGCTTCAGCAATTAGGAGACCAGCTAAAGGATAAAAAGATGTCCAGAGATAAAATCCTCTCCAATCTGCCTTTGCTACAAGCAGCATCTGCTTTTTTGGCCGACTCCTCAGTGGATTCAGTTAAACTCGCTGCCAGGTCTGCAAATTTGTCTAATGCTGCCAGACGAGCCCTGTGGCTCAAGGGTTGCCCGGGAGACCTACAATCTAAGCATAAGCTTTGTTTTCTTCCTTGTGATGGTAAACTTTAGTTTGGCCAAAAACTGGACGAGTTTTTGGAGAAGGCTGGCGACAGAAAGAGAGGTTTCCCAGGGTTCACGGGGGAAACAAAAAGGTCCTATTTTCGGAAGAAGAGATTTAACCAAGGTCGCCCTCCGGGATAAAGGAAAAGATGGGAGCCCAGATCTAAAAAGGACTCTGGTTACATGCTTGGAGGACCATCCTCCAGTTCCAAAAAATCTCCCCAATGACGCGAGGCTAGAGGTCGGGGGAAGGCTTTCCCATTTTATCCCAGCTTGGGAAGCCATCACTTCAAATCCCTGGGTGTTGGATATCATAAAGAACGGCCTAAAGATACGCTTCTGTCAGGTCCCTCACCGAACCTTCATGATCACCTCCAGGAGGAAGTCCAGGGAGGAGCAGATGGCTCTAGAATCAGAGGTATTAGACTTAGTCAACAAGCAGGTCCTTCACGAAGTTCCAGTTTCACAATGGGGAGGGGATTTTATTCCCCCCTGTTTGTGATAAAAAAAAACAAATGGGTCCTTAAGGACCATTGTCAACCTCAAAAGTCTAAATCAGCTGATAATCAACCAGACTTTCAATATGGAATCAGTGAACTCTGCAGTGAAACTCTTACACCACAATTGTTTCATGGCAGTCATCTACCTAAAAGATGCCTACTATCACGTCCCAATCCATCCAGACTACCGGAAGTACCTAAGGGTAGCCCTGTTCATCCAAGGTCAATTGAGACATTTCCAATTCACTGCCCTACCTTTTGGACTCTCGATAGCACCGAGAGTATTTACAAAGGTTATAGCGGAGGTGACAGCTTTTCTCCGAATCAAGAACGTGGTGATTGTTCCCTATCTGGACGACTTTCTGATAATAGGGAAATCGGAGGACCACTGTTCCTCTCAACTTTTAGAGGTCCAGACAGCTTTATATCACCTGGGGTGGTTAATAAATATTCAAAAATCAAAGCTATCCCCCTCAAGGACTCAGATCTTTCTGGATTTGACCCTAGATTCCCAACGCCAATCCTGTTTCCTCCCGGAAGACAAGGTTTGCAAAATAATCAGCCTGGTCTCAAGGGCAATAAGGTCTCCCGTGATGTCCTTGAGAGAAGCAATGTCCCTACTAGGCTCCATGACTTCCTGTCTCCCGGCAGTCAAATGGGCCCAGAGTCATATGAGGCTTCTTCAGTGGGAGGTCCTGTCGGCTCAGAAATCCTTCAACGGACATATAGGAAAAAAAACTCTCCGTCTTTGGAGACAGTAAACTCCCTCTCCTGGTGGACAAACAGGGAGAATCTGACCGCAGGCTTACAATGGTCCAAACCAGTCGACCACACAATTACAACAGATGCAATTGGCTCCTGCTGGGGGTGTCATCTGGCAGAGTTCTCAGTTCAGGGGCTCTTACTACGTCACGAAAAAGAAGCGTCATCAAACCTAAAAGAGCTTTTGGCCGTGGAGAAATCCTTGATAAGCTTCCTTCCCCACATACAGGGTCGCCATGTCCAGATCAGGTCCGACAATCGGACGACAGTGGCATATATAAATCACCAGGGAGGAACAAGATTTCACTCCCTTATGGTAGTGGCAAACAGGATCCTGCATCTAGCAGAACAACATCTCCCATCCCTCAGTGCTCTTTTCATCCGGGGGTATAAAATTCAAGAGCAGATTTCCTCAGTCGCCACACTTTAAGACAAGGAGAGTGGCCTCTAAACCCGATAGTCTTCCAAAAGATTATCCAGATATGGGGGTCACCGGACATATATTTGTTCGCCACCAGGGCGAACAGGAAGGTGGAGAGATTCTGTTCACTAAATCCAACAGAGAATCCCTATGCTGTAGACGCTCTCCACATTCCCTGGAAGTTCAGGAAGGCCTACGCCTTTCCACCGATAGTGATGATCCCGGCAGTTGTGAGGAAAATTCGGGAGGAGGGGGCGAGGATAATCAGATCCCTGGGTCCTGCCTGACAGGCCGGACCTTCTCATCCAGGGGCCAATATTCCATGCACAAGCCAAAGGTTTCCATCTGGCGGCTTGGAATTTGAGAGGTTGTTACTGAGCAATAGGGGGTTTTCACCAGGCCTAGTTTCTACCCTGTTGGGTAGTTGAAAGCCCATAACAACTAAAATTTATTCCAGAATCTGTTGAAAATTCCTGGATTTTATAGACTCCCCATTGTCGGATAAACCTCCAGTTAGAGAAGTCCTAGAGTTTTTACAAAAGGGGCGTGACCTAGGGTTGGCTACGGGAACACTTAAAGTTCAGGTGTCCGCCCTAGGGGCGATCTATAATTGTAACCTGGCAGGGAACAGATGGGTCTCTAGATTCATTAAATCCTGTTCCAGAGCTAAGCCAGTTCGGGCTCTTCCTCCCTGGGACCTGAATTTGGTTTTAAATGCACTCTCTGGCGACCCATTTGAACCCCTGCAGGTTATCTCTCCAAAGATCCTCACCCTCAAAACCATCCTCTTTGTGGCCCTAACGTCGGCCCGTAGGGTGAGTGACCTGCAGGCCCTTTCTGTTGATCCCCCATACACCCAAATTCATGATGACCGGGTCGTCCTGCGTACAGATCCATCGTACCTTCCAAAAGTTGTATCCAGATTCCACTGTAATCAGGAGATTGTACTTCCCTCTTTCTGCAGTAACCCTAAAAACCCTGGGGAGGTTAGGTTCCAAAATCTAGATGTTAGAAGGGCATTACTACAGTACATAGACATGGCCTTTCAGGGGAGTAGGAAAGGTCACGGGGTATCAAAGGGAACTATTGCTAGGTGGCTTAGGGAGGCCATTTGTCTAGCTTATACATCTACAGGTGTTCAGGCACCGGACGGTATTAAAGCTCATTCCACCGGAGCTGTTGCAACCTCCTGGGCAGAGAGAGCAGATGTCTCGATTGACCAGATATGTAAAGCTGCTACTTGGTCTGCACCATCCACCTTCTATAAGCACTATCAGTTGGATCTATCCTCCTCTGACCTTACCTTTGGGAGAAGGGTACTTCAGGCGGTGGTCCCTCCCTAGGGTGCTCATATTTTCCAAAATTCTCTCAAGGTGTACTGGCATGGGTGAGGGGAAAACACCAAGGTTACTTACCGGTAGCCAATCTTTCCTGAACCCATGACAGCACCCGTAGTCATCCCCCCCCCCCCTGTCTTTCTCACGCCCTGGTGAAGCACTTTACATTTTGGGTGATATATATATATAGTAGGTGTTGGTTATGTGTCTAACCTTTTCTGGAGGTCCTCTCAATGCTCTGTAATCCAACTGAAGCGAGGGAGAGGTACCGCCCTTTTATTTCAGACGGTTTCCTGTCCTTGGTGGGGCGGATCCCTCTCTCAAGGTGTGTTGTCATGGGTTCAGGAAAAACCGGCTACCGGTAAGTAACCTTGGTGTTTTTTTTCACGCTCCCAATTTAACAATTTGAGTACAGTTGGATCTATTGGGTTTTTTTGCACTATGGGTGGGTGGTTGGGAGCACAGCTGTGCAGGAAAAAAAAAAGCTTATAGGTTCTCAATTCGTTCATTCTTGGGATCGGTGGCGGAACCAGAGGTCGGACCATCACCAATCAAGATATTATATCCCTTCACACTCATCATTGCTGCCAATTAACAATTTGAGTACGTGCATATTTTTTTAGGGTATTTTTGTGCAATGGGTGGGAGCACAACTGTGCAGGAAAAAAAAGCTGATAGGTTCCCCATTCCTTCATTCTCAGAATCAGTGGATGGAACATCGCCAATCACAATATTATATCCTTCTCACTAATCGTTGCTCCCAATTATCAATTTGATTACGGTTATACCTATTGTTTTTTTAGGGTTTTTTTTTTGCACTGTGGGTGGGTGGTTGGGAGCACAGCTGTGCAGAAAAAAAAAAGCTGATAGGTTCCCCATGCCTTCATTCTCAGGATCAGTGGTGGAACCAGAGTGTGGATCATCTCCAATCAAAATATTATATCCTTCACATTAATCTATGCATGGGGAATATCCCCTTAAAATATAATACTGTCTGTGGAGGGTCCGGCTTGCATCATGTCCTCTACATCTGCTGCAATGTAATCAGCGTGGACATAATATAGAGGAGAAGTTCCTGCATCTGGAGCTTTTATTTTCCTGCAGATTCTATGTCTTAATGTCATTTCTTATTATTTCTAGGCCTTGACCGGATCATTGAACTTGGAGACAAGTCCTAGTAAGACCGACTTTAAACCAATCAAACTGATCAGCAGTGGAGCTTATGGGTGAGCTTTATGTTTGCATAATATACATTTCCTAGTGTTCCTTATGACAATGCTTCTGTCTCTGTGCCCAGCCCGTACAACAGAGAAATGCTCTGAGTCCATACTGTCCACAAGAGATGAGCGAATCAGGCAAAATTCTAATTTGCTTGTTCACGTGGACTTGTGAAAATACGATTCAAGGAGAAATTAATGTCCCTTATTATGCTCTGGGGCCTCACCAGGCCCCAGAACATAATAAGCATAAGAAACATACTTATACTCCCCTTACTGCTCAATTCTCTAGCCCCTCCACTTCTCACCGTCACCCGTCCGGTCCTCACTGCCTCTTCAGTTTGCCACCGCTCACGCTATGCAAGGACTTCAGGCTTTGAGAAGGTCTGAGAGAGTTCTATGCAAGAGCATAAAAAGTCACAACATTGTGACACCGTGACTGTTCTTGCGCTTGTGCATAATCCTCCCAGATCTCATCAATGTTGGAAGTCCCGTCCCAGTATGAGAGGCATTTGGATTTCAGCATTAGCAGCAGAGATTTGAGGATGCGGCAAGGAACGGACGGTTGAGGCGGAGGGGCCGTAGAAGTGAGTATAAAAATTTGTTTATTTTTAAACTTTTTTATGGCCTTTCAAGATTTTGAAAATGGTGGCCAACGCTTGACATTTTGCTAAATCCATGAGTAAGCAAATTACAAAAAACAAAACAAACAAAAAAACAAAACGCCATTTTGGTGAATGCAGAATTTTGCAAAATCTGAGTAGAATTTAATTCCACTCAAATGTGTTAGCTCATGTCTACTGGCCACATCTATATGTCATTATTTAGGTCAGTTAGGACGTGACATAGATGAGGACCTCGCATAGGTCATCATTTATGTTGTGTAACTTGATGGATTTCTACATGGATTTCTAGTGACATCTAGTAGTAACCAGACAATCATGTGATGAGGTTTATAGACAAAATGTTAGTAAGAATTCATTATAAATCATGGATTTTCCTTCTCTCCAGAGCCGTCCACTTAGTGCGACACAAATACACAAGCCAGCTATTCGCTATGAAGAAGCTGGACAAGGAGAACGTGAATATTCCAAGAAGACTTGAACGTGCCTTTCTAGAGAGGGACATCCTAACATTTGCTGATTGTCCCTTTGTGGCCTCCATGTTGTGCTCCTTTCCAACTCCTCATCATCTGTGTATGGTCATGGAGTATGCAGCAGGTAAGTCATATCCATTGTGCCTATATCCAGCCTCAATCTGCTTATCTCTAGCATCTTCTCCATAATCTGAATGTGACCACATGGACGGTTACATGTCCATACTGCATTTACTATAAGTTATCTGTTACCAAGATGCCAGGAAAATCATTATCTCTGTGAAAGTCTCTGGTGAATGTCCTCACTGAGAATGGCAAAAATATCCACTGAGGATAAAAGGAGGATTTGACTCAATTCTAACAGTTTGTATAGATGAGCATTTCACAGAGTAATGAATAAGAGGCTTGCAGATGAGGCACGGCTCTGTCTTTTTATATTGGGTCACTCTGCTTTATACGCTCTACATTAGGCCTCTTTCACGCTTCAGTATTTCTGGTACGTGAGGTGACAGTTTACCACACGTACTGGAGACACTGACACATGTGCGCACATGTCAGTGTTTCCACGGACCGTGTGTCCATGTGATCCACACGTAGACATGTCTGTTTTTGGCCAGCAGGACGGATCACACAGACCCATTCAAGTCAATGGTTCAGTGTAAACACATACTGCACACAGATGCCATCCGTGTGACATGTGTCGGCGCCTGGGAATTAGCGATAAAGTTAGCGTCGGGTGCTAAACGCTGCCCTCATCATTGTCCCCTGCCGGTGCTGCGATCAGAACCAGCAGGGGTTAATGATGAGGGTTGTCTTCTCCCAGTGTATTTCTACCTGTAAAAATAAGAATAAAAAAAAAATCCTCCTCTGACCTCTTAATTTCACTCCATGGATGAACCTAGGGATAGGGAATTCCATGGAAGGGTGTTTGGGTTATGTATTAATATATTATCTCTCCGTTCATTTATGGACATAGGAATTACCGTATGGATACTGTTATTATAATATAAATAAATTGAGAAATTATGAATAGGATGGTGTCCCTGATAATGAGAAGTGGGCGCGTTCTTGCAGTTAATAGAGGATAGGATTAATTATTTGAGTGCACATTTTGTTCATATTTGAAAATAATCTTCTGGTGGAGTTTGCCAATTAAAAAGATAGCGACCGTAGTGTTAGAAGTGTAAAGCGCTTGCCCGGTGATGTCACGATATGGGCGGACTAGGTTTGCCCCGGTCATGTGACAAAACAATGTGGGTCCCATGGGAGACATGCGCAGATTGGATTCTGAGACGCCGAGAACAGCGTGGAGGAAGTAGGATGTGTGGTTATGCATGATTGCTGCGGGGTGAGTCGCACCCTCATATGTATTATTTACAATGTACACCTGGCACTAATAATTATCAATCAAAGCACTTGTCACTTTATGAGGGTTATGGATCATGATATTGATGATAATAATGTATCTGTTTAAAATGTATCACTATGTATGTAATTTTAATATTATTTTGAGATATGCACTTTTGCACTTTCTTTGTGAAATCATGGTTTTGTATAAATTAATTGTAATTATGGAATCACTGTTTGTAACTATATATATTGCACCATATGCATTTGAACTCTGCTTGAAAAAGGTTCTATGAACCGAAACGTTGCTTCTTGGGCTCATTAAAGTCCATTTTTTCTAACGAATTTTTGGAGTGCTGCCTTTTGATATACTTTCCATTGATATGCAACAGTTTGGACAGACTGCTTGGAGGCCTGGCACCTGCTAGTGAGTAATGATTAAATAGTGCTGTCTTATATATATATATATATATATACAGTACAGACCAAAAGTTTGGACGCACCTTCTCATTTAAAGATTTTTCTGTATTTTCATGACTTTGAAAACTGTACATTCACACTGAAGGCATCAAAACTATGAAATAACACATGTGGAATTATATACTTAACAAAAAAGTGTCAAACAACTGAAAATATGTCTTATATTCTAGGTTCTTCAAAGTAGCCACCTTTTGCTTTGATGACAGCTTTGCACACTCTTGGCATTCTCTTGATGAGCTTCAAGAGGTTGTCTAGATTTAAAAATCTTTAAATGAGAAGGTGTGTCCAAACTTTTGGTCTGCACTATATATATATATATATATATATATGTATATTATATACACACACATACACACTTGCATATTTTATTTATATAAGTAAATATAAAAATCTATATATATGTAACTATTTATATATTGTGACAGGATTAGAGAATAAGTTCAAGCGATCACCGTCCCCTGGACCAGACATGTGCTTCAGGTATTCCAAGGCACAATTCATACGAGGCAGGTTTGGTACTACTGGTTACAACCAATTTTACAAAGTCCTGACTCACCAGAGCTCGGCCTCGTTCACAGCTCTTAACCCAAACAATTGCTTTACTCACAGCAGTTTTCCCAGGAGCAGAGAGAGCCTCTTCTTGTGGACTCTCAGCCCTATTATACCAGACCTGAACATTGCAGGTGATTAGCCAGAAAATACACTGTTCTCATGAGCGGATCGAAGGTGACATGCACACACCACACGTTTCCTCCGCTCATGTTACATATCCTCCCATCTGTTTCTGTGGCACCCCAGGGGTCTGGTTTCCACAGTAACAGCAATGTTATGTCTGAGAGCAGGTGGGAGGTCTCTTGGTCAGGAATCCTATGCATGCCGCACCTCCTGCCCAGTCCTGGGAGGGGAAGAACTTCCCCTATATAAACCTGGGGCTGAGGCAGGGTTAGTGAGTAGAGAAGAAGTAGAGACAGAGAAGCAGATATAGGAAAAGAACATCAGGAGCTCTGTGGGAGCAGTGCTACAAGGAGTCAGGGGCTGGCAGCTGCAGAGCTCGCCCTGACTGAGAAGTTATCACCGGACCCGGAGTCCGAGGCTGTGGGGACTAACTCCTATCCAGCAGCAGAAACCGACCGGCAGGGGATTGCAGGTCCTCTGGCCCAGAAACCCGAAGGCACGGTCACACGCGTGGGACCAGCACCACCGTCGTGGAGTGGAAGCTACTAGAAGGCCCCGAGTCACCGGCCATACGGGTGAGCACCACACGGTACACTCAGGGACGTGGGCTACTTATACCCGCCTCTAGCAAGGTAGCCAGAAGAGTATCGTTAGTTTGGGAGGCCTACAACTCCGCCTGGCCAGGGGAGATCCCATCTGCTCAAGGACTGACCAGGCCCCAATCGCTAGCCAGTACTCCGGGAGGGTCTATCTTTGTCACCAGTAAAGACCCTGAACTACACCGTACCGTCTCCGAGTGGTTCCTGCTACCCCCATCATCCACGTCGGCTGCCCTGAGGCCATACCCCTCCCGTTGGGGGTTATACTATCACGCTGCACAATCCTACCACCGGCCTCAGCGGTCTGCCCTGCAGCAGCAGCTCCTTAGCTGTACTCAACGGGTGGCGTAGTCGTCCAACATCTACCGCTAATACAGCGCCACTTAGTCTGACTCCCTGGGCACGGACCGGATCACCGCCACGAGACTACAACCCTCAACAGATCCGGCTCCGGGTAAGCTCCCGCGTGCGCAACGCTGCGCGACACAGGCCCAGGGGCGCGTCAACTTTTGGCGTAGTCGGCAGGATTTCGTGCCCGCAACCACCGGGTACTGCGTGCCTGAAAAAGACTGTTCAAACTTACCTGTGGTGAAGATTCCCGCCATCCGGCGCCATCTTCCGCTTCCTTCCCGCCATCGGTGGAGTTTTCCCGCCATCCGGCGCCATCTTCAGCCTTCTTCCCGCCATACATGGAGTTTTCCCGCCATTGGACGCCATCTTGAGGACGCCGCGCGGGAAGAAGAGGGGCGTGGACTCCGAAAGCGCGCGAGAACTGAGGCCCCGCCTCACGTCCGGACGTTGCGTAAGGTCCTGGAAGGAGCCCAGCAGACGCCGACGTCACAGGAGCGCGACGGAAGGTCCTCAACCCTGACGATCCACTGCGGAGCCGCGGCCTACGGAAGAGGATCATCGCAAGGTAGGCCACGGTCCACTAGGGGGGAGAAGGATGTCGGATACGGAGGAGAGCTTCACCGCGTCAACCCCCGCCAGCGCCACCGCTGTTGCGGTCATGCCTTTCACCATGCCCTATATCCCGGGGGCAGCCTGGCTACCCCGGTACTCAGGGGAGTCACATACCCTGCATGACTTTAGAGAAAAGCTGGATAGCCTCTTCCAGGTGTACCCCCTCACAGAGGAGCAAAAAGTGAGCATCCTGGTGGCCCAATTAACCGGGGCAGCCCAAAGGGAGGTAAAGTCCTGGCCACCTGGGGGGAGGACTGTCGCAGGGATACTAACCCGGCTGAGGGACACCTTTGATACCCGCACCTCAGCCGAGATCAAGCTTAGATTCTACGGGTGCAAACAGCGGGCACATGAGAGTATAAGGGACTATGCCCTGAACCTACAAGAGGCCCTGAGAGCCATTAAGCAGACCGACCCTGACGGCGTGGGAGACGAGGACAGGCTGTTGACTGAACAATTTATAGAGGGTTTATATTGCAATGCCCACCGAACCCAGTTGCGGGCAATGGCCTTACAGGACCCTCATCTGGGATTTGCACAGTTCAAGGACAGAGCCATCCGGGTGCTTCGAGAACCGGCACCAGGTGGCGTTGTGACCCCCAGACGCCCCACTACCACTTACCACCAGGAGGCGGCGCCCTTGTCGGCAGGGCCTGTGGGAGCTGATGCGCAGGCTTTGAACAATGACCCGGCTCCAGACCTGCACCATCAGGTCCAAGAGCTAGCTAAAAGCGTTGCTGCGCTAACCCGAACTGTGCAGTCTTTACAGGTTTCCACTCCAGGGAAGATCCAGCTGGCATCCGGACCGGAGGACATCCCGTGGCGTCGACCAAGGAGGACCCCACCGGCCAGAGGAAGACCCAGCGACCGATACAACGAGGACGGACGACCCATCTGCCGCCGCTGCAATCAACCCGGACATATGGCAAGGTACTGTCCTTTAAACTGGCACAACCTGGGGTAGAGGGCCAACCCCCAGGAAAAAGATCACCAGGCCCATCGAACTGGCGCGACAAATATGTGGGAGGACGTCCAGTCTTACCCGTGGTACTGGATGGCATTCCTATGAGTGCCCTACTGGACACCAGGTCACAGGTCACCACCATCCCGTACGTGCTCTTCAAGCAGTACTGGAATGACTCGGATATCACCCGCTACCTTGACGACGACTTGAGTATCATCGCCAGCAATGGTCAGCCCGTGCCACAGATTGGATTTAAAGAGGTGACCATTAAAATCGGTAGAGTCGAACTGGCAGCACAGGGACTGATCATTGTAGACATTGACAAACACGAGAGTCACCCAAAGATAACTCTAGGAACTAATGTAATTGAAAATTGTCTTGCAGAGGTGATTTTCCTTTTACAGCAGGTTGCCAAGAACGCCAGCTCCGGCCAGCAGCGAGTGCTCCAGAAAGAGATCCGGGCACTGATGCGACGGCAACAGCTAGAACTCTCCGGTGGTGAGATTGGTAGCGTGCGAATGTGTGACCCTTTCCCTATTGCCATGCCCCCGAAAAGTGAAATGATGATTTGGTGCCGGGCAGCTATTGGTCTGAGAGGTAGAGATTACCAGGCAATGGTAGAACCAGTTTACTCAGACAGTAGGCCCACCATTTTGACAGCACGGGGGGTGGTCAATGTACGCCATGGGAGGGTGCCCGTTCGCATAATAAATATCGGGAAGAGGGAAGTGTACCTGCCCCGGTATGCCACGCTAGCCAAATTGTATACCATCAATCAAGATTCCATACAGTCCGTAGAACCCTTGCCTCCATCTTCCCCGGAGGAAGGTAACGGCTCTAAGAAAACAATGGAGGACTGGTGTCAGCAACTACATTTGGGTACTGACTCCACTCCCTCACACCAGAAACAGGGAGTCTATCGGGTGGTTCAAGAGTACGAGAGAGTGTTTAGTAAACACCCGTTAGACTTCGGGCGAGTCAAGGGGGTAGAACACCACATCCCCACGGGAGACCATCCTCCCATAAAAGAGAGGTATCGACCCGTACCCCCTGCACACTACCAACACGCCAAGGGGATGCTTAGAGACATGAAGGAGGCTGGGGTGATCAGGGATAGCTGTAGCCCCTGGGCAGCTCCACTAGTCTTAGTCAAAAAGAAAGACAACACCATGAGGATGTGTGTAGATTACCGGAAAATCAACCGTATCACACACAAGGATGCGTACCCCTTACCAAGGATAGAGGAGTCTTTGGCTGCTTTAAGATCTGCTAACTTCTTCTCTACCTTGGATCTCACTAGTGGGTACTGGCAGGTTCCTGTAGCAGAGGCAGACCGGGAGAAGACCGCATTCACCACCCCGATGGGACTTAGCGAGTTTACCTGCATGCCGTTCGGACTCTGCAACGCACCAGGAACCTTCCAACGATTAATGGAGTGCTGTCTGGGCCACAGAAACTTCGAGACGGTCCTGTTGTACCTGGACGATGTCATCGTATATTCCAAGACGTATGAGGACCACCTGAAACACCTGGCGGAAGTGTTCGAAGCTCTGGCAAGCTACGGCCTAAAGGTGAAACCCTCCAAGTGTCACCTCCTGAAACCAAAGGTGCAGTACCTGGGACACGTGGTGAGCGCTGATGGAGTGGCTCCCGACCCTGATAAGATCACCGCAATTAAGGAATGGCCAAGTCCCTCCAGTGTAAAGGAAGTGCGGCAGTTCCTTGGGTTGGTAGGCTATTACCGCAGATTCATCCCCGGTTTCACCAAAAAGGCAGCTCCTATGCAGGACCTCCTGATAGGCCAGTCCCGGAAGGCCAAGAACCAGAAGCCACCCTTCAGATGGGAGAAGTTAGAAGAAGAGTCCTTCCGCCAGCTGAAGATGGCCCTCACGGGGGATGAAATCCTGGCGTACCCTGATTACAGCCAGCCCTTTATCCTCTACACCGACGCAAGTAACATCGGGCTAGGAGCCGTGCTGTCCCAGATCCAGCAGGGGAAAGAACGAGTAATCGCTTACGCCAGCCGAAAACTGCGACCCACCGAGAGAAACCCTGAGAATTACAGCTCATTTAAGCTAGAGTTCCTGGCAGTGGTGTGGGCAGTCACCGAACGCTTTAAGCACTACCTCGCTTCCCCCCGGTTCACCGTGTACACGGATAACAACCCGTTGACACACCTGGACACAGCAAGACTCGGTGCCCTAGAGCAGAGATGGATGGCCCGTCTGTCCAACTACGAGTTCACAATCAAGTACCGGGCAGGACGCTCCAATACCAACGCGGACGCCCTGTCCAGGATGCCAAACCTACCGGACGTAGGAGAAGATCCAGAGGGACTGGAAGAAGTCGAACTCCCCGCGTTCCACCGTCATGGGACTATCCAGTATTCCCACCGGGTAAGGAGTAAGCAAGCTGCTACGTTTAATCCCTTGCCTCACTACAACTGGGCGGAAACGCAAGACAGTGACCCTGCCGTCCGACTGGTGAAGGAGATGCTGACTCGGCCAGAGGCTCGCCTTGACCCAGACGCTCCGGAGGAAGCCAAGCAACTGTGGGCTGAGAAGAGTCGACTGTTCCTTTATAAGGGGAAGTTGTGCCGCCGAATGGTTAACTCCCGGACGCATGAACTAATTTGGCAAGTAGTGGTGCCACGAAGAGACGCAGCCATGGTGATGGAGGCATACCACGACGGGGCTGGATACTTCGGATGGAAGAAGCTGGAGTTCCTGCTGCGCGGGCAGTTCCACTGGGTAGGCATGAGGGGAACCATCGAGAGGTGGTGCAGAGACTGTGGCCCGTGCAACCTAAGAAGGAAGGACCGTGCCAGCCAGAAGACTCCCCTGCAGTCCATCGTCACCCGGCAGCCGTTGGAACTGGTAGCCTTGGATCATGTAAAACTGACCCCAAGCAGAAGTGGCTACGTCTACGCACTAACCATCGTGGATCACTACTCCCGGTTCTTGGTTGTCGTCCCCGTCAAGGACTTAACAGCTCGAACAGCAGCTAGAGCCTTCCAGCAGCATTTCTGCCGTCCACACGGGTACCCGGACCAAGTTTTCACAGACCAGGGACCTGCCTTTGAAGCGGAGGTCTTCCAAGAATTCTGCACTCTGTATGGCTGCCGGAAGATAAGGACGACACCCTATCATCCGCAAACTAATGGACTTTGTGAGAAAATGAACCAGGTGGTGATAGATCTTCTGAAAACATTGCCCCTGGAAGAACGCAGTCTGTGGCCCGAGAGGCTGCCCGACCTAGTGGACCTATACAACCACATCCCGGTAGGTTCCACCAACTGTACCCCTGATGAGGGCAAGACCTGGTAAGCTACCTGTTGACCTGGAGATGGGAGTCCTGACACCCGAGGACACTTCACCAGAAGCAGACTGGGACACAGAGAGGCAGCAGCAGTACCGGAAAGTACAGGAGAGCGTGGAGCGAAGTCTCTGTCAAGCTAGGGAAAGACAAGAGAAAACTTACAACCAGTATGCTCCCGCTGTTCCCCTGGTACCCGGAGAGCAGGTCTTGAAGAGGAAAAGGCGGCTCCACAAGTTGGACGACCAGTGGGAGAAGGACCCGTACATCGTACTGCCCTCAAGCCACGACAACCCAAAGGTCTGTACCATCAGTAAAGACGGAGGGGAAACCACAACCATTGTATCCCGGGATCACCTGAAGAAGTGTCCCGAACAGCTACGGAACCCTGAAGAGGAACAAGAAGACCCTCGACCCGTAGAGGAAAGGGAAGACATGGTTAGTACTGTGTTCGGAGACTTCCCTCGGTCTTGGACTCAAGTCAATGGCGCAGTTGTGGTACCTGTACTCACCTTCCTCCAACCAGCATCCCAAGCACCTACGGAGCAACAGGTAGAGCTGGAAGAACAGCCGGTCCAGGAGGCAGAAGACCCCACACAGGCAGACCAGGAGGATCAACCCTCTGCTTATAGTGAACCTGCCATACCTCTAGTGAGCCAAAGGGCCCGTGGACAGCTGCCCAGTTTACCCTTGACAGCTCCTACACCCTGTAGTTCAGGGCTAGACAGTCAGCTCCGTAGGTCCACTAGGGCCACTAGAGGCCAGTTACCCGCACGTTGGAGGATTTGAAGTGTTTAAATTGTTTTATTTGTGGTCACCTGTCTGTTACTTGTGTATAATTATGTGTTTCTAGTTATTTATAGGAGTCCTTGGTGGATTTACCGGGAATCCTTTATACATGGTTGGAGCGTAACCTAGGGATGGACTAAAGACTGTTAAGGACTCGGGCAGGACAGACCCCTACCTGGTTACGTCTCCCTGTTTTGGTGAAATGGACACCTTGCTTTTCTTCAAAAACTGCACCCGGTTGCGGACACGCCGTGACCATTCTAATATGTTTTTTTTTATTGTACCGTTTCTGTTTGTATTGGTTATGTTTTTCTAAAATATGTTTAGTCCCGGAGTACTAAATTTCACTAGGGGGGAATGTGGCACCCCAGGGGTCTGGTTTCCACAGTAACAGCAATGTTATGTCTGAGAGCAGGTGGGAGGTCTCTTGGTCAGGAATCCTATGCATGCCGCACCTCCTGCCCAGTCCTGGGAGGGGAACAACTTCCCCTATATAAACCTGGGGCTGAGGCAGGGTTAGTGAGTAGAGAAGAAGTAGAGACAGAGAAGGAGATATAGGAAAAGAACATCAGGAGCTCTGTGGGAGCAGTGCTACAAGGAGTCAGGGGCTGGCAGCTGCAGAGCTCGCCATGACTGAGAAGTTATCACCGGACCCGGAGTCCGAGGCTGTGGGGACTAACTCCTATCCAGCAGCAGAAACCGACCGGCAGGGGATTGCAGGTCCTCTGGCCCAGAAACCCGAAGGCACGGTCACACGTGTGGGACCAGCACCGCCGTCGTGGAGCGGAAGCTACTAGAAGGCCCCGAGTCACCGGCCATACGGGTGAGCACCACACGGTACACTCAGGGACGTGGGCTACTTATACCCGCCTCTAGCAAGGTAGCCAGAAGAGTATCGTTAGTTTGGGAGGCCTACAACTCCGCCTGGCCAGGGGAGATCCCATCTGCTCAAGGACTGACCAGGCCCCAATCGCTAGCCAGTACTCCGGGAGGGTCTATCTTTGTCACCAGTAAAGACCCTGAACTACACCGTACCGTCTCCGAGTGGTTCCTGCTACCCCCATCATCCACGTCGGCTGCCCTGAGGCCATACCCCTCCCGTTGGGGGTTATACTATCACGCTGCACAATCCTACGACCGGCCTCAGCGGTCTGCCCTGCAGCAGCAGCTCCTTAGCTGTACTCAACGGGTGGCGTAGTCGTTCAACATCTACCGCTAATACAGCGCCACTTAGTCTGACTCCCTGGGCACGGACCGGATCACCGCCACGAGACTACAACCCTCAACAGATCCGGCTCCGGGTAAGCTCCCGCGTGCGCAACGCTGCGCGACACAGGCCCAGGGGCGCGTCATTTCTACCTCAGCACCGGAATATTCTTAGCTCTTAAATCATTAAACCAAAACTAGGACCCTGGACAGGGCACCTGTATTGGCCAGCTGACGTCTGGGTCTATGCTCTACAGAAAAACTAAAATATTTTATTACGTTTCTATGATCTGGGATCTCAGAAAACATATCCCTATTGTCATGTCCAGCTCCAGGTTTTTCTGGGCCCTGGGCAAAAGAGTCTCAGTGGGCCCCCTTAACACATACCACGATTCATATATATATATATATATATATATATATATATATATATATATATATATAATACAATGCAAAGATTTCACTTCTTACAGTACATGAGATATATCTATTGTAAATTCTACAAAAGCTCAAAAAACGGCGAATTGCTCCACACAGGATACTGGCCTCCATAAAATGCTCCATACAGAATACTGGCCCCCATATAAAGCTGCATACGGAATACTGGCCCCCATATAACGCTCCATACGGAATACTGGCCCTCACATAACGATCCATACAGAATACTAGCCCCCATATAACGCTCCATACAGGATATTGGCCCCCATATAACGGTCCGTACAGGATACTGGTCCCCTTATAACGCTCTATACAGGATACTGGCCCCCTTATAACGCTCTATACAGGATACTGGCCCCCATATAATGCCCCATGCAGGATGTCCCTTTCCCACCCATATAATGCTCCATGCAGGATGTCCCTTTCCCCCCATATAATGCCCCATGCAGGATATCCCTCTTCCCCACCATATAATGCCCCATGCAGGATGTTATCCCCCCTCTTTATAATGCCCCATGCAGGATGTCTCCCCCCCCTATATAATGCCCCATGCAGGATGTCTCCCCCCCTCTTTATAATACCCCATGCAGGATGTCTCCCCCCTTATATAATGCCCCATGCAGGATGTCTCCCCCCCCTCTTTATAATGCCCCATGCAGGAAGTCTCCCCCCTATATAATGCCACATGCAGGATGTCACCCCCCCTCTTTATAATGCCCCATGCAGGATGTCACCCCCATATAATGCCCCATGCAGGATGTCACCCCCCCATATAATGCCCCATGCAGGATGTCACCCCCCCATATAATGCCCCATGCAGGATGTCACCCCCCCCCATATAATGCCCCATGCTTCTGTTATAGCAGAAGCTGGAGTCCCTCAAGTTTAAAGGCCCCATCTATGCTATATAAGTCTGACAGTTATTTTAGGTGAAAACAACAGCTATGAATGTTCCTTCTTGTATCAATAGCGTGTCCTTGGGAGAAGATAAAGTGATTCTCCCTGGCCAGATGTTTCTTCTAGTGTAGCAATAATGTGTTCTTGCAGAAAGATGAAATGACCTTGCTAACTAGATAAGTCTAATTAAATATTTTAAAGCATACAGAAACTAGCTTTTTTCGCTTGTTCAGCTAAACTGTATAATCGAACCACATGTGGCAAATCCGTTTCCTGCCTTTAGGGTGTATATTAGCCCTGTGTTTTGTAATAAAGTTTTTAGAGTATGTTTAGACACAAACATCCTGTCCTGTTTCTTCATTCTCTCCGAGCTCGTAATCCAAAGGATAGAAGACCCAAATTTCAGTGACGACAGCTGGCGCCTCGAACAGGGACCTTGAGTTAATCTACCCAAGGGTGCTCGACCGGTCCGAGACGTGGGACGAGTGAAGCTCTCTGTTGGTGATATATACAGTGCTGAGGTAAGAATAACTGTTATATTCTACCTAATTATATCACTGCATAGAAGAGACTCCCTCACCCCCGAGCGGTCGGCTCCCCAGGTAATTCAACAGATTGTTGTCTGGCTCAGGTCCCTTTGAACCAGTAGAATCCCTCAGATAAATTGACAGTCCTGCCTTCTATCCTTTGGAGAATTTAAGAATGAAAGTATGGATCCGATGATTGTGTTGTGGATGTGTCCCGGGATTGATGTTTTTGGTCTGTTTTTCTGGTTGGCGTATAAGTCCTAGAGAGGCTAGTAGTGGAATGGTTCAGAAACCTTTGTGGCCCATTGTCTAAGTGACCATTGTCTAAGTGACTGAGGAGTCTCTTCTAGGTGAGGAGAACCGAAAAAATGGGGAACCAAAATGCCAAGGAAGGCATTATAGCCAAAGACTTAGTGGTACGCAGAGAAGGGAAACAGGCACTGATTGGAATTGACAAAATATTGTGTAAAGCGGGAATGAATGAGAATGGAGAGATGAATGGAGAGAAATGGAAATCCTTCTTTAACTCCTATCATGGATGGCTGAAAGATAAGGGTCTGTTAGGGACAGTAGATGTATGGATGAATGCATGCGCTTATTTTGAAGGAGAGATTGAAGAATTAGGAGACGGACGTTACAGACTGACAAAAACTGGAATGACAGATTTTCCTCCCTGTCCGCTCCCGACGTCACCCCCACCCCAGTACCAGAATTCCCAGGAACCTAAATGTTGGGTTTGCCCCAGATGTGGACAGCAGAATCCCTTGACAGTAGACATCTGTGTGGCATGTGGAGGACCGAGACCCCACCCAGCTAGTCTATTCCCAATGAGGACGGTAGTTGTGCCAGGAGCACCAGCAGCAGCAGCAGCAGCAGGGGGGGATGCAGTGGTTCCAGGTCAGGAAGCTCGTACAATGTTAATGTATAGACCATGGAGCCCTTCAGAGCAGTTGGCACTGATCTCCCAGCTGCCAGATCCGTCCCAGTCCCCTATGGGTTTTGCTAGAATGATCACCACCATACAGGATACGTATCATGCCACTAGAATAGATCTGCAGGGGGTAATTAAGGGAAAATTGGCAGATGAAGCCCGCTATGATAGGTTGATAGATGAGACAAAAAAAACAGTATGCCAATAGGACCGGACCCGTAGATGCAGAATCTAATGATGCAGCAGCTGGAGTCCTATTCGCAGCAGCGTTGGTAAAAGCATGTCAAGACAGGCAAGCAGAAAAGCAAGTTACACTAGAAGATAGAGTGCAGGGAAAGGAGGAAGATCCTAAGGATTATTTCTATGCACTAAAGAAAACCTGGTCAGAAATGGGGTTCAACCCCGGGAATAAGACTAGTGAGAGGGTATTAGCAAGTGCTTTCATGAATGGGCTAAAGAAAGAGATTGCAGAGAAGGTAAAAGCAAGTAGACCGGACTGGAGATCAGTGAAGGCAGAAGATTTAGCTAGAATAGCTCAGGGGGCACAGCATGACATAGCGCAGGCAAAAAGAGCTGCCAGAATACATATAGTAGAGACGACCCCCAGAAACAACAGAGGCAGAGGACGGACTGAAGGAGGAGGACAGAAACTGTGTTACGGATGTAAAAAGCCAGGACATTTTAGAAAGAACTGTAGGACCAACCCGTATCCAAATGCTCAGAGTACGGGTCCTCCAGCCGACCAAACAACGCCCCCATAGGATGAGGGTAGCTTGCACATGAACCCCCTCATCTCCTTACCCCCAACTCCCAGTTGTATAGTGCAGGTGAACCTACCAGGGGGACATGAAATCGATTTCCAAATAGATACGGGGGCCGACAATTCAGTAATTACGCAAGGTGATTGGCCATATGTAGCGCCCCAAGGACTTGGTCACTACAGAGGTATTGCACCTCATCCAGAGGTGTGATATCCCACTCCCGGGTAAGGATGGAGTATGGATCAAGGCTCAGTAGGCTGCATACAGCACACACACCCCATTTCCGAGGGACAGCTCAACGGTGCTCCCACTAGACAGAAGTGCAGGCACGACAGCATCTGTCCCTGGCTGGAGTGGGGAGGGGGGTGGAATACCCAGTGCTATAGGGGCAGATAGGGGTTGGGTCCGGAGCATAGGAAGGAGCCCATTGGTTGCTAGTCACCTGGGCTCATGGTCAGAGGGAGGTATATAAGGTGGGCACTATCTTAGAACAGTGTTCAGTCTGAGAGAGGAAGTGACAGAGCAGGGCCTCTGTGGAGCTCTGCTCCGGAGGCGGGCCTAGCCTGTGAGGCCCAGCCAGCACTGAAAGAGAAAGAAGAAGAAGTTCAGTCTGTGAGGAGAAGTGGAGAAGGCAGGGAGCAGGGCTGCTGCATGGGCTCTGCTCCCTGGGCAAGCCTAGCACAGAGGCCGGGGCCAGAGAGAGAGAGAGGAGAAGGAACAGTGGAAAGGAAAAGGAAACAAGACCAGAACAGAAGTAACAAGTGAAACAGAAAGGCTCAGGAACGAGAAGGAAGAGAGAACCCTAAGGACCCAGGATATTGCGGGTGACGGGTTGGCAGAACAGGGTACCGGATCCCAAATTGGTGGAAGCGAATCATCTTCAGCCAAGAACCGGAGGTCGTGACCAGCCCTTAGTGCGACCCCTCGTTACACCTTGCTAGGAAGGCATACCATATAGGGTCAGGGACATGGGCACGTAGCCCTCCCAAGAGAAGGCCCGCGGGAGCTGGACATAAGCTTGGTCACTGGTGGGGCACGAGCCAGAGAAAGGACGGAAGAGAGCTTTGAGACATACTCCAGAAAGACCTGGGAGTTGACCGAGTCCCTTGCCTGGTGGACGCAGCACGGCTTGGGTGGTCACTGCTTCGCGAGAGTGACCTGGAGAATACAAACTGTGAGTAAAGGACATTGGATTGCAACACGTTGTCTGTGACTTCTTGCTCCTCCGGCACTATTGGTACTGGTACTATCTCCACCATCACTCCCATCATCCATGCTAACTGCCCTGAGGCTGTACTCCTCCTGTGGGGAGTCATCCCATTCTTAGCTGCACATATAACACGGGCCTCAGCGGTCTGCCTTGCAGCGGCGGTCTCCATTGACCGCAATCCACGGGTGGCGTAGTCGGACACTTGTTATTACACTAAGACTGCCACTGAATTGACCACCCTGGGCACGGACCGGGTCACCGCCACGGAGACTACAACCCCCAGCGATCCGGCTCCGGGTATTCCCTGCACAACACAGGCCCAGGGGGCGCGTCAACTTTGGCGTAGTCGGCAGGATTCAAACCAACCCGCCACCAACGGGTATTGCGTGCCTGAAAAAGACTTTTGCACTTACCTGAGAGAAGTTTCCCGCCATCAGACGCCATTTTCGGGACGCCGCTCGGGAAGAAGAGGGGCGTGGACGCCGAAAGCGCGTGAGATTAGAAGCTCCGCCCCACGCACTGACGCTGCGTAAGGTCCTGGAAGGGAGAGGGAGTGACGCTGACGTCACAGGAGCGCGACGCAAGGTCCTCAACCCCGACGATCGACTGCGGAGCCGCGGCCTACGGAGGAAGATCATCGCAAGGTAGGCCACGGTCTGCCGGGGGGGGGGGGAAAGACATCGGGAACGGAGAGCAAAATGGCGGACCGGCAGCAGACTAAGCTGCCCAGCATCGGCAGTGCCCCAGTCGTCACAGGCCCCGACCAGCACCAGGAGAAGACGGGTGACGCAGGAGCGGTCGCGGGAGCAGGTAAGAGGAGTCTCCCTGTCCCGGACGCTGCCAGCGTCAGCCTGCTCCCGGGCCCCCTGGTGGAGCCGCCGATCCCGGGCGCTGCAGACACCGACCTGCTCCAGACCCCGCAACAAGCCCTGCAGCCGAGCCCTCCAGCCCTGGGCACCGCCACCACCAGCCCGCGCCCAGGCCCAAAGTCGCACCCTCTGACCCCGGGCGTCATCAACAGCGGCCTTCTCCAGACCCCGCCGCAAGGCCTACTGCACAAGGGTGCCAAGGGACAGTACGCCCTCCACGTTCACCGGCTCACGGAGGAGAAGCTGCAGTACCACCAGTACGAGGAAAGCCAAGAGGACCCGGACGGGTCTGAAGACTGCCCTCAGGAGGGAGCTCAAGGAGGACATAACTATTAAAAGAAAGTAGCGTGAGTAAGGAACTGTACAAAGTTACCCGTCAGGGTACAAGGACTGTTTTTCTTTTGAACTGTTAATAAGTGTGGTCCCCGTTGGGACAGCTAAAAGACTGTTACCCGTTTCCAAGATACCCCCTTTCTTACCTGGCTGAGGACTGAGAGCAGCCATCCCCTTTCCAACCGGCCGAGGACTGGGAACGGCCAACCCCTGGTAAATAGTTGCGCTTCTTAAAGCGCCCCCTACTGGTTTTTTAAAAGAACTGCAACGTCTACCTCAGGACGAATTAAATGGACTGTTGCACCTTTGAGAGAGAAAGTGAACACCTGGTCGCAAGTTGTCCAGCGGCCAGAAGTCAAGAATGCGTTTTTGAAGAATGTTTTATTTGCAAAAGTTTTATAGTGTGTTTTATGGTAAAAGAGTTCCGGAAGTAATAACCAAAAGTGTTTCATCAGAGTGTTTCCCATGAAGGGAATTGTACAAGTGTGTCTGTTTCCTGATGTAAGCAGTTAATGAAAAAGTTTTTGCATACCCTGTGAATTGTTTTTGCTCTGTTCCAGCCCGAGGACGTGCTGTGCTTTACCAGGGGGGAATGTAGCGCCCCAAGGACTTGGTCACTACAGAGGTATTGCACCTCATCCAGAGGTGTGATATCCCACTCCCGGGTAAGGATGGAGTATGGATCAAGGCTCAGTAGGCTGCATACAGCACACACACCCCATTTCCGAGGGACAGCTCAACGGTGCTCCCACTAGACAGAAGTGCAGGCATGACAGCATCTGTCCCTGGCTGGAGTGGGGAGGGGGGTGGAATACCCAGTGCTATAGGGGCAGATAGGGGTTGGGTCCTGAGCATAGGAAGGAGCCCATTGGTTGCTAGTCACCTGGGCTCATGGTCAGAGGGAGGTATATAAGGTGGGCACCATCTTAGAACAGTGTTCAGTCTGAGAGAGGAAGTGACAGAGCAGGGCCTCTGTGGAGCTCTGCTCCGGAGGCGGGCCTAGCCTGTGAGGCCCAGCCAGCACTGAAAGAGAAAGAAGAAGAAGTTCAGTCTGTGAGGAGAAGTGGAGAAGGCAGGGAGCAGGGCTGCTGCATGGGCTCTGCTCCCTGGGCAGGCCTAGCACAGAGGCCGGGGCCAGAGAGAGAGAGAGGAGAAGGAACAGTGGAAAAGAAAAGGGAACAAGACCAGAACAGAAGTAACAAGTGAAACAGAAAGGCTCAGGAACGAGAAGGAAGAGAGAACCCTAAGGACCCAGGATATTGCGGGTGACGGGTTGGCAGAACAGGGTACCGGATCCCAAATTGGTGGAAGCGAATCATCTTCAGCCAAGAACCGGAGGTCGTGACCAGCCCTTGGTGCGACCCCTCGTTACACCTTGCTAGGAAGGCATACCATATAGGGTCAGGGACGTGGGCACGTAGCCCTCCCAAGAGAAGGCCCGCGGGAGCTGGACATAAGCTTGGTCACTGGTGGGGCACGAGCCAGAGAAAGGACGGAAGGGAGCTTTGAGACATACTCCAGAAAGACCTGGGAGTTGACCGAGTCCCTTGCCTGGTGGACGCAGCACGGCTTGGGTGGTCACTGCTTCGCGAGAGTGACCTGGAGAAAACAAACTGTGAGTAAAGGACATTGGATTGCAACACGTTGTCTGTGACTTCTTGCTCCTCCGGCACTATTGGTACTGGGACTATCTCCACCATCACTCCCATCATCCACGCTAACTGCCCTGAGGCTGTACTCCTCCCGTGGGGAGTCATCCCATTCTTAGCTGCACACATAACACCGGCCTCAGCGGTCTGCCTTGCAGCGGCGGTCTCCATTGACCGCAATCCACGGGTGGCGTAGTCGGACACTTGTTATTACACTAAGACTGCCACTGAATTGACCACCCTGGGCACGGACCGGGTCACCGCCACGGAGACTACAACCCCCAGCGATCCGGCTCCGGGTATTCCCTGCACAACACAGGCCCAGGGGGCGCGTCACATACATTGACACTGATTTTTCACATCATGTCATTGCCACCCCCTTCAATTCCCCGTCTGTCCTGCTTCCTGTCACTAAAAGAATTCCCCTGCAAATTCAAGGAGCCACTGTACATAGCAAGCTCATGGTATCGCCCCGAGGCCAATGTAACCTTTTGGGAAATGATGTGTTGTCCCAATTACAAGCACATATTGAGTATCATCCCGATGGCACTGTCACCATGACCCCAGGTTTAAAACCAAGTACCCTTTGCAAAATTATGTCACTAGATATTGCCAGCATAGAAGAGACAAATGAGTTTCCCCCGATATTGGAGCAGGCTGTACCACATGATTTTTGGGCCTCAGACAAAACAGATGTTGGTAGGTTAAGAGTTCAACCAGTAATGGTGAAATTAAAACCAGGAGCCATCTTGCCTCAACAGAGGCAGTATCCCCTTAGCTCGGCTCAGGAGAATGCCATAGCCCAGCAGGTCCAAAAATTACTACAGAGAGGAGTCCTAGTCAAAACCCAGTCCCCTTGCAACACTCCCCTGTTCCCAGTAAAGAAAAAGAGTGTGCCAGGACAACCAGCCGCATATAGAATGGTCCATGACCTCCGGTTGGTTAACAAAGCCACAGAACTTCTAACACCAGTTGTGCCCAACCCGCATACTCTTCTGTCACAGATACCTTCTAACTCTCTTTGTTTTTCAGTGGTCGATTTGGCAAATGCATTTTTCAGTGTACCATTACATCCTGACTGCCAGTACCTGTTTGCTTTCACATTCCAGGGCAGTCAATATACATGGACAGTGTTGCCACAGGGTGCCCAGAATTCACCCACAATGTACACTGCAAGTCTGCAGGAAATACTGGAGGGATGGTCTGAACCACATATCGTTGTTTTGCAATATGTCGATGACCTGCTCATTTGTGCCCCCTCCAGGAAACAATGTCATAGTGCAACTATATCGCTTATGTTGTTTCTCTATCACGCTGGCTGCAAGGCATCGAAAGATAAGCTTCAGTTTTGTAAATCTTCAGTCACCTTTTTGGGACATTGCATTACACCAGGAGCTCGTCATTTAACAAATGCACGTAAACTAGCAGTACAGGCATTCACCGTCCCCATTAATGTTGCAGCCCTCAGAACTTTTCTTGGACTTGTTTCCTATTGCAGACAGTGGATTCATGCCGCCTCTGTTTTAATGCAGCCCCTCTATGACTGTCTTACCCCAACACCTTTTGTACTAACATCAGAGGCAATAGACTGTTTTTATTCTCTCAAGAACCGTATTTTGGCCGCTTCAGCTTTGGGTACACCTAATTATGAGCTCCCATTTACTCTGTACCTTCATGAACAAGCTGGACATGCAGCAGGAGTTTTAACTCAAACACACGGTGATAATCAGAGACCTGTTGCCTATTTTAGTGTCAGATTGGATGCGGTAGCCAGAGGTGCACCATCCTGCGTACGTGCTCTGCATGCTGTTGGACTATTACTCCATAAATCCGCAGACATTGTTCTTGACCACCCGCTCACCGTTCTAACACCTCATGATGTCTACACTATATTGAATCAAGTGCAACCCGCTCACCTCTCAGCAGCACGTCATCTCAGGTTACAATGTGCACTGTTAATGCCTCCCAATGTTTCTTTACAGAGGTGTACTACCCTGAATCCAGCAACTTTGTTACCTCTCTCGGATCTAAAGGAGGAGTCAGGTACTGTGCTTTTTAAGGAAGATCCAAGAGAGGAAGTTCCTCATGACTGTGTACAAATGATGGCACAAGAAACGGCAGGTTTACCTACTGTATTTGAACATGAATTACAAAATGCAGATTTTGAATTTTTTGTAGATGGATCCCGTCATCAGGACGATTCAGGTACCTTCCATACTGGATATGCAGTTGTCTCCCTCAATGCAGTAATCAAGGCAGAACCAATGCTCCCACACCAGTCGGCTCAAGAAGCTGAACTTAGGGCCCTAACCGAGGCCTGTAAACTAGCGGAAGGTAGTATTGTTAACATTTACACAGATTCTAGGTACGCATTCGGTATATCGCATGATTTTGGTCCAATATGGAAGTCAAGAGGTTTCCTGACGGCAGCAGGACACCCCATTAAGAATGCTGATGCGGTCCAGCAGTTAATTAATTGATGCGCTACAACTACCTAAACAAGTAGCTGTCATAAAGGTAAGAGCACATACCAGACGCACCGACCAGGTAAGCAGAGGAAACGCGATGGCAGATGCAGCAGCAAAAACAGCAGCCTGTAAGCCGCAACAAGGGTCAACAGTACGTCAGTTAAGTGCCCCTAAAAACCCCTTTGTGTCGGAGGACATCTTATCCCAAATGCAGGCGCAGGCTCAAAAGGAGGAGGTTGATAAGTGGTTAAAGGAAGGTGCATGCCTGAATGAAGCAAATGGGGTATGGGGGAAAGGGACACGACGATGCCTTCCAAGGGCACTGTACCCAGCAGCTGCCCAGGTACTACATGGGCCGACACACCAATCTAAAACGGGTGTGATGAGTGTGATGCAGAAACATTGGGTGGCACCAGGATTCTCCACCTGTATTGAAAACCTGGTACAAGGGTGCATGATATGTGCTACACATAATCAGGGTAGAGTAGTTAAAACACCACCCAAACACACCCCCCGGCCCCTCTATCCATTCCAGAGACTGCAAATTGATTATATTCAGCTGCCAAAGTCAGGATCATGGGAATATGTGTTGGTCTGTATTGATTTGTTCTCAGGATGGCCAGAGGCTTTCCCGATTGCCAAAGCCACGGCTACGGCAACCGCAAAGAAACTGCTTGCGGAGGTGGTCTGCAGGTATGGGGTACCAGAGGTAATTGAGAGTGACAGAGGTACACACTTCACAGGTGAAATAATGAATGAAGTCATGTCAGCTCTAGGAATTCAACAAGCATTCCATACCCCATATCACCCACAAAGTAGTGGTACAGTGGAAAGACTGAATGGGACATTGAAATTAAAAATTCAGAAAGCCATGGCTGAGACAGGAAAACCATGGCCGGACTGTTTACCACTTGCTCTGTTTTCAGTAAGATACACGCCTAATAGAAAGACTGGACTCTCTCCATATGAGATATTGTTTGGCAACGTACCCGGCCTAGGGTGTTTCTATCCGCAAGCATTAGAAATGAACAACCATGTGCTAAGTTCCTATGTGAGGGCTTTACACAAAAAGATTAAGCAAGTACATGATAATGTCTTCAGTTCTCTTCCAGATCCAGATCAAGACTCTAGCAGCCATACGCTGCAACCTGGAGACTGGGTGGTTATAAAAAGACACGTGAGGAAAAGCCTAGATCCACGGTTTGACGGACCCTTTCAAGTTCTGCTGACCACAAGTACAGCCGTTAAGCTAGAGGGAAAAGAGACCTGGATCCACGCGTCCCATTGCAAAAAGATACTAGGAGAACCAGCGGACAAAGAATGATGACATTGTTTATACTTACCTGCATACTTGCGACCACAGGTGCATGGACTAGGTTAGGCACCATGGATGGAGACGACAATAGATTCATTAGACACCATCTTGCTCTAATCGATGGACTAAAGGAGCAAAACCAGACCATTGCTAATTGTTGGATATGTACACATGCCCCTGTGACGTCCACTAGCATACCCTTTCTCGCTGTCCCGGTCTCATGGGAAGAGATAAACTTTTGAGTGAACTGTTCAGATACTTTGGCCAATAATTCCACACAGAGATTTTCCTTTCTAAATCCCGCAAATTGGTTTAAAGGTATTGGTGGGTGGTTGGCTGGTATAGTACAAGCTATTTTACAGGTTTTGCTAATGTGTCTTGCGGTTTATTTGGTTTTTAAGTTTTTTTTAATGTGTATTCAGCGTTGTACTAAAAGAAAACATAGAAATTCATATTGATAAATGAAGGAACAAAAGGATGGAATGTTATAGCAGAAGATGGAGTCCCTCAAGTTTAAAGGCCCCATCTATGCTATATAAGTCTGACAGTTATTTTAGGTGAAAACAACAGCTATGAATGTTCCTTCTTGTATCAATAGCGTGTCCTTTTGAGAAGATAAAGTGATTTTCCCTGGCCAGATGTTTCTTCTAGTGTAGCAATAATGTGTTCTTGCAGAAAGATGAAATGACCTTGCTAACTAGATAAGTCTAATTAAATATTTTAAAGCATACAGAAACTAGCTTTTTTCGCTTGTTCAGCTAAACTGTATAATCGAACCATATATGGCAAATCCGTTTCCTGCCTTTAGGGTGTATATTAGCCCTGTGTTTTGTAATAAAGTTTTTAGAGTATGTTTAGACACAAACATCCTGTCCTGTGTCTTCATTCTCTCCGAGCTCGTAATCCAAAGGATAGAAGACCCAAAATTCAGTGACGACACCTCCATACATTAAAAAAAAAAAATCAAATACTCACCCTCACCTCACTCCTCCTCACCTGCTGCCGCTGCTCAGGTCCGGACTCCATTGCTGGCATCTTCCCGCTCTGCGCTGCCTGTGATGGCTCCTGGGAGGGTGCGGTGGAAAGACGTCACCGCGCCCTCTAACCTGAGACATCACAGGGAGCGCAAAGCGGGAAGACAGCGGAGCTGCGGAGGCATGGGGAGAGGTAAGCATCCGGCTGCCGGGGCCCTGAGCAAGTGGGGGAGAAGGGCGGGCGCTGGCACCGCTCTCCTTCGCCCATAGCCCGGCGTGGTGCCCGACCGCAAGTGGGCCCTCTCGCCTGCTCAGGGCCCTGGCACTTGCCCGGGTGCTGACGCCGGCCCTGCCTATTGTTCTGTACAGACTCCTGTACTTCTAGTACCTGAGCACCTGACATGTCTGACATTTTTACCTCAGATCAAGCTGCGTTTTACAGTATCAGCAAAAGATTTGAGATTTTAGAAATTTCACTCATATGCTTGATTTTTTTTCCTGACTGAATTTGACAAATGCAGCGTTTTTAAAATCCACAGCGTGTCAATTCTCTCAGTGTTTTTGTAGCTTTTTTTTTACAAAGAAATGAAAGGGGGAAAAAATGCTGTAAAAAATGCAAGTTTTTTACAGCGTTTTGACAGCGGTTGTGGTGAATGAAACTAACTTTATTAAAAATGTACTGTAGACAAAGCTCATATGTAATCCACACCCAAAAAAAGGCTACAAAAAAGTGACAAAAATGCA
The DNA here is from genome assembly GCF_046119375.1 of Phyllobates terribilis. Lineage (NCBI taxonomy): Eukaryota > Metazoa > Chordata > Amphibia > Anura > Dendrobatidae > Phyllobates > Phyllobates terribilis. The sequence continues at coordinate 4,450,919 of NW_027362833.1, forward strand.
GGGAACATGAGGAAAACCAGGGGTTTTGAACACAGTGTTTTTACTGCCAAGACAAGTTTTTATTGTTGCAGTAAAAAACACAGAAAAACGCTATGTATGAGGGTCACTAACATGGGCCCTTCAAAGTTAAGCTTAAATAATATTCTAGATATGACTCTATTATACCAACTGAGCTAAACTGCAAGGGTCCCCGCAGGGCCTGACTGTCCATCTGGAAGTTCCAACAAATACCAGATGGGCCGGTGTGGACACTTGTTGACAGTATCCACTTTCTGAGGATGTGGATATCATTAACCATTAACAACTGAGGTGGAGCAGAGAGCCATGGACTCCCTGCTCTGCCACTTGCTCAGAAAAGCCGTAGACTGCTTATGTCTTATGAACTCAAAGAGGTCAGCACCACATGAGGGACATCAGGCGATGCAATGACCTCACTTCAACATCTGCTGCACCTAGACTGTAGTGAGGAGGAGAATATCACCCCTCAGCGTGGGAGAGAGGGGGTGATAAGTATTAGCATATGTTTCTGGTTTCCTAGGACACAATTATTACATAAGAAGGCCCGGGGGGCATTATAAGGATACACAGGGCACCACTGTCATGAGACATTATTATTATTATTAGTCAGTATAGGGGGCATTATTATTATAACGTAGCCCAGTGAATATAAGTATTATTATAAGGAAAAAGAGGACACCATTATTGATAGCAATAAATTTAGATTTTCTTCAAGTATTTGCAATTTGAGGAGATCTGAGTTGCTGCAAATCTATTTTTTTTAATTTGTCAAACTAGGTGAAAACATTGTCTGCTCTCTGTTACTGATAGAGGAGACTAGATTACTCAACGTGCTCTCCTCACACACTGAGCAGCACTTATGTCCATAAAATGGCCGCTGGGGGAGGATCATGTGACCAGATCAGCCTATCGTATCAGCCTCCTCCAACAGACAAGCAGCTCTCCTATGTGAGGAGTTTTAGTATTGGAGGCTGAGGACAGGTCTGGTCACTGCTCCTCCACCAGCGGCCATTGTATGGACAGAATGCTGCTCAGTGTGTGAGGAAAGCTGCACTAATAAGTGTAAATGGCCACCCCCTTTAATATACGTGCTTAAATATTTAAGGGGTGCAGTGAAAAATTTATATGCGAGCAAGTAAGGTTCAAATTTCGGTGTTAATTTCACTTAATATCATTGTGGCAGTGTAAAAAAAATGTTAATGCTCATTGATTAGTTGACGCCGACCCATGCACCAAAGAAGATGCCACATCTGTCGCTCACTAGATTGTTTTATGTTTAGGCTGCCCTCTACTGACAACTAGAGGAATCATTTGCAGGTCAAGTATGTAAATCTGCATGGTATAGCATTAGTACATGAAATTGGCCCACTAAGGGTCTTCTCTATGCAATTATAGCCTATTGTGAACTCCCATGCCCAATATATTTGAGTGTCGCTTGTACTATTTATTTGAGAAGCCTTATGAGTATAGTATGCCCTTATCAGAATGACAATGTTTGCAATAGGCATATACATTGTATGATATGTCATGGAACGCACTCAGCTGTAAAGTTCCAGGATTGACTGTGCATTGAAATCTAGGTGACAGCGGCGAGGCGGCTTCACTGTGTCCATGATCACATGATCCCGGTGCTGGTCACATGCTCTGACTGGGAGAATGGTGGCCAGGTGGTTCCGGCGTGTGGAACGCATACTGACTCTCCGGTCACGTGCTTCCTGTCACGTGTTTCCGGTGACCACGGATATCCGGTTGTGCTTGGAGCGCATGGGGCGTGCAAAAGAGACGGTTGCATCTAGTTTGGAATTGATTATTTGTGGTCCTCAAACAATCAACTCCATTCTAGCTGATTCACCATTGAGCCGTCTAGTTTGGAGTTGATTTTTTGAGGGCTCATTTTATCAGCTCCACTCTAGACGGCTCACTACTGAAGTGACTGGATCGGGGGGATATTTTGTGGATCTCATTCCAGCATCTCCACTCTAGCTGATTCACTGGTGAGGTGACTGGATCGGAGTGGATATTTTGAGGATCTCATTCCAGCATCTCCACTCTAGCTGATTCACTGGTGAAGTGACTGGATCGGGGGGATATTTTGTGGATCTCATTCCAGCATCTCCACTCTAGCTGATTCACTGGTGAGGTGACTGGATCGGGGGGATATTTTGTGGTCCTCATTCCAACATCTCCACTCTAGCTGATTCACTGGTGAGGTGACTGGATCGGAGTTGATCTTTTGATGATCTCTCTGCAGCTTCTCCATTCTAGACAGTTCAGTTTCTACACTGAAGTTCCTCAAAAAATCACTTCCAATGTCCAGAATGGAGCAGATTCCCGGATCCTCATAGCCTGCAATGTAGTGGAATTGGAATGTACACACATTGTAGATATATATCAGCCTTATAATTCTAATGATTTCATGTTTTTATTTTTTAAGTACTTGCTCAAACTGTTATATTTATTACGTATTTCCAAAGGGCAAAATTTTATTTTTTTCATGATTAATCAAACTTGCATTTTATTATCGCTTTTTGTAATATAAATAATCACACACAGCGCTGATCGTTCAGTTTTACGTGGGGAAAAACGTAACAAAGCGCAGCGACAGAGTCCTCATAATTTACAACATTGTATTGGAGTGGATTTTTTGAGGACCTCATTTTAGTAACTCCATTCTAGCTGATTCACCAGTGAGCCGTCTAGATAGGAGTAGATTTTTTGAGGACCTCATTTTAGTAACTCCATTCTAGCTGATTCACTAGTGAGCCGTCTAGATCGGAGTGGATTTTTTGAGGACCTCATTTTAGGAACTCCATTCTAGCTGATTCACTACTGAGCCGTCTAGATCGGAGTAGATTTTTTGAGGACCTTCCTATAGCCTTCACTCTGTACAGTTTGGTGCTGAGGTGACTGGAATCGAGTTTTCTCAAAGAGTGAGCGGAGCCTCGTGGGGAGTAACGTAACAAAGCGCAGCAACACAGTCCTCATAATTTACAACATTGTATTGGTGTGGATTTTTTGAGGACCTCATTTGAGCAACTCCATTCTAGCTGATTCACTAGTGAGCCGTCTAGATCGGAGTGGGTATGTTGAGGATTTCCCTGTAGCCTCCAAACTGTACAGGTGCTGAGGTGACTGGAATTGAGTTTTCTCAAAGAGTGAGCGGAGCCTCGTGGGGAGTAACGTAACAAAGCGCAGCAACACAGTCCTCATAATTTACAACATTGCATTGGTGTGGATTTTTGGAGGACCTCATTTGAGCAACTCCATTCTAGCTGATTCACTAGTGAGCCGTCTAGATCGGAGTGGGTATGTTGAGGATCTCCCTGTAGCCTCCAAACTGTACAGGTGCTGAGGTGACTGGAATCGAATTTTCTCAAAGAGTGAGCGGAGCCTCGTGGGGAGTAACGTAACAAAGCGCAGCAACACAGTCCTCATAATTTACAACATTGTATTGGTGTGGATTTTTTGAGGACCTCATTTGAGCAACTCCATTCTAGCTGATTCACTAGTGAGCCGTCTAGATCGGAGTGGGTATGTTGAGGATCTCCCCGTAGCCTCCAAACTGTACAGGTGCTGAGGTGACTGGAATTGAGTTTTTCAAAGAGAAGGTGTAGCCTCGCGGGGAAAAACATAGCAGAGTGCAGCCGACAGTCCTCATAATTTACAACATTGTATTGGAGTGGATTTTTTGAGGACCTCATTTGAGCAACTCCATTCTAGCTGATTCACTAGTGAGCCGTCTAGATCGGAGTGGGTATGTTGAGGATCTCCCTGTAGCCTCCAAACTGTACAGGTGCTGAAGTGACTGTGACTCGCCCCCTGGGCCGTGGGGCACTCGGATCCGGGCAATAGGGAACGATGGGGGTAGTAGTGGCAACCCGGTTCCGTGGCTCAGGGTGGTCAGGCCAGTGGTAGTCCGTTATGTGCTATTGATTATGTCCGACTACGCCACCCGTGGATTTGCGGTCATTAGGAACCGCCGCTGCAGGGCAGACCGCTGGGGCTGATGATATATGCAGCTGGGATGGTGTGACTCCCCACGGGAAGAGTGCGGCCCCAGGGCAGTGTGGTGGATGGTGGGAGTGATGGTAGTGAGAGTCCCGGTGCCGATAGTGCTGGAGGAGCAAGGAGCACACAGACAACAAGTTGCAGTCCAGGGTCTTTACTAAAACAGGTAAACTGACCCATAAACAGTTCCGGCTAGGAGGGGACCTGGATGTCTGAGAGCAACGGGGAAATTGGCCCTGGTCAGGGTGAGGGTGTAGGCCTACCGTGCTTTCTGCGCTCCTTCTGGCTATCTCCTCGTTATAGGGTAACAGCCCACGTTTCCGAGCTTTCCGTGTATTCTCGCCTGTATGGCCTGCGACGTGGGTTCCTTTCTGCTCCCAGCCTTGTACGGCTTTACTGGTCCCTTCGGTTGTGGCAGGGCCTCCAGGCTTCTTAGGCCAAGGAATATACAGTCCCTTGCGAACTGGTTATCTGCTGGAGAATGTGGAATCCTCCCAGCCTCAGACACCAAAGTCTGGTAAAGTAAGTCTTTTATCTGCCAAGACAGGCTCTCTTCGCCTCTTGTCTCTGGCTTGTGGCTCTCCTCCTGCCACACTTCCTCTTAGGTGCAGTGCAACTGTCTGTCCCTGCTCTGCTCTGGGACAAGTCTCAGTGCTGAGACAGGCCATCAAGTTCTCTCTAACCCTGCCCCCAGTACCAGCTTTTATAGGGGCAGCCTGCTCCCCCTACTGGCCTGAGACAGGAGGCATTGCATGCTAATGTTCCCCTGACCAGAGAACCTCCCCCTTGCTTTCAGACACAGCTTTAATTACACTTGTGGCATCCAGGCCAGGGTGACACATTCCCCCCTAGTAAAATTTAGTACTCCGGGACTAAACAGTAAACAAAGACAATATGCATAACTATGAAACATTATCAGGAAAGTGACGCACAGATTGAGTTCTTAAGGTCACAGTGTGGTCTTTGACCGGGTGTCCATATCACCAATACAACGGGGAGCCTTAACCAGGTGGGGGTCTGTCCTACCCCAAGTCCTTTACAGTCTTAGTTCATTCCTGGGTTAGGCTCCGAACGCAGTCCATACAAGGTCCTGGTTATAAAAAGTCCATAACCTGTGAGTCCTTACGGTAGCTGCAAGAAACTGAAACACAGAATTACCAGACATGCATGTAACTTGGCAAACAATTCAACATTTGGCAACAGGGTTATTTACAATCTTAGCGCGCTCTATATTTTCCAGCGAGCGGGTATCTGCCCCTTTGTGCTCCTGGTTGACCTCCTTAACCCACTGTCTGGTGGTGGACCAACCTGGCTTTCCCCACTAGCGTTAGGGGTACAGCTACCAGCTGGGTGTACAGGTAGGGCAGGCAGCTGTCTGCGGGTCCTTTGGCTTACCGCAGGCATGGCAGGCTCACTGTCAGCAGAGGGTTGACTCTCCTGGGCTGCTGGTACAGGCTCTTCTGCCTCTGGAACCGCTTGCTCCTCTTCACCTTCCGGCTCTGGTGTTGGTTGTTGCTGTGCTGGTTGCAGGAAATGCAGGACAGGTACCACTATGGCATCATTTATGCGAGTCCAGGACTGAGGGAACTCTCCGAGAACGGTGCTGATCATTTCTTCCTTGACCTCTGCGGGTTCAAGGTCACTCTGATCCTCTTCTGCACTACGGAGTTGCTCGGGGCACCTTTTGAGGTGGTCTCTGGAGACGACACTAGTGGTTTCTCCTCCGTCCTTGGTGATTATGCACACCTTTGGGTTGTCGTGGTCAGACTGCAGTACGGTGTAGGGTTCCCTTTCCCACTGGTCGTCCAACTTATGTAGCCTTCTCTTCCGCTTCAGGACTTGCTCACCAGGTTCTAGGGGACCAGCAGGGGCGTGTTGGTTGAAGAGTTTTTCTTGCCTCTCTCTCACCTGGGCCAGGCTCTTCTCCACACTCTCCTGTACCTTCTTGTACTGCAGTTGCCTTTCCGTATCCCAGTCCGCATCCGGGGAGGTGTCCTCAGGTATTAGGACTCCCATCTCCACGTCTACGGGCAGCTTACCTGGTCTAGCTCGCATCAGGTAAGCCGGGGTGCAGTTTGTAGCATTCACCGGGATATTGTTGTATAGGTCTATCAGGTCCGGCAGTTTTTCTGGCCACAGGCTGCGTTCCTCCAGGGGCAACGTCTTCAGGAGATCAATGACTATATTGTTCATCTTCTCACACATCCCGTTGGTTTGGGGGTGGTAAGGCGTTGTACGAATCTTCTTACAGCCATAGAGGTTGCAGAACTCCTGGAAGATTTCAGCCTCGAACGCAGGACCCTGGTCTGTCAGGACCTGTTCCGGATACCCGTGTGGACGGCAGAAATATTGCTGGAAGGCTCTGGCCGCTGTTTGGGCTGTCAAGTCTTTTACCGGGACCACCACGAGAAAACGGGAATAGTGGTCCACGATTGTCAGGGCGTAGATGTACCCTGACCGGCTTGGAGCCAACTTGACATGGTCTAGAGCTACCAGCTCAAGAGGCTGCGTGGTGACGATGGGCCTCAAGGGTGTCTTCTGGCTGGTGCGGTCCTTCCTCCTTAGGTGACAAGGGCCACAGTCTCTGCACCATTTTTCTACAGCACCTCTCATGCCGACCCAAAAGAATCTTCCTCTTAGCAGGAACTCCAGTTTCTTCCAACCGAAGAGCCCCGCTCTGTCATGGTAAGCCCCCAGGACCATAGCTGCATCTCGCCTTGGGACCACGACTTGCCAGCTCAGCTCGTGCGTCCGGTGGTTGACAATCCTTCTGCACAACTTGCCTTCGTAGAGGAACAGCTTGCTCTTCTCTTTCCATAGCTGCTTGGCTTCCTCTGGGGCATCTGGATCTAAGCGGCGTCTTTCCGGGTCAGCAGATCTTTCACCAGGCGGATTGCAGGGTCACTATCTTGGGTCTCGGCCCAGCTGTGGTGAGGTAGGGGATTGATCATCACGGTTGTTAGATCTCCTCCTTCACGCGGTGAGAGTATTGAGCGGCTCCATACCGGTGAAACGCGGGGAGTTCTACCTCCTCCAGCTCTTCTGGGTCTTCGTCACCTTCAGGTAAGTGAGGCATCCTTGATAGGGCGTCCGCGTTGGCATTGGTTTTGCCTGCCCGGTACTTGATCACGAAGTAATAGTTGGAGAGACGGGCCATCCACCGCTGTTCCAGGGCACCCAGTCTTGCATTGTCCAGGTGTGTCAACGGGGTGTTGTCCGTGTACACGGTGAACTTTGCGGAGGCCAGGTAATGCTTGAAGCGTTCCGTCACGGCCCACACCACCACCAAGAATTCTATCTTGAAGGAGCTGTAATTCTCCGGGTTCCTCTCGGTGGGCCTCAGCTTCCGGCTGGCGTACGCGTTCACCCTTTCTCTGCCCTGTTGGTTTTGGGACAGTACGGCTCCCAGTCCCACATTACTGGCATCTGTGTGGAGAATGAAAGGCTGGCCGTAATCAGGGTAGGCCAGGATCTCATCCCCCGTGAGGGCCATCTTTAGCTGGCGGAAGGACTCCTCTTCCGGTTTATCCCTCTTGAAGGGTGGCTTTTGACTTCTGGACTTAGACTGTCCGATCAGGAGGTCCTGCATAGGAGCTGCCATCTTAGTGAACCCGGGGATGAACCTTCGGTAGTAGCCTACCAACCCGAGAAACTGTCTCACGTCTTTGATGTTCGAGGGGCTTGGCCAGCTCTTGATTGCCGTGACCTTGTCAGGGTCGGGGGCCACTCCTTCCGCGCTTACCACGTGCCCGAGGTACTGGACCTTCGGTTTCAGCAGGTGACACTTCGATGGTTTCACCTTCAGGCCATAGCCTGCCAGGGCTTCGAACACCTCGGCCAGGTGCTTTAGGTGGTCCTCGTAGGTCTTCGAATAGACGATCACGTCGTCCAGGTAAAGGAGAACCGTCTCGAAGTTTCGGTGCCCTAGACAGCATTCCATCAGCCGCTGGAAGGTCCCTGGTGCATTGCAGAGCCCGAAAGGCATGCAGTTGAATTCGCTCAGTCCCATCGGGGTGGTGAAGGCGGTCTTCTCCTTGTCAGCCTCTGCCACAGGAACCTGCCAGTACCCGCTAGTAAGGTCCAAAGTAGAAAAGAAGTTAGCTGATTTTAGTGCGGCTAAAGACTCCTCTATTCTAGGCAGCGGATATGCGTCTTTGTGGGTGATACGGTTGATTTGTCTATAGTCCACGCACATTCTCATGGTGCCGTCTTTCTTTTTCACCAGAACCAAGGGGGCTGCCCAGGGGCTACAGCTATCTCGAATGACCCCAGCTTCTTTCATTTCTCTTAGCATGCTCTTTGCGTTCTGATAATGTGCAGGGGGTACAGGTCTGTGTCTCTCTTTTATTGGTGGGTGGCTCCCTGTGGGGATGTGGTGTTCTATCCCTTTTACTCTGCCGAAGTCTAGCGGGTGCTTACTAAAGACTCTCTCGTACTCCTGTACCACCCGGTAGACTCCTTGTTCTTGGTGCAGGGGAGTGGAGTCAGCACCCACGTGGAGTTTCTGGCACCAGTCCTCCTTTTGTTTCTGGGAGCCATTACTCTCCGCCTGAGGAGATGGAGGCAAGGGTTCCACGGCCCTGATAGCTTTGTGTTCGACCACAAACAGCTTGGCGAGTGTAGCGTACCTGGGTAAGTGTACCTCCCTCTCCCCAATGTTGAGAATGAGGATGGGCACCCTCCCATGACGGACATCAACCACCCCCCGGGCTGTCAAAATGGTGGGCCTGCTGTCTGAGTACACGGGTTCTACCATGGCTTGGTAGTCTCTACCTCTCAACCCGATTGCAGTCCGACACCAGATCATCATTTCACTTTTGGGAGGCATGGAAATGGGGAATGGGTTACTCAGTCTTACGCTACCGATCTCACCACCAGACAGTTCTACCTGCTGCCGTCTCATCAGGGCTTTTATCTCCTTGTTGAGGACTCTCTGTTGGCTGGAACTAGCATTCACCGCCACCAGTTGTAAGATTACAATTACCTCTGAAAGACAATTTTCAATCACGTTAGTACCCACAGTTATTTTAGGGTGACTTTCACGACGGTCAATGTCCACAATAATCACTCCCTGTGTCGGTAGTTCAACTTTACCAATTTTAATGGTCATCTCCTTGAACCCCATCTGCGGCACGGGTAAGCCGTTACTGGCGATGATGCTCAAGTTACTGTCTGGATACCGTGTGATATCAGCATCAGTCCAATACTGCTTAAAAAGTACATAAGGGATAGTGGTTACTTGTGACCCAGTATCCAGCAAGGCGCTCATGGGGATACCGTCCAGCACCACGGGTAAAACCGGGCGCCCCCCAACGTACTTATTACGCCAATTGTAAGGGCCTGGTGATCTTATGCCTGGGGGTTGGCCCTCTGCCCCAGGTTGGACCCGTTTAAATTACAGTACCTGGAAATGTGTCCGGGCTGGTTGCATCGACGGCAAATGGGCTGTCCACCCTCTGCGTAGCGGTCTGTGGGCCTCCCTCGGAACGACGGGATCCTCCTCTGTCGACGCCACGGGACATCCTCCAGACTTGAAGCCAGCTCGATGGGTCTTGACGGGTCCACTTGCAACGCCTGGACGGTCCTGGTCAACGCCGCGACGCTCCTGGTCAGCTCCTGGACTTGGTGGTGCAGGTCTTTCGACGGGGCTTGGTTCAGGGCCTGTGCATCAGCCCCCACGGGATCCATAGAGGAGGGCGCCGCCTCCTGGTGGTTGGTGAGAGCAGGGCGCCGGGGGTTTATAGCGCCACTGGTTGCAGATTCACGGAGCACCCTTATGGCCCTGTCCTTAAATTGGGCAAAGGTCAGGTCGGGGTTCTGAAAGAACATGAGGCGCAGTTGGGCCCTGTGGGCGCTAGACAGCTGACCTTCTATGAATTGTTCTGTTAGCAGCTTATCCGTTTCCTGCACACTGCCAGGGTCAGTTTGTTGAATAGCCCTCAGGGCTTCCTGCAGATTTAGGGCATAGTCTCTGATGCTGTCCTGTGCCCGCTGCTTACACCCATAGAACCTCATTTTAATTTCAGCGGAGGTACGTGTGTCAAAGGTACCCCGCAGCCGGGCCAGAATACCCTTCACAGTTCTTTTCTCCTCAGTGGGCCATGATTTTACCTCCCTCTGGGCTGCGCCAGTTAACTGCCCTGTTAATATGCTGACCTTCTGTTCCTCTGTCAGGGGGTAAACTTGGAACAAACTGTATAGCCTTTCCTTGAAGTCAGTTAGGGCATGGGGCTCCCCTGAGTATTTGGGCAGCCAGGCCGCTCCAGGGATGTAGGGCAGGGAAAAGGGCATCACCGCTGCTGCAGCTGCGTTGGTGGTAGTGGGCACCTCTGTATACGACATCTTTCTCCCCCCTAGTTAAGCGTGGCCTACCTTCCGACGATCCTCTTCTGTAGGCCGCGGCTCCACTGCTGCTGCTATGGACGAGGACCTGGCGTCGCGCTCCGATGACGTCAGCGTCGCTCTCTCTCCCTTCCAGGACCTTGCGCAGCGTCAGTGCGTGGGGCGGAGCTTCGGATCTCGCGCGGTTTTGACGTCCACGCCCCTCTTCTTCCCGCGCGGCGTCCTGAAGATGGCGTCTGATGGCGGGAAGCAGCTGCGGATGGCGGGAAGACGGCAGAAAACGGCGAGAAACGGTCCAAGATGGCGTCTGATGGCGGGAATCGGCTCCGGATGGCGGGAAACTTCGCCACAGGTAAGTTACAAAAGTCTTTTTCAGGCACACAGTACCCGGTGGTTGCGGGCACGAAATCCTGCCGACTACGCCAAAGCTGACTCGCCCCCTGGGCCGTGCGGCACTCGGATCCGGGCAATAGGGAGCGATGGGGGTAGTAGTGGCAACCCGGTTCCGTGGCTCAGGGTGGTCAGGCCAGTGGTAGTCCGTTATGTGCTATTGATTATGTCCGACTACGCCACCCGTGGATTTGCGGTCATTAGGAACCGCCGCTGCAGGGCAGACCGCTGGGGCTGATGATATATGCAGCTGGGATGGTGTGACTCCCCACGGGAAGAGTGCGGTCCCAGGGCAGTGTGGTGGATGGTGGGAGTGATGGTAGTGAGAGTCCCGGTGCCGATAGTGCTGGAGGAGCAAGGAGCACACAGACAACAAGTTGCAGTCCAGGGTCTTTACTAAAACAGGTAAACTGACCCATAAACAGTCCCGGCTAGGAGGGGACCTGGATGTCTGAGAGCAACGGGGAAATTGGCCCTGGTCAGGGTGAGGGTGTAGGCCTACTGTGCTTTCTGCGCTCCTTCTGGCTATCTCCTCGTTATAGGGTAACAGCCCACGTTTCCGAGCTTTCCGTGTATTCTCGCCTGTATGGCCTGCGACGTGGGTTCCTTTCTGCTCCCAGCCTTGTACGGCTTTACTGGTCCCTTCGGTTGTGGCAGGGCCTCCAGGCTTCTTAGGCCAAGGAATATACAGTCCCTTGCGAACTGGTTATCTGCTGGAGAATGTGGAATCCTCCCAGCCTCAGACACCAAAGTCTGGTAAAGTAAGTCTTTTATCTGCCAAGACAGGCTCTCTTCGCCTCTTGTCTCTGGCTTGTGGCTCTCCTCCTGCCACACTTCCTCTTAGGTGCAGTGCAACTGTCTGTCCCTGCTCTGCTCTGGGACAAGTCTCAGTGCTGAGACAGGCCATCAAGTTCTCTCAAACCCTGCCCCCAGTACCCGCTTTTATAGGGGCAGCCTGCTCCCCCTACTGGCCTGAGACAGGAGGCATTGCATGCTAATGTTCCCCTGACCAGAGAACCTCCCCCTTGCTCTCAGACACAGCTTTAATTACACTTGTGGCATCCAGGCCAGGGTGACACAACTGGAATTGAGTTTTTCAAAGAGTGAGCGGAGCTTCGCAGGGAGAAACATAACAGAGCGCAGCAACACAGTCCTCATAATTTACAACATTGTATTGGAGTGGATTTTTTGAGGACCTCATTTGAGCAACTCCATTCTAGCTGTTTCACTAGTGAGCTGTGTAGATCGGAGTGGATTTTTTGTGGACCTCATTTTAGTAACTCCATTCTAGCTGATTCACTAGTGAACCATCTAGATCGGAGTGGGTATTTTGAGGATCTCCCTGTAGCCTCCAAACTGTACTGTTTGGTGCTGAGGTGACTGGAATCGAGTTTTTCAAAGAGTGAGCGGAGCTTCGCAGGGAGAAACATAACAGAGCGCAGCAACAGATTCCTCATAATTTAGAACATTGTATTGGAGTGGATTTTTTGAGGACCTCATTTTAGCAACTCCATTCTAGCTGATTCACTAGTGAGCTGACGCGCCCCCTGGGCCAGTGCTGTTTGGGGATACCCGGAGCCGGATCAGATGGGGGTTGTAGTCTCCGAGTGGCGGTGACCCGGTCCGTGCCCAGGGTGTCAAACTCAGTGTGTGGCAGTCCTTACAGATGTTGTTGGATGTTCTTTGTGTCGACTACGCCACCCGTTGATTTGCGGTCAAAAGGCCGCCGCTGCAGAAGGGTCCGCTGAGGCTGGTGGTGTGTGTGCAGCTGTGGTAGTATAACCCCCAACGGGAGGGGTATGGCCTCAGGGGGTCAGATGTAGAGGATGGTGGTTGTGGAGGTGCAGTGTGGATGGTAAGAAGACTCAGAGTCGGGCTGTGCAGTTCAGGGTTTTTACTTACTGCTGTTCTTATGGTCACTCTGGCCTTGAGTGACCACCCGAGCCGTGCTGCGTCCACCAGGTCCTGGACTCGTCCAACCCCCAAGCAATTCTGGAGCGTGATCCTGAGCTCCCTTTCTGACTTTCCTTTCTACGGCCGTTCCCACCAGGGATCCACTTATGTCCGGCTTCCTCGGGTCTCTTGTTGGTTAAACCCTTTTCTCTGGGTTCCCTGACCCTATACTCGGTGTGCCTTCTCAGTGGATTTAGTGAGGGTCGTGGCATATCCTGCCCACGACCTCCGGTTCCTGGCTAAGGTGTGCTTTGCCTCTGCCAGCTTGGGATCCGGTACCCTTGTGCCAACCCTTCACCCTTCTGGTCTGATTTTAGGTTCTTGGGGTTCCTTCTTCTTTTCCCCTCTGGTTCTTTCTTTTCTCCTCTCTCTCTCTTGGCCTTGGAGCTGGCTGAGCCTCTCTGCTCTACTCCTCTACAAAGACTGACTGTCTGACCCTGTTCTAAGATGGTTCCCACCTTATATACTCCCTCTATGTGTGAGCTCAGGTGACCAGCACCCAATGAGCTCCTATCTTTACCCAGACTGCTCCCTCTATCTGCCCCTACACTACTGGGATGTTCCACCCCCCTCCCACTCCAGCCAGGGACAGACGCTGTCGTACCTGCACATGTATCTGGTGGGAGTACAGTAGTTCTGTCCCTCGGTAATGGGATGTATGTAGTGTATGCAGCTAGCTGAGCTCAGTCCCACACTCCATCCTTACCCGGGAGTGGAATACCACACCTCTGGGTTGAGGTGCAATACCCCTGTAGCAGCCGAGTCCTCAGGGTGCTACATTCCCCCCTGGTAAATCACAGCACGTCCTCGGGCTGTAAGAGAATAAAAACATCCACAAACATACAATTTTTTCATAAAACATAAACATATAAAACATCATATATATTAGCAGCAATAAACTTTTTTTTTTTTTTTCTTGTTCCTCCGGCCACGGTGCGACTTGTGACCGGGTAAAGTGCAACAGTCTATTCTTGAAAAACAGTTTTCCTATAAAACCAGTAGGGGGCGCCTTAGAAAGCGCAACTATATACAAGGGGAAATGGCCGCTCTCAGTCCTCGGTCAGTGGGAATAGGGACACACGGGTTGCAGTTCACACTTGTCCCAACGGGGAACATCTTTAAATCAGCAACAGTTCACTGTACCCCGACGGGTAACTATATACAGTCTCTCTTTACCGTACTTTAATGACGGCGTCCTCCTGCTCCTTCTTTGTATTCTTCAGACCCGTCCGGGTCCTCTTGCTCCTCCCCACACCGCAGCTCCTCCTCCGTCAGCCGGTGTACATGGAGGGCGTAGGGTCCTTTGGCACACTTGTGCCGGGTAAAGGTGACCTCATCCCCTACATATAGGTCACGACCTCTGTGTCCCTCCGGCAGATGGCTTTCTACGTCTCTGCGGGTGACAAAGACGTCGCCGGGGGTATGATGGTCTCTTATGAAACCCCAACCGTGCTGCATATGAAATTTAATCGCAGTCCCGGTGGTACGGGGACCATGAACTGCACGGGGGTCTCTCCTGGTCCGGCTCTTCTGCTCCGCGCTCCGCACCTGCATCTGTTTCTCACGGACCCGCCTCTCTCTTCGTTCTCGTTCGAAGACTGCCAACTGCTGGCGGCAGCACTCCACACGCTCCGCTGCGGCTGCCCGTGTTTCTTGAGTGAACCCCATGAGGTCTTCTCCGGTGGGGTCCCACTCGAACTGTGCTTCTTCCAGCGGGAGCGGGGTTCTCCTGACGGGCTTCGGAGCCGGAATCAGGGGCTCGCACAGGGGCCTTGCTTTTTGGAGTTCCAGTTGGTAGTACTCCTGTGGCCATATAAAAGGCTGCCCATCCGGGCACGTGTGCTGGGCAAATAGATCTTCACCCAGGTGCGGCACTCGAGATGTTGAGGGCGCGGTGATGGTAGCAGCGCCCGGGTTGACCAGGCCTTGCGACCAGGCTTGGGGCACCCTAAAGGTAAAGGGCACCGTAAGGACGGCGGCGCCCGGGGTTACTCGGCCCTGCGACCAGGCCGGTGGCTCCGCGGAGGTAGGGGGCGCTGTTGGAATTGCGGCGCCCGGGGGTACTAGACCTTGCGACCAGGCCGGTGGTGTTTCCTGCTTTGCCGCGCTCAGGGTTGAGGCGCGTGACGTCACAGGGGTCGCTGCCGCGGCTTCTGCTTGAGGCCTAGTCTGGAGCGGTGACGGTGCAGCGACGGGCACGGCAGGGGGAATTTCGGGCTCTGCGACGGGGAGCTGGGGCAGGCTCACGGTTTCTCGGGTCGGGGTAGTGACGTCCCCTTTACCTGCCTCCGTCTGTTCAGCTCCCTCCTCGGCGCCGTCTCCGGCCTTCACTCCTCCTGCACCATCCTCAGAGGCGGTCTGTCTCCTCGTCTCGGGTGGCGTGCTCCGCTGACGGGTTCCGGTCTGCTGGGCCATCTCTCGGCTCCACTCCGCCAGCGTGTCTCGCTGCACCTGGGCCATCCTCCGTGCGAGGCCCTCCAGCGCGGTCTGTGCACACTCCCGGTCTCGGGGGAGCTGTGCCAGGATCTCCACCAGACCT
Source organism: Phyllobates terribilis (assembly GCF_046119375.1). NCBI lineage: Eukaryota > Metazoa > Chordata > Amphibia > Anura > Dendrobatidae > Phyllobates > Phyllobates terribilis. Next base: position 4,466,169 of record NW_027362833.1, read on the forward strand.
AGTGGGGTGGTTGCTTGCAGCAGGCTCCTGACCACTGGGTCGGTGCTGCCTGACTCTCCCTCCATCTCCGGGTGTGCTTTCTCCATACTCCTCTCCAGACTTCTTGTCTCCGGGTGCGCTCTCTCCAGACTCCTCCAGGCTGCACCCATCTTCGCTCTTTTGTTCTGTCTCCGCCCACATTGAGGGTGGTCCCGGGGCAACTTGGTGATTGTCAGTTCCAGGGGCAGTTCCCTCACGCTGATGGACATCTCTAGCATCACAGTCTCTGTTGGTGGGGGCGGTTTCCGCTTTTGGCGCCATTCTTCGACCTGGCCCACGATGGGAGGTGGCCTCCTGCCACCCTCTGGCACGCCCATAATGGCGTCCGCTCTTCCAAGGCGGGAAATCTTCTGAAATGGCGGGAATCGTCTCCCAGTGGCGGGAAACTCCGTGGATGGCGGGAAAAAGCTGCAGATGGCGGGCAACCGGCGGGAAACGATCCGTGATGGCGTCCGATGGCGGGGACCCTCCGGAACCGGCGGGAGACTTCTTTTTGAGGTAAAGGTGAACTTTTCTTCAGGCACGCAGTACCCGGTTGTTGCGGGCACGTTATCCTGCCGACTACGCCAAAGTTGACGCGCCCCCTGGGCCAGTGCTGTTTGGGGATACCCGGAGCCGGATCAGATGGGGGTTGTAGTCTCCGAGTGGCGGTGACCCGGTCCGTGCCCAGGGTGTCAAACTCAGTGTGTGGCAGTCCTTACAGATGTTGTTGGATGTTCTTTGTGTCGACTACGCCACCCGTTGATTTGCGGTTAAAAGGCCGCCGCTGCAGAAGGGTCCGCTGAGGCTGGTGGTGTGTGTGCAGCTGTGGTAGTATAACCCCCAACGGGAGGGGTATGGCCTCAGGGGGTCAGATGTAGAGGATGGTGGTTGTGGAGGTGCAGTGTGGATGGTAAGAAGACTCAGAGTCGGGCTGTGCAGTTCAGGGTTTTTACTTACTGCTGTTCTTTTGGTCACTCTGGCCTTGAGTGACCACCCGAGCCGTGCTGCGTCCACCAGGTCCTGGACTCGGCCAACCCCCAAGCAATTCTGGAGCGTGATCCTGAGCTCCCTTTCTGACTTTCCTTTCTACGGCCGTTCCCACCAGGGATCCACTTATGTCCGGCTTCCTCGGGTCTCTTGTTGGTTAAACCCTTTTCTCTGGGTTCCCTGACCCTATACTCGGTGTGCCTTCTCAGTGGATTTAGTGAGGGTCGTGGCATATCCTGCCCACGACCTCCGGTCCTGGCTAAGGTGTGCTTTGCCTCTGCCAGCTTGGGATCCGGTACCCTTGTGCCAACCCTTCACCCTTCTGGTCTGATTTTAGGTTCTTGGGGTTCCTTCTTCTTTTCCCCTCTGGGTCTTTCTTTTCTCCTCTCTCTCTCTTGGCCTTGGAGCTGGCTGAGCCTCTCTGCTCTACTCCTCTACAAAGACTGACTGTCTGACCCTGTTCTAAGATGGTTCCCACCTTATATACTCCCTCTATGTGTGAGCTCAGGTGACCAGCACCCAATGAGCTCCTACCTTTACCCAGACTGCTCCCCCTATCTGCCCCTACACTACTGGGATGTTCCACCCCCCTCCCACTCCAGCCAGGGACAGACGCTGTCGTACCTGCACATGTATCTGGTGGGAGTACAGTAGTTCTGTCCCTCGGAAATGGGATGTATGTAGTGTATGCAGCTAGCTGAGCTCAGTCCCACACTCCATCCTTACCCGGGAGTGGAATACCACACCTCTGGGTTGAGGTGCAATACCCCTGTAGCAGTCGAGTCCTCAGGGTGCTACAGAACCGTATAGATCGGAGTGGATTTCTTGAGGATCTCCCTGTAGCCTCCAAACTGTACTGTTTGGTGCTGAGGTGACTGGAATCGAGTTTTTCAAAGAGTGAGCGGAGCTTCGCAGGGAGAAACATAACAGAGCGCAGCAACAGAGTCCTCATAATTTACAACATTGTATTGGAGTGGATTTGTTGAGGACCTCATTTGAGCAACTCCATTCTAGCTGATTCACTAGTGAGCCGTATAGATCGGAGTGGATTTTTTGAGGACCTCATTTGAGCAACTCCATTGTAGCTGATTCACTAGTGAGCCGTATAGATTGGAGTGGATTTTTGAGGACCTCATTTGAGCAACTCCATTCTATCTGATTCACTAGTGAGCCGTCTAGATCGGTGTGGATTTTTAGATGATCTCCCTGTAGCCTCTATTCTGTACAGTTCATTGGTGACCTGAGTAGAATGGAGTTGCTGGAGTGATGTCCTCATAAGATCAAATCCAATCTAGACGCCTCATGACTGAAACCTCCAGAATGGAGTTAATTCCAGGAGCTCCTCATAGATTCCAATCTCATGGCATAGGAATTATAAATGTATGTATGCATTGTCACTTTTTGTGACATACATAATTACAAACAGCACTGATTGTTCAGTTTTGCTCAAATTTGACTTTTACTGTATTTCCACCAGTCCCAGCCACAGCAGCGACATTTCTGAAGAGTGGGCGGAGCTAGACAACATTTATGTGATCATTTCTGCCACATTTGTGATATAAATTATGATAATGTCCAGCCGCTCTTCATAATGCTGGTGCTGACCAGGACTGGTGGACAAACAAGAAAAGTAAAATTTTATCAAACATGAACAATCAGAGCTTTGTGTAAGTTTTTAAACTATGAAAAGTGATAATATAAAAAACCAACAAATTTTTTAATTTAACAAAAAAAAAGTTTTCTACCTCTCACATTTTATTAAATACTGGCATGCAAAATTTGTTTCTTCATGAATTGTGGTTGTAATCTTGTATAATGTCTGCCAAGAAATAATAAAACACCCTGCAGCAACTCCAATCTATATTTTTTTTGTTTTCTTTTACATTTTAGCCCCTTTTTGTAATACAATCTTACTATTAGCACCATATAGTAGTTTTGGCCAACATCTTGTAGTAATGTCCCCATCATGGTTCCTATCTTGTGCTTATGTCCCCCATCATGGTACTCATCTTGTTTTATTGTCTCCCATCATGGCCATCTTGTAGAAATATCCTCCTACCTGGTCCCCTTTTTGTAGCAATCTCACCATTCGGCTCCCTATCTCACAGTAACGTGTCCCTTCCTGGTCCCCTTTTTGTAGTAATGTCTCTTTGCAGTAATGTCAAGATCCTGATCCTCATCTTCTAGTACTGTTCCCATCCTGGTCCCCTGCAGACATTAGCTGCTGGCCTGTGATTGACCCACAGTTGGCATTGGTATAGCTGAGCAAAGAGCTTGTCTGTGCACGGCGCCTGCAATATGTTCCACTGAAAAAGTGCTGACGTGCCACAATCCTCAAGGTGTATGGTGCCTGCGGCCTGCATGAAGCAGCCTCTGTGGCCAAATGTTTGAGACCCCCACTCGAGTCTATAAAGCTACAGCTGCCAATCAAGATACAGGGTGCCATGATATACTGAGGGGCTGCGATTGGCTTGATTAGTTATTCTGTGATGACAGATTCTCTTTACACCCCGAGTGATTTCAGACCAATCACCTATTCTGTGTAGAAGTGATACAGATTTACAAGACAGTGACTTGAAGGGTCAACGTGATATTTGAAATTTTTTCTCAACATTTTATTTCAGTTATATTTTCAAGCAGATCAGGGGGTGTTCATATCCTGAGCCGACCATAAGCTGCCCCCAAAAAACTCACTGTCTTCACCGAGGGGTGCGCAGTTCAGGCAAAAGAAACGTATACACAGTCCATAATATGGATATCCATGGAAAATGGAGGGCTTGTAGTGATCGATGGGTTATTGCATTGTGGGGTGGCTAGGTTCTGCTTGAAAGTATAAGGACATTCACAAATGAAAAAGATATCATACAAGGTTTACTTAAGTCTTGCAAATAAGAAAACAGGTGTACTGGTGTGATAATTCTAAAAATACAGGTGCATCTCACTAAATTAGAATATCATCAAAAAGTTAATTTATTTCAGTTCTTCAATACAAAAAGTGAAACTCATATAGAGTCATTACAGACAGAGTCATCTATTTCAAGTGTTTATTTCTGTTAATGTTGATGATTATGGCTTACAGCCAATGAAAACACAAAAGTCATTATCTCAGTAAATTAGAATAATTAACAAAAAACACCTGCAAAGGCTTCCTAAGCATTTAACAAGGTCCCTTAGTCTGTTTCAGTAGGCTCCACAATCATGGGAAAAACTGCTGGCTTGACAGATGTCCAGAAGGCAGTCACTGACACACTCCACAAGGTATCAGAGTCTGGAGGAAGAGTGGAGAGGCCACAATCCAAGCTGCTGGAGGTCTAGTGTGAAGTTTCCACAATCAGTGATGGTTTGAGGAGCCATGACATCTTCTGGTGTAGGTCCACTCTGTTTTATCAAGACCAAAGTCAGCGCAGCCGTCTACCAGGACATTTTACAGCACTTCATGCTTCCCTCTGCCGACAAGCTTTTTGGAGATGGAAATGTCATTCTCAAGCAGGACTTGGCCCCTGTCCACACGGCCAAAAGTACCAGTACCTGGTTTACACACAACAGTATCACTGTGCTTGATTGGCAGAAAACTCACCTGACCATAACCCCATAGAGAATCTATTATAGAGAATCTATGGGGTATTGTCGAGAGGAAGACTAGAGACACCAGACCCAACAATGCAGACGAGCTGAAGGCTGCTATCAAAGCCATCTGGGCTTCCATAACACCTCAGCAGTGCCACAGGCTGATCGCCTCCATGCCACATTGCCGCATTGATGCAGTAATTGATGCAAAAGGATCCCAGACCAACTATTGAGGGCATTTACTGACCATACATTTCAGTAGGATAACATTTCAGATTTTAAAATAATTTTTCAAGCTGTTATAAAGTATTCTAATTTACTGAGATAATGACTTTTGTGTTTTCATTGGCTGTAAGCCATAATCATCAACATTAACAGAAATAAACACTTGAAATAGATCACTCTGTGTGTAATGACTCTATTAGACAACCAACAGAAGATTAGACCCCTAAAATATAACTTTTATTCGAATATGCTAAAAAGGACTCAGTAGTCACCATAACAACAAACACAAAAACAAGACAAAATGCCAGGGAACAGGGATAAGTCACACATCAGTCAGGAAGGATTACGGGCTCTATCTGTCCCTATTTTGTCCCTAAATTCTCTCCCTTCCTGACAGCGGAGGTTGGCACCCTAATTTTTGCTCCGTGGCGCCCCCGCTCAACGTTGGTGTCCCTTATATCCCTGGTAAATATCTATCTTTATATTTAAAAAACCACAATCGTGAATAAAAGATAGAGAAAAGTGAACGTACAGATTAAGAAGCCGACAATTCATCATAGATATGCATTTAAGGAGACCCAAGGGAGAGAATTTAGGGACAAAATAGGGACAGATAGAGCCCGTAATCCTTCCTGACTGATGTGTGACTTATCCCTGTTCCCTGGCATTTTGTCTTGTTTTTGTGTTTGTTGTTATGGTGACTACTGAGTCCTTTTTAGCATATTCGAATAAAAGTTATATTTTAGGGGTCTAATCTTCTGTTGCTTGTCTAGTCTTGCAATTGGGCCCCGCTTATACATCCCTTGTTCAGGTGTGTAATGACTCTATATAATATGACTTTCACTTTTTGTATTGAAGAACTGAAATAAATTAACTTTTTGATGATATTCTAATTTAGTGAGATGCACCTGTAGATAAAAGGGTTTAACTTGAATTGACGTCATAGCACAGACCTGCATCAACTCAGCTTAAACAGAACAAAACCCATAGGACCCTATTCATCATAGTTTTTACTCCAGAATTCTGTTATAAAATGCTCAATCGTATAATTTGGATGCAACTGAAGACTATGTAAAAATGTTGCAACTTTTTCCTTTCTAATGGCATTTTTATCGGTAAGTGGGCAGGGTTGTGATGACTGCTGTTTGGCAACTTCATCATGAGCAGCGGTGGTCGCTACAAATCCTCCTCCAGTAAGTGGCATAGCGCATGGAGGCGCTGTCCAGCCATCAGACGCTTCTGATGAATATGTCTCTTAATGAATCAGGAGCTGCGTCCTTCACCTCCGCCCTCTCATCAAGACATTAATCAGGTGCATAGTTCTTTAAGGTGACAATGCAGCAATTTAGCTCGAGTAGTTAATATTTTGTATGCATTTATGTACATAAATGACATAGCCGAGTGCTGTGATGGCCTATTTTTATTAGTCCTATACAGAATCCATAAATGGACGGACCGACCTGTGCTAAGCATACGTGAAAATTATTTTATCAAACATGGACATAGTCTTTCCTAAGTAACATTGGGGTCCCTGGTGGTCCTAACCTCAGCAACTTATATTTTTTCCAATATGACAGTAACAGTGTGTCCCTCCCCAGCCTGTGTTTATGTACTCTATGTAATGTAACCTGCTTTAGTGTAAGGGGTGTAAGGCTATGTGCCCACGATGCAGAAATGCTCAGTTTCCGCATCTCCCTGGCAGAAAAAACGCATGCGGATTGCACATGCGGATTGCACATGCGGATGTGAAGCGTTCTTCACTTGCATTTCCGCATGCGGGTTGACAAGCGCTTTCCAAGCGATTTTAACATCACTTGGAAAGTGCTTGACAACTTGGTCACACTATATAAATCCATGCAACCGGCATGGATTTTTATAGTGTGACCGAAAGAATGGTAAAAAATAAATCTATACTTACCTTCTGATGGCCCCCGCTGTCTTGCTTCGCTCCGTCCTGGCTGCCGGCAGCGCGCGGTACACTGAAGGACCTGCCGTCATATGACTGACGTCAGCGCAGGTCCTTCAGTCCACAGCACGCTGCCGGCAAGTGAAGAAAGGGGCACCGCGAGCCATCAGAAGGCAAGAATAATATTTATTTTTTATTTTATTCTTTTTTTCACAGGTTCTATGGTACCCAGGTCCGGAAGAGAGTCTCCTGTCCTCCACACCCGGGTGCCATCCGCACATAGAAACGCATATTATCCATGTGTGCAAATGTGCGGACACAGATGATATGCGTTTCAATGCAAGTCAATGGCGGCAATTATGCTGCGTGTCCGCAAAATTAATGGACATGCTGCGGATTATCATTCCGGAAAAATACGCAGCATGTGCACAGCACGGATTATCATTGGGGAACATGGCAGGCCTTCTACCATGCATTTAAGCGTTTCTGCAGCGTTTTTGCCGGTGCTTAAATGCATCGTGGGCACACAGCCTAACAGCGTGTCCCTCCCCTGTGTTCATGGACTGTAATGTTATCAGGCCTAGGTCAACATCTCTTGTTGCATCTAGAGGGTGTGAACCCTTCCCCCATCCAGGGGCTGATCCCAGTAGACAGAACAATAGACTCATGTTTGGCCCAGTCAGTTGCGTGGGGCCTCCCGATGCTGGAGGGTCTCAGGCTGCGGCCAGATCCTCCTGGCGTGTGTGGATTGATAGAAGCCGCCACGTGGGACTGTGTTGTGTCCCTCATCTGCTGGATCCATTGAACTTATCCAAGGACTATTTCTATATTTTCCCTGGCCGGGGGCGCCCCTGGACTTGTTTCTGCTGTTATATAGCAAAAAGGAACCAAATACAGAGTATATGGCAAAGAATCAAAAAACTTTATTGTAAACAATATACAGAAAAGACATACATGATTAAAAAGGACGACACACAGACAACCAAACTGGGTGACACATATACAACATAATAATAGATGTTAAATATCTATTGGGATAAAGTACAAGAAGTGCTAGTATTCAAGTCATTTATGCACTGGTACAAAATTATGGCACATTTCATCACTATGGATATGTACCACGTGCCATATGGCCTATAGTGCCCTATGAAAGAAAGCTAAAGAAATATATTGCACTCTTACCCACATTAGATCAGCACCCAGAATAAACAAGGACCTCAATGCGTGTTTCGCGTGGTATATCCTATGGATTCCTCGGGGGGGATTGTTTAATAGGACATTCCATGTCTTTTTAAATATACTTTTGGTCCGTTCCAGTCACGTGACCGCAGGCCCTAATCATCTCCTGGACCATCAGCGCATGCACGCTGAACCGCCCGAGCCAGATACGTCACGCACGGCCATCAAGGTGAACCACGCATGACAGGGAACCAGGACTCGTTGCCATGGCCACCCTCACACCGGCCACGCAGCCCCCCTGGATGCCCCTCTACCCAGCCCATGCCCCCCTCACACCAGCCACGCAGCACCCCTGGATGCCCCTCTACCTAGCCCATGCCCCCCTCACACCAGCCACGCTGCCCCCTGGAGGCCTCTACAACATTTATTCACATGGTCAGCTCTCCCCACCTCAGTCCACTCCGGATCAGCATCAGTCCTCACAGCAGAACGCTGAACACGAGCTCCTCAGCAGAGCCATAGCCAGGGCACAGGTTGTTACACAGCTCAGTACAGGAACCTCAGCCGAGTCCTGGAACTCTTTTTATTAGAAAAGTATAAAACAAACCATAAAACACACTGCACAAAGAACAAATTGCAAAACACAAACAAGTCCAAATTATAATGTCCAGTATGAATTAAAAGGCAAAAATGTCCTGCAATGTTCATGGAACATAAAACGTCATTTCCAAAAGTCCCCCCCAGCAAGGGAAGACCTTAACCCTTTTTTTCCAAAAATATCCCCTTCCAACATTCACTCCACATTCATACCTAAACCTCCAAAACAAAACAACAAACTGGCCCAGTTTTTTTTTTTTGTTCCCACTCCCAACACCCAAGGTCCCACGATAGTCTGTGGCCTCATCACACCAGGGTCCCACTAAAGTTTGTGGCCCACAAAGATACCAGGTCCTTTTGCCTTTTTTCCCATCCATTTTAGGATGTCCAAACCACCAACCCATCCACCAAAACCCCTCCCCCCCTCCCCCCTGAAACCCCCCACCCAACCTACACTAAACCCCCCCCAAACACACATCATAATACACAGACATATAAAAAATAATATACGCAACTTTATAACACTACAATAAACCTAAAAAACTTAATCACATTACCATATACAACAACCATGAACCAAAATCAGACCCAAGTTCGGTGCTTGCAAGCCCTATATACGGGTTCCAATACCATAAAACAAAAAACTACACGTGAGGGTAACAGCCCACCACCGGGAACTGGAGACTACAGAGGCTCTCACCCTAATCTATCACACAGAATCCTATCCCTCTCTAATAAAGAAAAAGAAAAATCTGTCCCTACCACCCTACCAATCTTTCCCTACCTGTCCCTACCTGTCCCTCACTACCAACCTAATACTAACTACCTGTCCCTAAAGACTGTCCCTACGTGTCCCTCCCTACACATCTATCTGACCCTACAAATAAATATAAAATATAGAAAGGGACTAAACTAACCCTATCACAGACACACATTCCCTAACTCTCCCTAGGGCACATTAAATGAGAACCCCCTCCATAGAAGGGAAGCCCTCCCTGCACCCAGCCTCTCATACTCCAGCGAGCGCACTTTTGCCAGGTCACCCAGGATGTTCCTAATCACCTCTTCCCATGGGAGGACTTTCTGCTGGGTGGACACTAAACACCGTGCGTTCCACGTGTAAAACCTAGTCCCTAAGCTAACTAAGAAAACAGTGCCCCGATCTCGGCCACCAAGGGATCTGAATGCCCCATAGGCCCACTCCGCATAGGAAAGGCCTGCCAGCCTGGGCCAGCCAATGGAAGCACCCACCCTCTTGTAGACCTCTGTATTAAAAGGACACCGAAGCAGGAAGTGCTCCATGCTTTCAAGCATGCCGCCACACTCCTCGCGGGGACAATCCCGGTCATCAGAGTTCCTGTACTTCAGGTTGTCCCTCACATACAGTCTCCCATGGAAGCAGCGCCAAGCCAAGTCCCAAAACTTCAAGGGGATCCGCTTAGAGTTTAATAACCCGAGCCCCACCTCCAGATCCCGGCTTGGGCAATCCTTGAGGGCCAGGGGCTTCTGGAAGTGGGTCAACAGAACCCTATTGTCAAGTAACCTCTTTGACAAGGTCCTGATCTCCCACACTCCCAGACCCCACCGGCGGATCACCTTCACAACCAGGGTAGCATAAGCCGGAAGATGCCCATGAGGCGTGCGAAGGTCCTTCACCCGCCCTCCTGTCTCCCATTGCTGGAAGAAAGGCCGAAACCACCCCCTACAGGAGAATACCCACGGAGGAGCCCTCTCTAACCAGAGGTTGGCGATGTTTGCCTTAAGAAAGGTGTTTACTAGAAACACCACTGGGTTGACCATACCCAACCCTCCTAGTCTCCTCGTGCGGTACGTGACCTCCCTCTTTATTAGGTTCAGCCTATTCCCCCATAATAGTTGGAAGAACAGGCTGTAGACCCGTATCCAAAGAGGTTCTGGCAAGATGCAGACGCTGCCCAGGTATATTAATAAAGGGAGCAAATACCCCTTGGCCAGGTTAACCCTTTCCCTCAGGGTCAAAGACCAACCCTTCCACTGATCCACCTTCTGGGCGGCAATCTTAAGTCTGCCCTCCCAGTTTTGCTGGGGATAGTCCCCCGGGCCGAAACTGATGCCTAAAATTTTTGCTGTGGCCTGAGGCCCTGGAAGGGTGTCCGGGAGATCAAAACTAGGAGCTCCCCCTCCCAGCCAGAGACTCTCACACTTATCCCGGTTGATCATGGACCCAGATGCCACAGAGTAGCGCTCAACCTCAGACATGACCCAGTCTGCCTCCTCTCTCGAGGATACAAAAAGGGAAACGTCGTCGGCGTACGCCACTACCCTCAAGGTGGTCTCTGGCTCCGCCCGGTCCATCCCGACTCCCACCAACGGTCCGCGTTCCACTCTCCTTAAAAAGGGGTCGATCGCGAACACGTATAACAGTGGGCTCAGAGGACAGCCCTGGAGGACACCAGACTTCACCTCAAAAGGGGGTCCGAACGAACCGTTCACAAGCGGAAAAGTCTCTGCCCCATTGTATAATACTCTCAACCAATCAACAAACCTCCCAGGCAGACCGTACCTCAAAAGGACGGACCAGAGGTACTCATGGTTAACCCGATCAAAGGCCTTCGCCTGGTCTAAGGACAGCAAGTACCCCTTCCAGTGACCTGCCCTGCTCTGCTCCACTGCCTCCCGGACACCGAGCACAGCACTAAAAGTACTGCGGCCTCGAACAGAGCAGTGCTGGGCCCCTGAAAGGAGGCGGGGTGCAAACTTCACCAACCGATTGAAAAGCACCTTTGCCAGAACCTTTCGGTCCGTATTGAGAAGTGCTATGGGACGCCAATTCTCAATACGGGACGAGTCTTTACCCTTTGACAGAATAATCAGGGCGGACTTCCTCATTGAACCGGGCAGAAAGTCCGAGGAGAGACATTCATTAAAAACCTCAGTCATGAGGGGGACCAAAGAGTCCCTAAAAGTCCTGTAAAACTCGGATGTTAAGCCATCCGGACCGGGCGATTTTTTGGGCCGGAGCCCATCAATGGCCCGTCTCACTTCCTCTTCCCTGATTGCTTCTGCCAAAACATGAAGAGAGGGGTCATCCCCTGGCTCAGGGATGGTTTCAGCCAGGAAAGCCGACATCTCATCCCGATCTGGATTCCTCCTTCCCAAGAGGTGCGAGTAGAAGGATCTGACCACCTCCAGGATCCCTGATTTGGATCTGTTCAGGGAACCCGTACTGTCAATCAGTCCTGTTACCATCTTGCAACTCACTGACATCCTGCAGTTCCTGTAGGGGTCGGGCGAGCGGTACCTCCCGAAATCCCTCTCAAAAACTAAGGATGTGTGCCTATCATACTGGCACCCCTTCAGCAAGGCCTTCACCCTGGAGATTTCCTCACGGTCCCCTCTAGTCGAGACGAGCTGCTCGAGTTTCCTCCCCAGCTCCCGATACAGGCGGTACCTGTTCAGGCCTCTGAGGCTCGAGAGCTGACGGAAGAACCCCGCAACCCTTCTTTTGAAGATCTCCCACCACTCAGACTTACTGCTACAGAGACCCAAGAGAGGTAACTGGCTCTGAAGAAATTCCTCAAAGGATTGTCTTACATCCGCTTCTTCCAACAGGGACGAATTCAGCTTCCATAGGCCTCTCCCTATCCGGGGAGTCTCTGTAACATTCAAGGAAAATAAAATAAAACAGTGATCGGAGAATTCCACCTCAACAGCGGACACTGCAGAAGAGACGGCTTCCTCCTTTAAAAGAAACCTATCTATCCTAGACCTACAACTACCCCTATGAAAGGTGAAACCTCCGTGACCTGGGGTGTGCCGGATGTGGACATCCAGCAGGCGAGCTTCGCTTGCTATACTATTAAGAGTATTACTATCAAAATCCAGCCTTCGGTCTCCGGGGCCTCCCCTATCACGGGATCTAGTTATAGTATTAAAGTCCCCACCGAAGACCACCTGCCGGCTGGTAAAAAGATAGGGCTTGATCTTCAGGAAGAGACATTTACGGTCCCACCTTGACTGTGGACCATAGATGTTAATGAGCCGGAGCTCCTGTCCCCCCATGAAGACGTCAAGGACCAAGCACCTCCCCATTTCTACCTCGATCACCCGTCTGCATTCCACCGAAGCGGCCTTAAAAAGGACCGCTACCCCGCTATACGGCTCGGCCGCAAGAGATCAGTATGAGGGCCCGCATCTCCACTCCCTCCTTGCTTTGTAAATGGCCCCCATGTCCGTTAGTCTGGTCTCCTGCAAAAATAAAATGTCAGCCTCAACTCGGTTGAAAAAATCAAAGGCCATAAATCTGGCCGTATCTGACTTTATACTGGCGACATTAATCGACGCCAGAGTCAACGGGGTAGGTTCCGCCATCATGGGTGATTGAGTTAGACGGCCTTCTTTTTGACCGTACCCCCCGATTTTTTCCGCTCACCTTCAGAGGAGGAGCCAGACTCTCCCCTCCTCTTCAGTGACACCGAGGTGTCCATGGTACCCGCCACCTCCTTCCCAGTACTGGGTTCCTCACCCCTGGACCCCAGGGCAGTCCCCCCCCCAGAGGAAAGTGAGCCCCCGGAGGATGGACCCCGCCGCTCCCTGAAGGCACCTCAGATGTTACCGCCGGTCCCCCGCCCCCGACCTCCGACACAGCAGAGTCATTGAGGGCATGGAACCGGTTGGAGAGGGGGATCAGAGGGGAGCCGGTGAGCCCTTCCGTAGGCACCTTAGCGGCCGGGGGGGGGCTTTAGATGTTTTTGCCCCTTTTTTGTTCCTCCTCCTCCGACTCTTAATGGTCTTACCGTCACCTGATTTTTTAGGCTGCTCCACCACCTCCTCGTCCAGACTTTCATACTGGGAGGAATCTTCAGAAGCAGCCACCTCCTCCCTCTCCATCCTCCTGATCTCCTCGTTCACCGCCTCCTCCCCCAGGGCCTCAGGGGCTCCGGCTGCCGCTTCTGGGGTGGGGACAGACATCACCCCAGTCGCCTGAGGCTTATCCTGCCCCCTACCCCCACGGCGCCTCACCTGTTGCCACTGGTGGGCAGATGAACTGGCCTCGCCTTCCCTCACTGGCCCCTCAGCTCCTCTCCCGCCCCCACCTCCAGCTCCAGCAGAGGATGCACCGCTGGGGACCCCCCCACGGCTCTCCCCCGCCTGACCAGAGATGGTGTTAGAAACGGAGCGGGGGCAGCGGCTATACGGGTGACCTAGGTCACCACACAGATGACACCTAATGTCACCACAGGCCGCGGCAAGATGACCTACCCCACCACACAAGGCACATTTCTGCACCTTGCAGCCCGCGCTGAAGTGACGGGGATCACCGCACCTGTGGCAGGCCTTCGGTTGCCCCTGGTAGAAGATCAGGATCCTGTCTCTCCCCAGAAATGCTGAGGAAGGGATGTGGGTGACAGTACCGCCTGAGACCTTCAACCTCATCATGAAGGTCCAGCCCCCTGACCAAATGCCAAACTCGTCCCTGTTCTTTTTTGGGACGTCCGTGACCTCCCCATAGCGAGAAAGCTACGTCAAGATATCGACCCCAGAGAGTGACTCGTTATTGGTTAGAACGGTCACCCTCTTTACGCCATTTTGGCGGGACACCGCCTGCACGGCAAAGTCTCGCCAGCCGGGCTCCCCCTTCACCAGTTCAAAATTCGACCAGAAAAGCTCTAGGCCCTCCGGTCGAACAAAACTGATGTCGAAGACGGGGGTACCAAAAGGATGGATCAGGGCAAAGATGTCAGTCGCCCTGAAGTCCATCTTCAGGAGGAGCTCCACGACCCTCGCTCTTGGCGGGCACGCTTCACTGCCCCTCCACCGAAGACGGACTACATTCCTCCTGGCCACCCCCTGCCCGGCTGTCGGGAGGGACCACACTGTCTCCCCCTCCCTTTTATCTTGGAAGGCGGCCAGGCCGTGTCTATCCAGCGAAAAGGCCAGGTCCACCTCTCTTCCCTCTACCTGGATCGTCCGTTCTCCCTTCTTGAGGGCCTCCAGGAAACGGCATCACAAGTCACCATCCCTGAGGTCCAGAGGTGAGGAAGCCCCCCGAGAAGACCCCGAGGCCCCGGCCACAGACACGCCAACATTCGTATCCTCAACCACAGCCACATTCATACCCACGCCATCCCCATCCATGTCAACAGTCACCCCACTTGGGCCACTCTCACTCACATGCACACTGGGGTCACAGTTTTTCATTTTTTGCAAGCATTTCTTGCCAGCAGTTTTTCCACTGCTGCCACCTGCTGGCAGCACCTTCCCTGCCGGGGGGATTTGGGAGCCAGGTGCTGAGACTTTTGCCGGTGCCCCTGCCCCAGATAAGCCCACGAGCACAGGGGACACCGACAGGCAGGCACCACCTCTGCTGTCTGTTACAGCACCACTGCTCCCATCAGCTGCCAACGCTAAGCCCCGCCCCTTTCCGGGCGGAGCCACGCCCGCTTGGGCGGGTTTTGTCTGCGAGGCCACGCCCCCCGCACCAGGCAGCACGGTGGGGGCCCCGGAAGCCACTCCCACCGGTGCCGTGGGTGACAGGGAGGCCACGCCCCCCGCACCAGGCAGCACAGTGGGGGCCCCAGAGGCCACTCCCACCGGTGCCGTGGATGACAGGGAGGCCACGCCCCCCAAAGCCGGCCGCGCCGGGACCCCCGAAGCCGACCGAGAACCGGGTCTACTCACAGGGGCCCCTGGACCAGCGGCACCAGCTCTCAGGGGCATAGCACCCCCTACCGTCACACCGTTTGCCACAAAAAGCCCGGCCACCCCAGCTCCGGCAGCCGGCACCAGGCTAGGCCACTCCCCCTCGGCACCCAGCGGCGGTGGAGCCCCCCGCGCTGACCCATTACCGGGCCCCTGCGCAGGGGGCCCTGACCTCACCACGGATTTTGCCAGAGGAGCAAGCCCCACCTTACTCTTATGAGCCGGCTCTGCCGGAGCCGCAGGCCCCGCGCCCTTTACCTTACCAGGTTTCTGGGTCCCTAAAAGTGATCCAGATTTTTTAGTGGATCCGTGTGTGAGGGACCCAGACACCCTAGCACACGCCGCCGGAGACGCGGCCCCGGCTGTCGGTGCGCCGCCGACAGCGCAGGAGGCAGCGGCAGATGTACACGCCGCCTCCTGCACGCCAGCAGGAGCACCAGGTGCCAGGCCAGACCCCCTTTTTACAGGGGCTCCAGCACGAGCACCACCACCAATGACACCCACCGTCGGGCCGCCCTCCGCGCCATGCTCCATATCAAACACCTCGGACCCACTGCCTCCATTACCACAAACAGAGGCAGCGCTCTGCGTGCCATGGCCTATGTTCTCCCCGCTCCCTCGCTGTGGACCCACAACAGAGTCCAAGCCGGGGTGGGTGGCGGGTGCCGCACAACGGGACAGGGGGGCCCCAGAGAGGGGGACATACACAAATTTATGTGCAATAGATGTTTTCTTTTTTTTTTTTGCATTTCTCTTCGTCCCCCTCCCGGGTGCCTCATCCTCGCAGATCTCATCCCCGAACGTAAGCTGACCAAAACGTACCGGGGACTCGATCTGCTGGATCTGCTGCATGATAAGGCAGCCCCCCTCACTGCTGCTACTCCCATCCTCCTCATCCTCCCCCTCGCTCCCGCTGCCCTCTGAAGGGCTAGAATCAGACGGGAGAGCCATCTGCTCAGGGGCTATCCCGCTATGCGATGCCTGGAGATCACTTACCAGGCCACCAGGCGGTGGGTAGGGTGCGACCTCCTCCACGCATACCTCTTCCTCCTCCTCCACTGCCTGGCCGGGGCCCTGCGACCCCTCCAGAGCCACACCGGTCACGGCTCTGAACTGGTCATCATTCCGCAGCTTCTCCATGAAGGGTCCACTGCCTGCCAATATGGTGCTCCTGCGGTCCTGCAGCTCTTGGATGGCTTGCTTGATTTTCCGGACCGCGGCGGATAGCTCAGGCTTCTTGGTGCCAGAGGCCCTCTCGGACCTCTCCTGAGCTACCCTCAACTCCCCCCAGAGGGAACTTAGCTTTTTTGCGGTGTCCTCATACTCACAGAGGTGCGCATGGACACGGGAGGCATAGGTGACGGTTGCCTCCCTCGCCACCTTGGTACCCCAATCAGGGGGCACCGCTGCAGCACCTCTGCTGGCACTCGACCTACCTCCAGAGGGAGGAGCTGCCGCGGTCGTAGCCTCGGGGGTCCTCCGGGTCTTCATGCTGGAACCCCTGCTGCCTCGGCCTGATGTTGCAGCCATAGCCTGATTGGTGTTCCTCCCACCCCCCGCCGGCTTAGACCGGGAGGTGGGAGCCGGGGGCCCAGCCCCGGAGGCCAGTCCCACTCTGAGCCTTCTTTCCTGGGAAGGGGGCAGACAAAAAGTCCCAGATGGAAAAACAAACCTCCCTTCCCAGGAGCTCTCTCCGCACATAGCTCAGTACAGGAACCTCAGCCGAGTCCTGGAGTCCTCTCCACAGTACAACTCAGGAGTAACTACAGGAGCAACTACAGGAGCTCCTCATCATCAGTCCTCCCGTCCAGCACAACGTACACACTGCTGCGGCTGCATGGCTAATATCCACTGGACTGAGAAGGCCCCGCCCCCTCCGGTGACATCATGATTCCATGAAATCACTCCTCCCCCTCAAGAAATCTACTCCAATCTAGACGCTCCCCTGTTGCTGAGGCGTGGTGACGCTGTAGCTGGGTGATTGCAGTCAGAGTAGTGGTGTTTGGCGTCTGTACTACAGGTAAGAAGATGGGACTGTACCAAGGTGATTACTACATTCAGGACAATAAGTAGCTAGATGTAGGTGTGCAGAATCCCACTCCCAATATTGTCAGGGTCTCTCACCCCCTCGTGTTGCCGGCTGTCAGGCTCCCGCACCCCCTCGTGTCATCGGCTGTCAGGCTCCCGCACCCCCTCGTGTCGTCGGCTGTCAGGCTCCCGCACCCCCTCGTGTCGTCGGCTGTCAGGCTCCCGCACCCCCTCGTGTCGTCGGCTGTCAGGGTCCCACACCCCCTCGTGTCGTGGGCTGTCAGGCTCCCGCACCCCCTCGTGTCATGGGCTGTCAGGCTCCCGCACCCCCTCGTGTCATGGGCTGTCGGGCTCCCGCACCCCCTCGTGTCGTCGGCTGTTAGGGTCCCACACCCCCTCGTGTCGTGGGCTGTCGGGCTCCCGCACCCCCTCGTGCAATGGGCTGTCAGGGTCCCGCACCCCTTCGTGTCGTGGGCTGTCAGGCTTCCGCACCCCGTCGTGTCGTGGGCTGTCGGGCTCCCGCACCCCCTCGTGCCATGGGCTGTCAGGCTCCCGCACCCCCTCGTGTCGTGGGCTGTCAGGCTCCCGCACTCTCCCCTTGTCGTTGTCTGTGGAGAAGATTAATACATATTTTAATTTTTCAGATTTTCTCTTATAAAACAAGATCCCTGAGCTTCTGCCTTTGACCGAAAAAATGGCGTCTGACAAGTCGCTGCTGTCTGCAGAAATGAACACAAGCATGGAGGAAGCGCTGTATGAACAGATGCTGATGAAGGTACGAAAGATGAATTGGAGAGGCCAGCAATCACCGGGTGAATGTCTCCTCCGTCAGCCGCCGGGGGCGCTGCAGTCTCCAACATTTACCTAATGTGTATTGTTGGCTTTAGACCCCTCATAGTTGTACTATTTTGGGGCAGGAAAAATCAGTTTGCAGAACCATCCTGTTCATGTTACTCACTGATTCTCACTTGTTGCCTCATTTCAGGCCAAACAGGAGATACAGAGCAGAATACCGAACTTACCAGAAAGCAGACAGATCAGACCCCAGCCGGGTGAGATGGGCGTCCTCTGATTATTATCCAGATTACTTTGTGCATATTATGTGACAGATACCACAGTGGGGCAGTGGGGTCTTATTGACTACAACGGTCACATGATGCAACCAATGTGGGGGTCACATTGTTTTTTCTTATGCAGTTGATTACATGTAAATGCTGCTTGGCTTTTGCCGATTTTATTGTGTTTTTGTTCACTTTTTGTTTTTATTTTTGTGTTAGGTTTCTGCATTAAAACTCGCACATCCAAAAATACCGAAATCTTTATTAACATCTGCAAGTCGAACCAGATCCCAGCGCCCCCGGACCTGATGGAGCAGGAGTTAGTCAGCATCCTGGAATCTGATGATCCCTCTGGCTATCGAGTCCCCATGAGCCTTGGAGAGCCCCACGTTGAAGTTGATAATAGTACGTTTTTTTGTTTTTTTTTATTTAATACAGCGCGTCTCTTTTTAAAGGGGTAGTCCAGAGATATCCTTAAAGGGGTTAAAATAGCAAGTATTACAACTTACTAATCCTCAATGGTCGAAGGTGCCATCTCCACAGGTTCTGGTAGGTCCACTTCAGTTTGACATCTTGTTGTTGACTTTTGAACTTTTTTGGTTTAGATTTGGGACTTAAAGGGATTGTCCACTACTTGGATTCCCCTTTAAGAACTTATACCACTTATTCATAGCAGCCCTACTAAGGTCAGTGGGTGAGTCGGCACCGCAAAGTATCTAAGTCCTGGTGCACTTTGTCCTACAGGTGGAGGCGGCTGCACGGCATACGACATAGTGATTAATGGCACCTTCTTTGAGAAAATTAAGGTAACTGCAATTGCTTATTCTGACATACGAGCTGTCTGCTCTCCTTTGTGTCAGCTCCTTACTTTGTATTTTTTTTTATTAGAATAATGAGCTTTTCAGGGAATTTTTTTATCACCGTGGCCATGGATGGACAAGAGAACAAGTACGAAATGGAGCTGTCAAGAGGTAACGACCACATCACTGATATTTTCCTTGATTTTTCCATCGACCACACAAGGACTTGTTCCTTCATGGAGCAAGTTTACCATATAATATATTGAAAATGTTTATGTACCAACCTGTTGTATGGCACCGTATCAAATGCCTTTGAAAAGTCCAGATAGACAACACCAACTAAGTTTCCCTGGTCCAACCTAGAACTTACCTCCCATAGAATCTTTTCAGATTAGTTTGCAGGACAGATCCCTCATAATCATATGTATAGGTTATTC
Organism: Phyllobates terribilis; assembly: GCF_046119375.1. Classification (NCBI taxonomy): domain Eukaryota; kingdom Metazoa; phylum Chordata; class Amphibia; order Anura; family Dendrobatidae; genus Phyllobates; species Phyllobates terribilis. The sequence goes on from NW_027362833.1 coordinate 4,485,655, forward strand.
TTATTGAGGTGCTCCAGGTTAGTATCTCTTAGAAAACCCACAAAGATGTTGCCCACAGTACAAGTTAAACTTACCGGCCTATAAATTCCAGGCTCACATGTTATCCCCTTCTTGAATATTGGTACCACATTTGCTATGTGGGTGTAACACTGGTGGATATAGACCCACTGCCCCACAGGAGGGTTGTGACTAGGTGTCTACTGGGTCTCCACTAGAACCTCTGGTGGTGAGGATAGACTGGGCTGCCGGTAGACACCAGGTACCACTTCAGGGCAGTCCCCGGGACTGCAGCAGCATTCCGGAGGTACCAGGGTACCAAATACAGGAGAGCTAAGATAAAGACTAAGTCAGACAGTCTGAGATCGGGGCAGGCAGCACAGGTTCAGGATAGAGAAAAATGGCAAGGGGGACAGGGGTTTTTGATACCAGAAAACTCTTTTAACGCTTGCAACCTCTGTTTCTTGACTGCAACTCAAACAGTCGAATCAGTCAGTAAGAATTTAGGGCACTTCCATTGTGATATTTTGCATCAGCATTTGTTAGCAGACGCCAGGAATGGATCCAAAACAGAAGAGGTGAAAGTGTTTCAGTTACTATTTTTCACTGTGTTTGTTCCCCTCTGGTTTTCAGCTTACAAATACTGATGTAAATTAGTGCCAAAAATACTCACTGTGTGAATGAGGCGAGGAAGCTGCTTGTAATACTGTAATAGAAGTCCTTATTCTGAGGATGAGTGCTGTAATTCTTGTCTTCTCTGCTCCATCAAACTCCCCAGAGCAGGGGCAACCCCTGGGGCAAAACTGCTGGCGGCAGATGTCCAGACGTATGACTCAGTGATGTTTGATGGACCCCAAATCCCAAACAAAATGAATCAGACACATACAAAATAAATACACAAAGCATTGCAATTAGGTGTCAAACGTTCTCAACTTTATTTAAATTTACATGACACCGAAAATGGCACAACCCTCGACTCACGAAGAGTCACCCTCCAGCGCTCAGGAGAGGAAAACCCCCTGTGGAGGAAACCTCTAGAGAACCATGGCTGGAGGGTTGCGCTTCCCTTGCGCTTAGAGAGTTAGTGCCGATATATGACGGAGTTTTAGAATTTGTACATATTTACAGAGAACGACATAACAAATATAGACTATAATTGTGATAAACTGGATGTGGGAGAGATCTGGCTGCGATATCTGTCACCACATTTATTGCTGGAACGAATTTAGTTGATCTGATTTCCCAGGTGGATCTACCACTTCTCCCTTACAGATCCAGCTCCGTCTCTCAAGAAGTTGGGTACTTGGTTAAAGGGGTTGCTCATTATGGATAACCCCTAATAGGATGAGTATCCCCTTCCCCTCCCAATTTATCACCCATTAAAGTCAAGGATCCATCCATGAACTCCCAAAGAAGAGCAGCTCTTTGTACATAGTAACAGAAGGGGATCCTGTTTTGGGGACCCCCCCTCTGTTACCTTCCCATGCCCCCGGGGTGTCTAAGAAGACAACCCCTTTCCCTGCTAGAACCTCCAAATTACACCAACGTTGGCACATTACGTGGGGTGGTCAAGCTCAAGGTCCTCAGGCGCATCATCAGTAATGGCGCTGATCGTGGCAGCGCTGCATTCTTTTATGGAATCTTCTTTATGACACTTGTTTATGCCCTCACAATAGTTGTCATGGTTACTACAAAGGCTATTACTGATGCAGGATCCAAGTATTAACCCTTTCATCATTGGTAATTCACTTTCATTATGGAGGCAACTAACTGCACTTGTTACCAAGCAGAAGTCTTATCATTACGGCTTCCCTTAGGCACCATAAGAAATACAGATTATAGAACATGCGTACAAGTGTTTCAGGAGTGTTTTGCACTTTTTAGATCCACAGATTGGGCTTATAACTAGCACTGTACAAAGCCAAAAATTAAGAGGAAATTACTTGTAAAATAATATTATAGGGAATTGCATTTCAAGCATTTTCCTAATGTGCATTCTACATACTTGCATAGTTGCATAGGTTGAAAAAGTTTGAACTTTAATGTCCTAGGTCTACCTCCAAAGTTATACATTTTCTATTACTAGATTATTTATAACCCACAATGTCATGTTTTGTTAAAAAAGTATCCAGCCCTTCTATAAATGCTGTTATACTATCTGCCATTACTATATCTTGTGGTTGGCATTCCACAGTCTGACTGCTCTATCTGTAAAGAATCCTTTCCTATTAAGTTGCCAGATTCGCCTCACCTCCGCTTGTTATGAATGTTCCTGGTGCTTTGTAAGGTCCTGGAAAGTGATAAGTCATGTGCCAGTACTATGCATTGACCACATATGTATTTATACATATAAATGTCTATTTATGAAGGAGATGATAATTACCCTTCATAGAGGTGTTATGATCATTCATAAATTGCTTTCATAGGTTTGATCTCCAGGATTAGGAGAGATTTGGGGTGTAAACTTAATAAACAATGAGTAAAACATCAAAGCAAACGAAAAAGGGTTTGTGACCCAAACTGGTAGGTGAGACCGGCTAGCCCCATATTATACGAGGTCACAACCAGGTTTCGCCTGAGGAGGGCAGCACTAATGAGTCCTCAGGAGCGCATAACCCTGAAATATGCAGCGATTCTACACTACCCATTATAAAAGGGTAATATGCTACTTACTACCATATTTTAGCTAAGATACAAGGCATACTTGTAAGGAGAGATGAAAAAGGTGATGGGGAACAACATATAAATATACTGAGGAACGCTATACACTAGTGGCCAAAATTGAGTCAACACCCCCAAGATTTACGAATTTTTAGCATTTTGCCAATACAAATACAAATTTCATGAATGTTTTTGATTTCACAGTAAAGTTTTTAAGTAGAAATAAAATCTCATATAGAAACACAATATTAGCAGGAAATTTGTTCATTTGTCAACAAATTGGACACTATTGTCACTCAGATGACTGTGGGAGAAAAGCCATTTATTTGTCCTATTTTCATATCTAACACTAAATGTTATTACTCAGTTGGACAGCCCTTGGCCTTGATGACTACCTGGCATCTACTTGGCATGCTATCTACCAGTTTGTGTAAATCAGATGGTGTGATGATATGAAGCCATGATTTGATGATGGCTGCAATGAGTTCCTGCTTGTGTGAAGCCCGCTGTTTTGACACCTCTCTTTTGAGGCGAGCCCAGAGATTCTCAATAGGATTGAGATCTGGGCTGTTTCCTGGCCAATTCAATAGCTGGATATTTTTGTCCTTGAACCAAGAGAGACATTTTTTAGCTGTATGGCATGGGGCTCCATCTTGCTGAAAAATAAACGGTGTCCCTTCACTAAATACATCATGTGCCGAAGGAATGAGTTTAGGCTGAAGGACTTCCTTGATGTCCTTTTCAGCATTAACTGTTCCTTCAATTACCTGCAGCCTACCACCTGCATCTCTGGACACGCAGCCCCCTACCATAACACTCAGAGGATGCTTCATGGTGGGTACTGTACCCTCTGACAACCAGTCCTCTCCAGGTCGTCGTCGAACGTAGCAGACACCGTCGCTGCCAAACATGGGTAGGCGTGTCTCATCGCTCCATATAACATTTCTCCATTGTTCAGTGGTCCATTTACAATGTTCTTTGGCCCACTGCAGACGTTTCTGACGCTGTGAGGCATTCAAAAATGGCTTTTACCTGGTATTCTGGCTCTTAACTCCGCTTTTACCAATCGTCGTCGAATCGTCCGATCGGACACTGTCAAGGGAAGAACATTTCTGCACAAAAAACGTGTCGCTCGGCAGGAAAATCCCCTTGATATTGCGTTTTTTGAGATTTTTTTTTTCCGTTCTTTAGAAACGCTGCAAAAATACTGAAACAATAAACATGAAACTGCTTCAAATCTGCAAGGATTCACTATTCCTGCTTTTCCTGGTACTATCAAACATAGCATTTTTGGGAACTTGGAGCTCTATATTACAAATATGTCCGTCCCTCCAGTTGAAAGAAATTAACATTTTCCTGGAGGGAAGTTTATATTTTACATTATGTCAGTTTTTGTCTATCGATGATAAAGTGCAGTTTGCAGCAATTTTTATTGTGACATATACCCAAATCATTCACGAAAATATTTCACATTCAACGCGCGTCGGACGGGCCTGCGTGCTCTCACATGCCAGGGCTGAGTTTCAGTTCCAGTCCGACCCTGTTAATCATCTATAGTTTCCCTTCAGAGTGGAAAATGCTGAAAAATCGGAAGTTCCTGGGATCCATTTTTGAACAGAATATCAGAACCAAATCAAAACCGATGATTCAGGGAATGGACACAATGTCCCAACTCTAAGGTACAAGTCTATGGCATACAGTCTGTAAAAGACGACAGAGTAGGCTGCTGTTGAGCATCGGCGGCTTCTCTGATGTTCCTCGCTCATCTATGCAGTACATGGTCGGCCATTCAATTGATTGGATGTCTTATAATACCACATTTCCCCTAGGGACACAAAGTAGGAAGAGCTCCACTCCTCCTGGTGATAGGTTATACCCAACAGATGGGGCAGCGCCACTCCTCGTGGTGATGGGTTACACCCAACAGATGGGGGAGCGCCACTCCTTGTGGTGATAGGTTATACCCAACAGATGGGGGAGCGCCACTCCTCATGGTGATGGGTTATACCCAACAGATGGGGGAGCGCCACTCCTCGTGCTGATGGGTTACACCCAACAGATGGGGGAGCGCCACTCCTCATGCTGATGGGTTACACCCAACAGATGGGGGAGCGCCACTCCTCGTGCTGATGGGTTACACCCAACAGATGGGGGAGCGCCACTCCTTGAGGTGATAGGTTATACCCAACAGATGGGGGAGCACCACTCCTCGTGGTGATGGGTTATACCCAACAGATGGGGGAAGTTACAGAATGGCTTGTTATGGTGCAAGAACATTTTTTTAACTATTTTGCCTTTATGTTCTTTATTTTTTTCCTACAGACCCTCCCAGCTAACTCCAAGCAAGTCCCTCATCTCAGAAGTTGAAAGGTTTGGGTTACTTTGAGGTTTAATGCATGCATTTACTTTTTTTAGAATCCCATCTTACAAAAGATATAGGATATCCAACTTCTTGGACTCCAAGAATAAGGGGGCTGCAGCCTGGAAGTAACCCCGCTGCCCTTTTTAAAGAATATGCTGGAGTGGGGCAGCTACCCGGATATTCACTGTGCAGGAGAACTGCAGCTAAGCCCATTCACTTTTCTGGATCTATGCTGTCGTTCCGCTGCACAGTGGAGGCCATGATGCCAATGTGCAGGGAATGACTGTGAAAGGGGCTGTTCCTCATTACAAGCATCAGTGCCACTTTATTATATTAGAGATTGACCCCAACAGATCATAAATTGATGGTGTACCCTTTAATATACTGCTTCCTTCCTTTTTTTATCAGTTCACCCGTGAAACCAGATTACATGATTGTGGCGGAACCTCCTGTAGGACACCCAAGTTTTCTGGTGGCTGAAATCTCTTTACCTAAAGTGGTGAGACCCTCAGATGTGGTTTAGGATTGTGATCTTTTTGCATTTCATGTGATTTCCAATAGTCTTCCCTTATTAAAAGTCTGTGCCAACCTCGTGCTACCAGTCCTCCTCTGCCAACTTTTATCATCACAGCTTTGATGTGTCCACAGTAGCCAATTGCTGGCAGTTGTGACACATTTGCTGGATGATGATGATATAATTTTTTTTTCATACCATGGTGGGTTGTTTGCAAGCTGTTGGAATGGGAAAGAATGACTCTGTCACCAGAGAACGACTGTTCAAACCAAGCACAGACGCCCGGTGCTTCACAGCGGGACCAGTCATTTATATAAACCTTCCCCCCTGCTTGTTTCCCCTCCATCTCCACCATCACCTCTTCTTTGACAGTTCTGGCTTCATAGATCCAGAGAGGAGATAGAGGGAAAACAAGCTGGTGGGAAGATGTATATATTATACTAGATGGTGGCCCGATTCTAATGCATCGGGTATTCTAGAATAGGTATGCGGCCGACCGGGCGCAATGAGCAGAGCTGTGTTTAAATTTTGCGCCAAAATCGCTGATTGGTCACGGTTGCCGGCCTCGACCAATCAGCAAAGTGGTGTTAAAATTTGGCGCCTAAATCGCAGATTGGTCACGGCCGGCGGTCACGACTAATCAGCAGAGCGGGGTTTAAATTTGGCGCCAATAATACTGATTGGTCGCGGCCAGCGAACGTGACCAATCAGCAGAGCGGTATTTAAATTTGGCACCAATAATGGTGATTGGTCGCTGCCGTGACCAATCAGCAGAGCTGTGTTTAAATTTGGCACTAATAATGCTGATTATTCACGACCGGTAACCGCGACCAATCAGCAGAGCGGTGTTTAAATTTGGCGCCAATTTCTCTGCTTGGTCGCGGCTGGCCACTGCAACCAATCAGCGAAACGGTGTTTAAATTTGGCGCCAATATGGCTGATTGGTCACGGCCGCTGGTTGCGACTAATTAGCAGAGCGAGATTTAAATTTGGCGCCAATACTGCTGATTGGTCGCGGCCGGCGACCGCGACTAATCAGCAGAGCGGTGTTTAAATTTGGCGCCAATATTGCTGATTGGTCGCGGCCGTCGACCGCTACCAATCAGCAGAGCGGGGTTTACATTTGGCGCCAAAATTGCTGATTGGCGCGTCCACCAGGTGTGAACAATTAGCAGAGCGGGGTTTAAATGTGGAACCAAGATCGGTGATTGGTCGCGGCCGATATTTAAAATTGGCGCCCAAATTGGTGATTGGTCGCGGGCAGCGCCCGCGACCAATCAGCGATTTTTAACACAAATGGACCTTTGTAACACCATGCGGATACTGTGGGGACATCAGCGGCTAGGGTGTGAAAGGAGACCGGGGAGCGGCGCTGCGGGTCAGGACACTTCTGCTCCGAGCGCCCGCTCATGTCCCGGGTTCTCCGAGCGGAAGTACCCGCACAGGCAGCGCCGCTGACATCCATGCGGCTAGGGTGTGAAGAGAGGACCGTGGAGCGGCGCTGACATCCAATTGGTCGCGGCCGCTATTTAAATCTGCTGCACAAATCGGTGATTGGTCGCTGTCTTGGCCCGCGACCAATCACTGATCTTGGCGCCAAAGTTAAACACTATTGTGCTGATTGGTCGTGGACGCTGCCCGCGACCAATCACCGATTTGGGCGCCAAATTTAAATATCGGCGCCGACCAATCACCGATCTTGGCTCCAGATTTAAACACCGCTGTGCTGATTGATCGCGGCCGATATTTAAATTTGGCGCCCAAATCGGTGATTGGTCACGGTCAGCGCCCGCGTCCAATCAGCACAGCGGTGCTTAAGTTTTGCGCTAAGATCAGTGATTGGTCGGGTCCGAAGACCGCGACCAATCATCGAATCGTCTTGGTGAGGACCGGGGAGCTGCGCTGCCTGTGCGGCTACTTACGTTGCGAGACCCCGGGACATAGCGGGCGCTCGCAGCAGAAGTATCCCGACCCCCAGCGCCGCTCCCCGGTCCTCCCTTCCGCATGGAGGTCAGCGGCGCCGGCGGTCCTTCCGCTGCTACCGGCCGGTAGATAAGCGCCTCGTGCTGCTCATCTCCCTGCTGCATCTCCGTCCCGCAGATGGGTCCAGCGGTAGGGTTCTTTCTGCTGTTGCCGGCCGGGAGATGAGCGCCTCGCGGCGCTCATCTCCCGGCTGGATCGCCGCTCCGCTCCGTCCCGCAGATGAGCCGCTAACGGCCGCCATCTTTTTTCAGAAATCCCGCGGCGCTGATTGGCCGCTGCCGGACCAATGAGCGACGCGGGATTTCCTGGACAGACAGACAGACAGATGGGATAAGACGATTATATAGTAGATTATTTAATTATATAGTGCCATTGATTCCATGGTGCTGGTGCATATAAATGATGTTATAATGATGATATAAATGATGAAAGAGGCTTGTTGCGATAGTGTAGAACACGCCGCTCTTTATTTTTTCTATATTAATGCGACATTTGGAGGAATCGCACAGAAAATGCTTTAAATGTATTTATTTTTTAATTTGATTTTTCTCATGTCCATGATTCACATTGCGTTAAATGAGGCATAATGAAGATTAAGAATGTTTCAGCTGTATCCTTCATCAGACAGGATAATGTAGCTTAAGGGGACCCACTTGGTTAAATATAGGGGTCAGTTCTGGTCTTCCCAAAAAGCAGATTAAGTAGTCACCACACGGGAATCTGGTGATTACTGGGTTTGCTTTTGGGGACCCCAGATTTCTTCATATAACCGACTGGGCCTTCTGCCTAATGAAGGCTACATTATCTGAAATTCTGGTACCATTCATTATGCCTCACTTAAAGGGGTTGTCTGGCACTTTAATATTGATGATCTATCCTAAGGATATTCCATTAGTATTAAAGTGGTGGACAACCCCTTTTAATGCCGTGTGAATCATAAAAAATATTTGAAGCATTTTCTGTGAGCAGTTACTCCAAGTGTCAGATTTAATGTATGAGACGTCTGGAGCTACACAGTAACTTCTAGTTGGCCACATATCAAGATAAAAGTTTAGATTTTTGTGCACTTGTTGGTTACAACTTTCTTTCCCGTACAGAAGCATTCAGCGACATAAGCGTTGTTACCACGCTGGTCTTCTCTTTACAGTCTTCTGCTAGATCTCGTGTTGGACTTGGGTGAAGACAGAATAGTCTTAGTCGGACGTCTCGATTTGTATCATCTAGACGTCTTCATTCCTTACAATATCATCCAAGAACAAAGTGGAGCTCAGTTCAACAAGGACAGTAAGGTGAGACAATAAAGCAAAGTTGGACATGTCTTATAGCCCATTCTGAAATCTCCTTCTTAAAGAGGTTCTCTGAGAAAATGTATAAAATAAAATTTTAAAAAATGTATACATTTATTTAGCAAAAATAAATTGTTTTAATTAGGGGATAATTCTATGTGAATACTTTTATGCCCAAGAATGGCAAAAGTATTCTCGGAGTGATACCTTTACTGGCTAACCAGAAAAAAAATATATATATGCAAGCTTTCAGAGCACAGAGGCTCCTTCTTCAGGCAATATTACAAATGAATTCATAACATTTGTAATCCTGCCTGAAGAAGGAGCCTGTGAGCTCTGTAAGGAGATTTTTGTGTACTCATCGTCAAATCTCTTTCTCTTAGCCTCTAATTGGGGGACACAGGACCTTGGGTGTTATGCTGCTGTCCACTAGGAGGCGACACTAGGCTTAATCTGAAAAAGATTAACGGTGGCTCCTCCTCTGCAGTATACACCCCCTGACGGCATCAGCCATGTTCAGTTTTGTGCAAAAGCAGTAGGAGGAACGTAACATGAATAACATAATTATGCCTATAAGAAGGCTACCGCCCAGTGGAGAATGTGTGCCACTTCTCGCATCGCCTGGGCACTGCGGGTCCCCCCTTGGTGATTTACGTATGCCACAGCCGTGGCATTGTCTGACTGTACTCTGATGTGAGTGGCTGCCAGTAAATGATGGAAGGTTCTCAACGCCAGGAGAATGGCACGAATATCCAAGATGTTGATGGGCATGGTCGCTTCTGTTGGGGACCACTTGCCCTGTGCTCTGTGGTGCAGGTGTACCGCATCCCAACCCATCAGGCTCGCATTGGTGGTCAGAACCTTCCATTGACTCGTGAGAAAGGATTTCCCCTTTGTTAGCGAGGTTGGTTTGAGCCACCAGTGCAGGGATCTCTTGGTTGATGACGTCAACTGAAACTCCCTGTCGAGGGAAAAAGGATTCCTGTCCCATGACTTGAGGATGGCTAGTTGGAGAGGCCTGAGGTGAAGCTGGGCAAATGGGACCGCTTCTATTGCCGCCACCATCCTACCAAGGACTCTCATGGCAAACCGGAGAGACTGAGGGGGTTTGCGAAGTAGGATGCGGACCCCTATTCGGAGAGGCAGTGCTTTGTCCTTGGGGAGGAGTACTAGACCCTTGAGGGTGTTGGATAACATTCCCAAAAAGGTCATAGATTGACTCGGGGTTGGTGATGACTTTTTTAAGTTGAGCCGGTGCAATTGGTATGTGGAGGCATGCGTCTTGAAAGTCTATGGAGGCGAGAAATTCTCCCGTCTCCATGGACGCAATGATGGACCGAAGGGACTCCATGCGAAAGTGACGTACCCGTACTTATTTGTTGAGCTGTTTTAGATCCAATATGGGCCGTACGCTGCCTCCTTTTTTGGGGACTACGAATAGATTTGAGCAGAACCCTTGGAAGCGCTTGGCCGTAGGGACCGTTACTAAGACACCTGCTTGGAGAAGTAATGAAACCGCGTGGTGGAAGGCACGAGCCTTGGCTGGCGGTTTTGGGGGAACAGACAGGAAGAATCTGTTTGGCGGGTTGGAAGTGAACTCTATCTTGTATCCTGAAGACACTAGTTCCCTGACCCACCTGTCTTCTGTAATAGGCAGCCAGAGCTGGTGAAAGAGCAAAAGACGGCCGCCTACAGGTGGGGTGTCTTCCAGAGTTCGTGAGTCATGATGAGGAGGAAGTGCAAGACTTTCCTCCCTTAAATTTTGACTGGCCTGCCTTTGTTTGCCAGGGTTTGTCCGACTTTTGCGTCGACCTCGAGTTGTCCCAGCGTGGAGCGCGGCTGTTATTCTTTGCTGGTCGCGAGACGGATCAGCCGGAAGAGTTCCGAAAGGATCGGTAACGTGCCTGATTGCGCTTTTTGTAAGTGTGTTTGGGCTTCAGTTGGGGGAGAGAGATACTTTTACCCCCGGTGGCGTTGGATATCATTGTGTCCAACTGTTCACCGAAAAGCCGACCACTGAGGTACGGGAGGTGAGTGAGGGACTTCTTTGAAGCTGCATCTGCTTTCCATTCCTGCAGCCAGAGGATACACCGAATTGTGATGAAGCTATCCCGGCTGCACCCATTGCAGAATCCAGAGCTGCATGGAGCTTGTAATCTACCACGACTGCTATTTGGGCCGCTTGGTCCGACAGTTCAGGGGTAGGTATTTTGTAGGCCAGTTTGTAAATTTTGGGCCCAGGCCAGGATTGCCTTGGCAGCCCAAAAAAACTGAGGCGAACGTGAGAGCCAGGGAGGCCCCTGCGGCCTCGAAAATTGAACGGGCCATGCATTCCACCTGCCGGTCTGCTGTGTCCCTGAGGGTTGAGCTATCTGGCAGAGAAAGTGCTGCTAGTCTGGAGACTGGAGGATCCACTTCAGGTGGATCTGTCCACTTTTTGGTGACCTCCTGTGGAAAGGGGTACCGCGCCTCCAGATATTTGCGATTAGTAAACTTTTTCTCAGGTTGTGAGAACTGCTTTTTAAGGATCGCATTAAACTCTGGGTGGTCAAAGAACACCTTAGGCGGTTTCAGGACTCCTTCAAAGGAAATTTTATGTCCTGGTGTCTCCAGGGGTGGATCGGAGATGTCCAGCACCCAATGGATAGATGAGATTAAATCATCAACTAGCACTGTATTGCCCGGGCGAATAGGGATCAGGGACCCTTCGGTTTCCTTGTCTGAGTCTGAATCACAGATGTCTTCCGAATCCTGTATCTCGCTAAGGCGACTCCTGCTGGGAGAACCGGAGCGGAGACCTTCTCTGGTCGGGGATGGCTGTGGGGATCTGCGTTGTCTGTCCCTGTCAGGGGACGGTCTAGATGAGCTGTGAGTACGGTGTCTCACACTGGAAGGGGATGACCGTGTGGTATGGGATGATGCAGATGGGGCCAGCGATGCAGAGTGGCTTTGCAGAGGGGGCCAGCAATGCAGAGAAAGTTATAGACTTCACAGCCGAGTCGAGACTGTAGCTGTAATTTTATCCCACCTTAGTGTGCTGTAGTACAGCGCCGGTAAAATCCAAGATCCTGTGCTCCCCAGAGACCAGCTGGCGACCGGTATGTGAAGCGTTAACTTCCTTCCGTTCTCCCTCTGCTGGTTAATGGCCGCCGGAGTGTGGAGAAGAAAGGGGGCGGAGCGCTGGAAAGGCGGCCGTATTGCTAGAAAGCGCGCCCTTTCAGTTCGTCTCCGCCCCCTGTATGACACTGTGTAGTGTCATATTGGTCATCCGGGGGGCGGGGCGCGGAGAGTGGGCGGCGGCTTCAGCTAGGCGGTATAAATTTAGAATGTATGCCCAAAAGGGCTGCAGGCCGGCGCGGTAGTCCGAGGGGGTACCGGATCTGAATCTGACCCCCCCCCCCGGTTTTTAATGGCAGGAAAGGCGGTGGGATACTATATTAAAAGGGAGCCCTTAAAGGGTTCCTCTGAGGCACTGTAGCGCTGGTGCCGGCAGAGAGACAGAGCTGAAGCCAGCCTGTGTCTCTGTGTGCCCTTCTGCCAGTACTGTCCCCCGGTCCATCAGGAGTCTGCAGTGGAGCTGCGATTCCTGAACGTTGGTGCAGAGCGACAGCTACTGGGAGCTATATATTGCTGTCTGCACAAATCCTACCTGCGGTGTCTAAACCTAATGCCCCCATGAGGGGGATTGGGGAGTGTCAGGCAAAATGTATTTTTGTCCAAGTTTTAAAAATGAGAGATGTCTTAAATCTCCATCCCCTGCTCATTTAGAATGGTCCTACATAGAATTCACTCTTGCTTTCCCCAAACAAGGAATTTTTATTACCGCCATAAAACCTCAGCCAGAGCAAGCATACTGGTGTAAACTGGAAATTCCCTCCAAAATCCTATTGTCTAACTGTACAAACTTTTAATGTCGAGTTTAATAATGCACATGACTGTCACAAACACAGGGACCACATTTTTGGGATGTTCACCTTTTTCCAATTATGCCGGTATATCTTACATAACTGGGAAACCACCAGAAACCCAGGAAATGGGTTCTGATATTTGATATCCATCTTCATGAATATTGGTGACGGCAAACATGATGTATCCATCTTGGATGTGAGACCCCCCCATACCAAGATATGAAATCTGAAGGCTTTTTATGTCTTAGGCAGCTGGGTGGGTTCACAAAACCGTGTGAGGTAAACAACATGGGTGTCTCCTAGTGTTTTGGCCCCTTACTAAAAACCAGAACGGACATTTTACTTCATTCTTAACCAGGGACGTCAGACGCAAGCACTCTTCGCTGCGTGGAGGAATCACACCTAGTTTCCGGGGAGCCGTGCCCCCCACACAATCTGAGACCATCACCTCGTGGCGCAGGTTTTGCTATTATTTACCCCTTGTATTTTAATAACTGTTTTATGCATATATGTAAATTGTCTCTTTTATAATATCTTGTATATCTTTTGTAAACACTGCCCACTTTCGGGAGTATTTCATTATTATTTACCAGCTTCGTTCTTCTTGTCCTATGTCGAGCAAACACGTTCCTCACCCGCTAATTCACGTTACCTAACAGGTACCCGATCAACCTGTTAAGCGATCGGTGGTGGCAGTATACCGGTATTTGTGATATTGTGGTTTGAGGGTGGCTGGACGGAGGTATATATACGTTCCTGGAAGGAACTGGTGGTATATATACGTCCTGTCACATCACGTGCCACAATAGTCGACATAAATTAGAGCAGCTGCGCCCGTGCTTATCCTCGGTCAATACCGTGGTTGACCAGCAGGATAAGGGGGCGCCAGAGGGCTGCAAGGTCTGACCAAGTGTTTTTCGTGACAGGGAGGGTGCTGCCTTCACAGTCAGGAGGCTGCAATCCTCCCTCGACCTCAACCCAAGACCAAAAGGATTTGGGGAAGGAGGGGGGGTCTCAACTTCGAACCAACACCCGAGGGGCTGGGGAAAGAGCGACATGGTAAGGAGATGTCTCGACTTCAACTGTGCACCCCTAGAAGGGGGCAGAGGAGGAGCCATGCCGGGGGTCTCTCCAGAGACCCACTTATCTTCATTTGTAACTCCATGGAAAAAGAAAAAATCAGAAAAAAATGGAGTAAAAATCTTTAGGTGTGCCTTCTTGCGACACTAAGCAAAAAACTGAACATGGCTGACGCCGTCAGGGGGTGTTTACTGCCGAGGAGGAGCCACCGTTAATCTTTTTCAGATTAAGCCTAGTGTCGCCTCCTAGTGGACAGCAACATAACACCCAAGGTCCTGTGTCCCCCAATGAGGCGACAGAGTAATATATTTTTTTCTGGTTAGCCAATAAAGGTATCACTCCGAGAATACCTTTGCCATTTTTGGGCATAAATGTATTTACATCAAATTTTCTGGCTAGCACGGTACCACAATATAAATTTGTACTGTACATCGCAATTACAGGATAATAATTGCTTATGGACATAATGGCCAACGATGTCAGCAGCCATCCATCCTAGATGGGTGAAGGTAAACTGTTTGAGACGGACATCTCTGACCTACCTGTGGGAATCAAGAATTTGCATCTATGTCATCGATTGACTGACTGATCACGTCCATGAGTCAACATGCTGTAAACCTGTCATGATGAGTGAGCAGATAGATAAGTTCCTGTCAGGGTGAGGGGCAGCATCCTATCACAACATATAGTTGCCCAGAGACATCTGAATGCATCGGCTTTCCTTTATGCCATTCATCAAACATGTCGTATATTTTGTGTATAGCGAGTCACAAGCCTCGCACTGCTCTGCGTTTTATCATTGGTTCTATGAGCTGCAGTAAAACGTGACGTATATTCCAGGTGCTGACGATCACAATGCCGGTCCAGCCAGCATAGCGGTGGGCTCAGAAGATCAGCTTTGGAAAACGTTCCTCTTATATAGATCCTGTGGATCCTACTTACATTCGCTGCTGTTTACATTGTATGCTTACAATTCTATTTAGACTTCAATATGACTCCAGAATAAATTTTTGTCTTTCTTATACTTGCCGTATATTTTTCCCAAGGAGGGGGTTTAGGTATTGTGCTTTTTTCTTTTTTTTTTTTATTTCTACTGTAATATTTCATAATATCTGTGAATAAGTCTTGAAAATAATTTGCATTGAAAAGGTTGAGATCCTCTGAATCTACATGGATTTTTAGGAATTAAAAATCTACAGCAGTAAATCTGCAGCAGAATTTAAATTTTGCACCATGTCTGGATTTAGTAGCAGCTGCCCCTTTAAATGGAATATGTCAGCAGGTTTTTGCTACCCCATTTGAGAGCAGCATAATCCTAGGCCCTGATTCCAACGATGTATCACTTACTGGGCTGCTTGGTGTTATTTTGATAAAATTACAGTTTTTTTTTCTCATGCAGATCTCTGAATGCTGAGCTCTGTATAATAACCCCACCCACACCACTGATTGGCAGTTTATATACAGTGTACACAGAAAGCTGCCAATCAGTGGTGGGGGGCGTGGTTGGACTACGTGGCAGCAGGTTTACTAGTCCTCTAGTGATAATCTTCTGCTGATAAAAGTGTGATTTTTATCAAAACTACAACAAGCAGCCCTGTAAGTGAGACGTCCCTAGAATCAGGGTCTTTGTCTCTACATCATGTTGCTCTCAACAACAACCAATATATAGTACATCCGACAAGGGGTCAATGTGTTAAAAAAGACCTTTATTATAACAATTTGGGTACATGGCGGCAAAAGAAAAGAGCACACACACATATATATAGTAATACCATATAATAGTGAGGAGGTATAATGTAAATATTTGAATTGCAGAGACATCAGGGCTGGATAGTAGTAGCTCCAATTGTGCTAATGCATACTGATAGTATATCCTAGGTCACATAGTAAAAGGATATAATCCTAAATAATAAAAGCCAATATAGGCATTCCCAAGATAATGACCTTTTGGTATATACATATATCAAGGGTTGTATTATATCCAAGTAGGTTAATTCCCAAGTAACAATAATGTTGCATTGGATTCATTCATACCTGGTATATATTGTCTGCACGTCTTGCAATAGCTCTGGGCTCGGTGGTCCTACTCCTAGTGTGGCGCTCACCCCATCATGCTGCTCTCAGAATAGCCAAGAAAAACCTGCTGACAGATTCCCTTTACAAATAGCTGAAATGGCTCCTAGATACCAGAGAAGGAAAACTTTATTAAAACGGTTTTGTTTCCTAAATAGAAAAGCAAATTAAACACCACTGGATAATGTGGTGTGTGAAACTGTCCATTGGATTGCTGTTTCGGGTGGGCTCAGGAGCAGAGCCCCCATCCTACACAGCCGACATCTTGCTGTAACAGCAGCGGCCAGAGCGGAGCGTGAATCACTGCTGTTTAACCATTTATATGCCGTCAATCACTGATGACAAGTTAAATAGCGCAATCGCCGGTACGCTATGCAATGTTACTAGAATTTTTTTTTTTACTTTTCCATCTCCTTGAATTACTTGTTGTGGTTTGCGGATCCATTGACTGGCCAAGTGGAAGGGCTGCAGCCGATCATTCATGTACGTAGCAGATACACATTTCCATGTGTAAATAGGCCCTTATAGAAATCAATCAATAGAACGTATACCTGGATATCTAGGTTTATTCTTTGCATACATTTAAAGAGGTATAAGTCATGGCATATTACTAGGATGTCATTCTTGGGGGTCTGACAGCCTAATTTAGAAAGAAGTGGATGCATTATTTTCCCCTCACCCATTACAACACACCTTGAGAGAGGGATCCGCCCCACCAAGGACAGGAAACCGTCTGAAATAAAAGGGCGGTACCTCTCCCTTGCTTCAGTTGGTTTCCTGTCCTTGATGGGAACCTGTCTGAAGAAGGGTGTCTTCTTACCTGGGCCCGTTCCGGTGTGGAAGTGCGGGCACCTGCCTGTGCACCGGGTTCCGGGTCCCAGAAGCGCCGTTCGCGGTTCCCTGGAGCCATGTTCGAGCAGGCGCATGCGGTTATGAGGGCTCCGGCTCCCCGCAGACCGCTGCGCTGTCCTCTCCCTGCCGCAGGCTCCTGGGTGGTCGCACGCTGGGAGCAGTGTCTTCCGGGTATGACGCGCCTGACGTCACGGCGCGGTGCACGCTTGGAGAGGCGTGCCCGATGACGTCGGGGGCTGCACCCGGAACCAAGATGGCGGCGCCCTGTAAACGCTTGCCGGCCGTTTTTTTTCAAAGATCGGCCGGTGGGTGTCAGGAGGGGGGAGGACACATGGACCGGAGGAGGTCCGGATGTGCCCTATTTAAGGTGGGGGCCTCCTGACAAGCGCTGCTTATACTCAAGCTCGGGTGTAGCAGCTATGGCAGACCAGGACAGCTAGGTGCAGCAGCAGCTGACCCCTCCACCGCATCAACGCCAGCGGAAGAAGCAGTCGGACACCTCGCACACGGACGGCCGCTCCAGCAACCGCAGCGGCAGCAGGAGGAGTAAGGTGTCGGACGCTTCAGGGCCATCCAGAAGGGATTCATCTTATGTCCCGCCACAGCCTCAAAATCCGGTACCCTTTTGTGACTTCAGGGGTGAGTGATCTTCGTGAATGTCACTTAATAGTAATGGAAAGTTATTATGTCCTTCATTCCTTAGGAAGAAGAGTAGCGGCAAAAAGAACCCACTGGGTTTGTTCCTTATGCCAGGCCCCCCTTTCCATAGATTGGCAGAAACAGCTTTGTGCAAGCTGTATTAACCAAACGATAGCGGAGAGCACCCCGGATTTCGCTTCTAATTTGAGGTCCGTAATCCGTTCAGAGGTGCAGGATTCCCTGTAAGGCTTACTAAAGTGGAAAAAGAGATCCCATAAAGATATCTCCTCTGACTATGATTTATCCTCCCAGTCAGAGGATCTTTGCCTCGGCATCCTCCTCTTCATCAGACAGTGGTAGGCCCTGTTTCCCTATTGAGGATACTGACAAGTTGGTCAGAGCGGTCAGATCTACCATGGGGTTGAGGGAGGAGAAGGCAGCCAGGTCCCTGGAAGATATGTTCGCAGGCCTGGAGGAAAAAAAGACGCTCCTTTCCAGTGAATCCCCAAATTCAGACCCTTATAGACCTGGAATGGAGGAAGCCGGAGAAATCAGGAGTATTGTCCTCATCCTCTAAAAGGAGGTACCCCTTCGAGGATAATGTCTCTGAGTCCTGGGACAAAATTCCTAAAGTTGGCGGGTCTGTCGCCCGATTATCCTAAAGATCGTCCCTACCCCTGGAAGATTCGGGCAGTCTAAAGGATGCTCTGGATAAGAAGGCAGATTCCTTCCTGCGTCACACCTGTGAAGCAGCAGCAGGGGGCCTGAAGCCAGCGGTAGCAGGCACTTGTGTCGCTAGGTCACTTATGGTGTGGCTTCAGCAATTAGGAGACCAGCTAAAGGATAAAAAGATGTCCAGAGATAAAATCCTCTCCAATCTGCCTTTGCTACAAGCAGCATCTGCTTTTTTGGCCGACTCCTCAGTGGATTCAGTTAAACTCGCTGCCAGGTCTGCAAATTTGTCTAATGCTGCCAGACGAGCCCTGTGGCTCAAGGGTTGCCCGGGAGACCTACAATCTAAGCATAAGCTTTGTTTTCTTCCTTGTGATGGTAAACTTTAGTTTGGCCAAAAACTGGACGAGTTGTATATGATAATTTAGTATTTGTGAAATGTTATACTAATTGTACATATTATAACCATCAGGAAACATCCGAAGGTGACTCCGAAGAGGGGCAAACCGTGAACATGCCTGACCCTAATATTAGTCAGTTAGAGCTAAAAACTGATCTGATTGAAGGTAAGCCGATCATCTAATATTTTACATTCAAATATCCAGATATTATAGAGAATGGCAGAGAATATGTAGATTTACTCTTCATTCCCTGTAATGGAGAGGGATCATGTAATTCTACTTCACGCCTGTGTGGTCTTCTTGGCTCCAAAATGAGGGTCATAGATCCCCAATCATGTAATTGTTCAAAAATACCATATTTTGAAGACTATAAGATGCACCGGACCATAAGAAGCAGGTGAAATTTTGGAGCGGAAAATAGGAAAAACATTTTTTTAATAAAATGGTGGAGCAACTTATAATCCAATTTTGTGGTAACTTTTCTAGGGGAAAGGCGGCGGAAAGATGGCAGCAGCAGGAGTGGGGCGATGCTGCACTGAAGTCCCTGCACTTCCATGGTTTTCAATCTGGTGGACCTTGGGAAAATCTCCACCGGAGGTGGCGCATGCACAGATTGAGATCTCGGGAGACAAGATCTCAATCTGCATGCGCCATCTCCAGAATCCATTTTTCCGAAGTCCACCACACTGAAAATCATGGAAGTGCGGAGTCTCCGGCGACATTTTCTGAAAGCCCAGGGGCCGCTGCATCCTTGCACCGCCGAACACCCCGTCCTCCCAGCCTGGGGCCCACAGCATCGCCCCACTCCTGCCGCCGCCAGCTTCCTGCAGCAGTGACCCTGCGTCCTGGGGCCTCGCTTCACCGCAACCCCCCCCCCCCCTCAGTAAGCTACGTTGGGATAAGACGCACCCCCATTTTACAGAAAAAAGTGTGTCTTATAACTTGAAAAATACGGTAATCAGATCCTGAACAATCGCCCAGTGTATCTATCTCTGGATGTGCCATAAATACTGTATATTTAGTATGTGCAGAATACCAGATATCTAGTTTTTATATCATTTACAGAGATCTTGTCATGTCCTTCATTATATGGATGTGTTATATATTAAGTACTGATATAGACTGATACATGACATCTTTTCATTATTTTATCATTATTTTAGAAATAACTGTGTCGACGGCCAGTACTGATGGTGGAATATGTGAGACACCAGAGATCCACGAATCTGCCAGTGTAAGTATCAGAGGAGACGTCTGTTTATCATCAGATAACGGGGTATGAATTACACATATAATATTATACCCCAGATGACAATGGGATATCTTTGCTTTTATGTAGATCAGATCTATTTTGAGTAATGATGGCATTGTTATTCTGCCTCTTCTGTGTGATGCCCCTTATCATACCCTGCAGTACAGTGATTTCTATGCATGGGGAATATCCCCTTAAAATATAATACTGTCTGTGGAGGGTCCGGCTTGCATCATGTCCTCTACATCTGCTGCAATGTAATCAGCGTGGACATAATATAGAGGAGAAGTTCCTGCATCTGGAGCTTTTATTTTCCTGCAGATTCTATGTCTTAATGTCATTTCTTATTATTTCTAGGCCTTGACCGGATCATTGAACTTGGAGACAAGTCCTAGTAAGACCGACTTTAAACCAATCAAACTGATCAGCAGTGGAGCTTATGGGTGAGCTTTATGTTTGCATAATATACATTTCCTAGTGTTCCTTATGACAATGCTTCTGTCTCTGTGCCCAGCCCGTACAACAGAGAAATGCTCTGAGTCCATACTGTCCACAAGAGATGAGCGAATCAGGCAAAATTCTAATTTGCTTGTTCACGTGGACTTGTGAAAATACGATTCAAGGAGAAATTAATGTCCCTTATTATGCTCTGGGGCCTCACCAGGCCCCAGAACATAATAAGCATAAGAAACATACTTATACTCCCCTTACTGCTCAATTCTCTAGCCCCTCCACTTCTCACCGTCACCCGTCCGGTCCTCACTGCCTCTTCAGTTTGCCACCGCTCACGCTATGCAAGGACTTCAGGCTTTGAGAAGGTCTGAGAGAGTTCTATGCAAGAGCATAAAAAGTCACAACATTGTGACACCGTGACTGTTCTTGCGCTTGTGCATAATCCTCCCAGATCTCATCAATGTTGGAAGTCCCGTCCCAGTATGAGAGGCATTTGGATTTCAGCATTAGCAGCAGAGATTTGAGGATGCGGCAAGGAACGGACGGTTGAGGCGGAGGGGCCGTAGAAGTGAGTATAAAAATTTGTTTATTTTTAAACTTTTTTATGGCCTTTCAAGATTTTGAAAATGGTGGCCAACGCTTGACATTCTGCTAAATCCATGAGTAAGCAAATTACAAAAAACAAAACAAACAAAAAAACAAAACGCCATTTTGGTGAATGCAGAATTTTGCAAAATCTGAGTAGAATTTAATTCCACTCAAATGTGTTAGCTCATGTCTACTGGCCACATCTATATGTCATTATTTAGGTCAGTTAGGACGTGACATAGATGAGGACCTCGCATAGGTCATCATTTATGTTGTGTAACTTGATGGATTTCTACATGGATTTCTAGTGACATCTAGTAGTAACCAGACAATCATGTGATGAGGTTTATAGACAAAATGTTAGTAAGAATTCATTATAAATCATGGATTTTCCTTCTCTCCAGAGCCGTCCACTTAGTGCGACACAAATACACAAGCCAGCTATTCGCTATGAAGAAGCTGGACAAGGAGAACGTGAATATTCCAAGAAGACTTGAACGTGCCTTTCTAGAGAGGGACATCCTAACATTTGCTGATTGTCCCTTTGTGGCCTCCATGTTGTGCTCCTTTCCAACTCCTCATCATCTGTGTATGGTCATGGAGTATGCAGCAGGTAAGTCATATCCATTGTGCCTATATCCAGCCTCAATCTGCTTATCTCTAGCATCTTCTCCATAATCTGAATGTGACCACATGGACGGATACATGTCCATACTGCATTTACTATAAGTTATCTGTTACCAAGATGCCAGGAAAATCATTATCTCTGTGAAAGTCTCTGGTGAATGTCCTCACTGAGAATGGCAAAAATATCCACTGAGGATAAAAGGAGGATTTGACTCAATTCTAACAGTTTGTATAGATGAGCATTTCACAGAGTAATGAATAAGAGGCTTGCAGATGAGGCACGGCTCTGTCTTTTTATATTGGGTCACTCTGCTTTATACGCTCTACATTAGGCCTCTTTCACGCTTCAGTATTTCTGGTACGTGAGGTGACAGTTTACCACACGTACTGGAGACACTGACACATGTGCGCACATGTCAGTGTTTCCACGGACCGTGTGTCCATGTGATCCACACGTAGACATGTCTGTTTTTGGCCAGCAGGACGGATCACACAGACCCATTCAAGTCAATGGTTCAGTGTAAACACATACTGCACACGGATGCCATCCGTGTGACATGTGTCGGCGCCTGGGAATTAGCGATAAAGTTAGCGCCGGGTGCTAAACGCTGCCCTCATCATTGTCCCCTGCCGGCGCTGCGATCAGAACCAGCAGGGGTTAATGATGAGGGTTGTCTTCTCCCAGTGTATTTCTACCTGTAAAAATAAGAATAAAAAAAAAATCTATACCCTCACCTGTCCTAAATGTCCCCCACTGTAATCCATGAGACCGCTCAGCAGAGGAGCCGGGGAGAATGACTCCTGCAGCGAGCGGCCCCGAATCTGCGCTGAGCTCAGCGAGCGGTGTCCTGTCACTCACTGAGCTCAGCTGAGGTCTGGCGTCGCTCGCTGCAGGAGTCATTCTCCCCAGCTCCTCTGCTGAGTAGTCGCATGGATTACAGCAGGAGATACTTAGGACAGGTAGGTGAGTATAAGGGTTTTTTTTTATTTTATTCTTATTTTTACAGGTGGAGACACCAGGAGCAGACTACAACTCTCATTATTAACTCCTGCTGGTGCTGATCGCAGTGCCGGCAGGGGAAAATGATGAGCGCAGCGTTCAGTACCCGGCTTTTGGGAATAACGCTAACTGTACACTGATTCCCAAACGCCGGTACGTGTGCTCCTGATGCGGCACACGGACATCTCCGACACAGGTTTTTCCGGTACCAGAAATATCCGGACGTGTGAAACCGGCCTTATACAGTATATAAAGCAAAACCACAAATGAGACTGCTGACACCTTTAACTAATTATATATTTATTTATTGCAAGATACATAGTATATATAGCTCATACTTTTTTGGCCAGAATAGTGTCTCTTTTTTGTATGAGTTACCTTGTTATTTTTAAATATTTATTCCACGTGACTAATAAAGATTCATGCTTTTATATGGGATGTTGCTTCATTGCACTTATTTGTGCAGCTCTTGCACCTTTGTGGTTTTGCTTCATAGACATTTAGTGCAGTCCTAGTTACTATTCGGGTATGCTCCAATGGAGGGTTTTTTGCATTATTATACAGTATATCTCTGTGTATGACGTCCTGCCCCAATGTCTCCGCTCATTTCTCCTTCACACTCCTCATGTGTCATTTACATTGTAACAAACCCTCTCCTGTCATATTTGCTTTCTGCTGTAGGAGGAGACTGTGGCAGTTTTATGAAGAACTATGGGTGTTTACCTGTCCCCTTGGCTCGTCTGTACATTGCAGAAACGGTTCTAGCTGTGGAATATCTGCACAGCTATGGTGTAATGCACAGAGACCTGAAGCCTGAAAAGTAAGTGACACTTGTAGTATAAGAAAGGGGAAAAAAGATATCGTTTATTATACAAACTATTTGCAACTTGGGGCTGACATCCTCTTTTTTTCACAGCCTCCTGATAACGTCAACTGGTCATATTCAAGTTACAGATTTTGGGCTTTCCAAACTCTGCCTCATGAGACCAACATCAGAGATCTACAAGGCTCCAATTGAGGACATCACCAGAGAGTTCCATGATAAGGAGGTAGGCAGGAACTTGTTCTTTACTCATCTCCTCCATTTCTCCTTCTCTTTTACTTTCTCATCTAGAAAACGTTTCCACTGATGTTATTTGTCACAATTATGTTCTCTGATCATTATCTCATTCCTCTGTTTTTTCCAGATTGCTGGCTCCCCTCATTACATAGCCCCAGAAGTTATCTTAAAGGAAGGCTATGGAAGGCCAGCTGACTGGTGGTCAATTGGGATCATCCTATATACATTTCTTGTAGGACGTGTACCATTTTATGGGCCTTCCAAATATGACATTTACAGCCATATTGTCAGGGGTAAGTAAAATAATCTGATTGCTGTGTAATGTCATTGTTATTTGAATAGATTAGTTGTGTGATTTAGTTACTTTTGTTAATATAAAAGATTTTTGTTTTGATAAAATAAATTAAGATGTTTCATTTTCTGTAATATTTGCTTTTTACATAACAGATGACATATATTGGAAACTTACTAATTCGGCTTTTCCAGCCACAGCTCGGGATATCATCATTGAGCTGCTCAGAAAAGATCCAGCACAAAGACTTGGGACAGGTAATGTATATAATACTATTATTAATGACTTATTACACCTCTGTGAACAGAAAATGAATAATGAGGATCAGCACTGAGGTTTTGTTCTCTACCAGCTTGGCCATTCCCCATTCTTCATGCTAAGACTTTCAGTACATCTACTTCACTTCGGCTCTGTTACGTCAACCGTTCAGATTAACGCCCCCTTCACACGTCCGTATAAAATCAGTACTGAAACCAGTACCGGAAAAAAACAGTACTAGTGTCATCAGTGTTTTGAATCAGTGTGCCATCAGTGTGCCATCAGTGTTTTTCCGGTACGGCAAAGAAAAAGAAATGATAAAGTATCTCTTATACTTTGTAATGTTAAACAGATACAGCGTAAGGAAGGCACACAAATGGCACACGGATGCCATCTGTGTGATGTACGTGTTTTTCAGGGTCCCATAGACTTGTATTGGCACTTGTCATCTGTGCTGCCACAAAAAAACAGCAGCATAGATGATAATGGGTACGGGTGGCATACGTGAAAGAAAAATGGATGCCACATGTAGTGCAAACACGGATATGTGTAGGAGGCCTAAGAAACTTGTCTCTTTGACAATAACTATATCACTATTCATTGTTTTCCTTTTCAAGGAGGAGCAAATGAGATCAAATTTCATCCATTCCTGCGTAACTTAGATTTTGACAACCTTCTAAGTCAGAAGTCGCTGTTCATTCCTGATCTTGAGTCAGAAGAGGATACCATCTACTTTGACAGTAAGTAGAATGAGACATCATCTGCAGAAAGCTGCTGTGTGTCTTGTATTTCATTTTAAGTGAGAATCAGTCCCCACCTTGATTCATGATCAAATGGTGACTGTTCAGGACAAAGTATTATGCTAATAATCTCGATTAACTCTTGTACTTTTCAGCTCGATGTAGCAGACATCAACATATTGATTCAGATGAGGGGGACACAAGTGAAGATAATGACTGGCCGGAAAGCCAAAACTTTCTATCATCTTCGCATAGGCTTTCTAAAGTAAGTATGTGACCAATAAGATCCATACAACCTGTAATTAAAATAAAATTGTAAAATATTAAAATATTTTTTTTTCCTCTTTGTATTAGCTCTGTTCCATCCATACCAAGATGATGAACAATGAAGAACCCAAGTCACCTCCAGGGTATTCACCAGAAAGTGCAAAACAGTCAGACATGTGAGCAAATTATTTTTATGGGGTCCATTCTGATATGTGTTCACAACACCAAATTCAAGACGAGTGTAAGTCGATACTAAATCCAGTATCGATGACCACATGATTGCTGATCACCATGTTTCTGACTTGTGATAACGCTGGTGATGAAAGTTGATAACTATGACCAGCTTTAATTTCCAGTTCATTACAGGAAAATAAATATTGCTAGTGATTCTCCATTCTTGCTGGTAGAAGAGGGTCTTGAGCACAGCATCCCCTTCATGTTATTCAGATGTCCTAATGGGCTTTGCAGACAGGTGTTGTATCCGTATCTATTGTTTTCACTTGTAATTTATATGTTTTTCTTCTACCAAACAGACAGAAAGATTCTCCCCCCTCTAAGTCTGAAGACAACCAGACGCAGAAAGATTCTCCCCCTTCTAAATCTGATGACAACCAGACACAGAGAGATTCTCCCCCCTCTAAGTCTGATGACAACCAGACGCAGAAAGATTCTCCCCCTTCTAAATCTGAGGATGACAACCAGACACAGAGAGATTCTCCCCCCTCTAAGTCTGATGACAACCAGACGCAGAAAGATTCTCCCCCCTCTAAATCTGAGGATGACAACCAGACACAGAGAGATTCTCCCCCCTCTAAGTCTGATGACAACCAGACGCAGAAAGATTCTCCCCCCTCTAAATCTGATGACAACCAGACGCAGAAAGATTCTCCCCCCTCTAAGTCTGATGACAACCAGACGCAGAAAGATTCTCCCCCCTCTAAATCTGATGACAACCAGACGCAGAAAGATTCTCCCCCCTCTAAATCTGATGACAACCAGACGCAGAAAGATTCTCCCCCCTCTAAATCTGATGACAACCAGATGCAGAAAGATTCTCCCCCCTCTAAATCTGATGATGATAAGCAGAGGCAGAAAGATTCTTCCCCCTCTAAATCTGATGACAACCAGACGCAGAAAGATTCTTGCCCCTCTAAGTCTGATGATGACAAGCAGTGTTTCACTGCTGAAGGCAGACAGTCATCCATATTGTCAGGTATGTATAGCTCTATAGGTCATTCTATTGCAGCCTGTGTCAAAAAGTGTAATGTGAAAACAGCCCAACATTTCATTTTATAAAAATCCTCACTCTTAGGCTGTGTGCCCACGATGCGTTTTTCAAGCGTTTACGCTGCGGAATTTCTACAGCGTAAACACTTGGGAAACGCTTGGTAAACCTTCCCCCATGGTCTCCAATGCAATTCCGCACTTTCAATGCCCATGCTGCGTATTTTTCCGCAGCGTTTATGCTGCGCTCAAAAATACGCAGCATGTCCATTAATTTTGCGGACGCGCAGCGTAATCGCCGCCATTGACTTGCATTAGAACGCGCTAATTCCGCAAGACTGCATCTGTACTTGCGTAATTGGCGCTTTCTAATGTGCGGATGGTACCCAAGTCTGGAGGAGAGGAGACTCTCATCCAGACCTGGGTACCATAGAATCTGTAAAGAAAAGAATTTAAAATAAAAAATAAAGCTTATAATCACCTTCCGATGTCCTCCCAGTGTTTTGTCCACGCCGTCCGGTCTCTTGCAATGCTCGCGCTGTTGTGAAGGACCTGTCATGACGTCACTGAGTCATGTGACCCATCACATGACTCAATGACGTCACCGCAGGTCCTTCACAGCACCGCGAGCATTGCAAGAGACCGGACGCAGCAGAGATGACACCGGGAAGACACCGGAAGGTGAGTATAATCTTTTTTTTTTCATTTTTTACCATTCTTATTCTTTTTTTTAACTATTACTCGGTCACACTATATAAATCCATGCCGGTTGCATGGATTTAAATAGTGTGACCAACTTGTCAAGCACTTTTCCAAGTGATGCTCAAAATCGTTTGGAAAACTTCTTGAAAAAACGCATGCGAAAGCGCATGTAAAAATGCTGAAAAAACGCTTCTCTCTGGCAGAAAAAACGCATGTAAATCTGCATGTAAATCTGCATACGTTTTTTTCTGCCAGAGAGAGGCAAAAACGCTCTGCATCAAATCTGCTACGTGGGCACATAGCCTCATAGGTTATAATTTTTAATGCATAAGAAGCCATTCAGTCTTCTGCCAAACTGATTCTGAATACTGCACCCATGGCTCCATCTAGGCCTATACTGATCCTTATCACCTTAAGAATGCACTGAGGTTTTAGCTAACTTATTTTAAGATATTACTTGCAGGATGCCGCAGTGTTATCATGTTAATAAGGGGACATAGTTCCCTGGCTAGACACCACATATCGGAAAACCTACAGGTTTCATATTAATCAGTTCACAAGGCAATCTAATTCTCAGACCCTCAGGTGGTTTTATGTATATATGACATATTCTCTCTATTATGGTGCAATAATCAATTACCGGGACTACAGGGTACAAGAATAACAGAATTCTATATAAAGATACAAAGCTAATCTTTTAGGAGTTTATAATATACATCTTTTTCTTGTTTTTTTTATCAGAATCACCAGTTCAGGGGAAAAGAAAATCTGCATCGAAAGATCGACAAAAAACAGAGAAGGTAGAAGAGAGAAGAAGTAGAAGAGGTAAGTGTAACAATAAGCTCCATGTTGCATGATGTCAGTCAGTGAGAAGGAGTCATGTGGAGCAGATATTATCTGTAGGATTACTGACAATGACCCCGTACATCTGTATGGATACGACTCCTCTATCATCCTGTCACAGTGACACTACAGTAGTATCCTCTAATACATACATGTCAAACTCTGGCCCGTGGACCAAACCTGGCCCGCAGGGTGGTTATATTTGACCCACGACAACAGAACCACCACCACTATTTGGGGCCATTATTCTGTATGGAGGACAATGTGGGGCCCATTATACTGTACGGAGGACTATGTGGGGCCATTATTCTGTATGTAGGATTATGTGGGGTCCAAGTTTTTCATTTTGGCCCTCTGTGTGTTTGAGTGTGACATCCCTGCTCTAATATGTAGTCCCATTACTTACATTAGTTATGTCTCTTTGTCTCCTCTCACAGGTTCCACCTTCCGCCGGCTGATATCATCTTGCCGGCGTGGATTATCCAGGGTTGCTCGCTCCATCAGACAAAGCTGCATATTTGCTCCCTGTCATCGGAGCAACACAAACATCTCAATGTGAAAAACCCTTCATGTCTAGTGCCTAGTACAGCATGTCCACCATTAAAGATGCACCTGTGTGGAAGGACTTGTACCATCTACCTGTGGCCTTCTGACCAGCAAGTAACATCTGCAGAAGAAGGCCCTCCAAGAACATCTCTTCATTCTTCCATGTAATTCTTAATAAAAAAAAAACTAAAAAGAATCATTTCAAATTGATTAATGTCCCTTTGCATTTAATGTAATACTACTGACATTTATGGCATATCAGTACTAAACATCATATATGTCTGATGAGAGAATATCGTTTCCATGTTTCATGTTAATCCTCTAATCCTCAGCCAAAAGTGGAAGAGAAGACCAGTGATTCTGTTACATCTACGAATGACAGTCAATCCAGGGAAAAACACCTTCTGATCCATACATTTTTCAGGCACTCTGATCCTTTTACCTTCATGTGGCTCTACTTAAGGTTTATGTATAAGAACCAGTTGGATTCAGTACTGGGCATCCTGGGGGTCCCAGCAGCCACATCCCAATTGTTCAACTAAAAAAGACATACTGTATTATAGTGTGATATATATATATATATAGAATTATTAGGCAAATGAGTATTTTGATCACATGATACTTTTTATACATGTTGTCCTACTCCAAGCTGCATAGGCTTGAGAGCCAACTACCAATTAAGTAAATCTGGTGATGTGCATCTCTGTAATGAGGAGGGGTGTTGGCTAATGACATCAACACCCTATATAAGGTGTGCTTAATTATTAGGCAACTTCCTTTCCTTTGGCAAAATGGGTCAGAAGAGAGATTTGACGGGCTCTGAAAAGTCCAAAATTGTGAGATGTCTTGCAGAGGGATGCAGCAGTCTTGAAATTTCCAAACTTTTGAAGCGTGATCACCGAACAATCAAGCGTTTCATGGCAAATAGTCAACAGGGTCGCAAGAAGCGTGTTGGCCAAAAAAGGCGCAAAATAACTGCCCATGAATTGAGGAAAATCAAGCGTGAAGCTGCCAAGATGCCATTCACCACCAGTTTTGCCATATTTCAGAGCTGCAATGCTACTGGAGTATCAAAAAGCACAAGGTGTGCGATACTCAGGGACATGGCCAAGGTAAGGAAGGCTGAAAAACGACCACCTTTGAACAAGAAGCATAAGATAAAACGTCAAGAATGGGCCAAGAAATATCTTAAGACTGATTTTTCAAAGGTTTTATGGACTGATGAAATGAGAGTGACTCTTGATGGGCCAGATGGATGGGCCAGAGGCTGGATCAGTAAACGGCAGAGAGCTCCACTCCGACTCAGATGCCAGCAAGGTGGAAGTGGGGTACTGGTATGGGCTGGTATCATCAAAGATGAACTTGTGGGACCTTTTCGGGTTGAGGATGAAGTGAAGCTCAACTCCCAGACCTACTGCCAGTTTCTGGAAGACAACTTCTTCAAGAAGTGGTACAGGAAGAAGTTGGTATCGTTCAAGAAAAACATGATTTTCATGCAGGACAACTCTCCATCACATGCATCCAACTACTCCACAGCGTGGCTGGCCAGTAAAGGTCTAAAAGAAGAAAAAATAATGACATGGGCCCCTTGATCACCTGATCTGAACCCCATAGAGAACCTGTGGTCCATCATAAAATGTGAGATCTACAGGGAGGGAAAACAGTACACCTCTCGGAACAGGGTCTGGGAGGCTGTGGTGGCTGCTGCACGCAATGTTGATCGAAAACAGATCAAGCAACTGACAGAATCTATGGATGGAAGGCTGTTGAGTGTCATCATAAAGAAAGGTGGCTATACTGATCACTAATTTTTTGGGTTTTTGTCTTTGCATGTCAGAAATGTTTATTTCTATATTTTGTGCACTGATATTGGTTTACCTGGTGAAAATAAACAAGTGAGATGGGATTATATTTGGTTTTTATTAAATTGTCTAATAATTCTGCACAGTAATAGTTACCTGCACAAACAAATATCCTCCTAAGATAGCCAAATCTTAAAAAAACCACTCCAACTTCCAAAAATATTAAGCTTGGATATTTATGAGTCTTGTGGGTTGATTGAGAACATAGTTGTTGATCAACAATAAAAATAATCCTCTAAAATACAATTTGCCTAATAATTCTGCACACCGCGTATATCTATATA
Source organism: Phyllobates terribilis (assembly GCF_046119375.1). NCBI lineage: Eukaryota > Metazoa > Chordata > Amphibia > Anura > Dendrobatidae > Phyllobates > Phyllobates terribilis. The sequence continues at coordinate 4,516,081 of NW_027362833.1, forward strand.
TATAATCGTCTTATCCCGTCTGTCTGTCTGTCTGTCTGTCGGGGAAATCCCGCGTCACTGATTGGTCCAGCAGCGGCCAATCAGCGACGCGGGATTTCAGAAAAAAGATGGCGGCCGTTAGAGGCTCATCTGCGGGACGGAGCTCAGCGGCGATGCAGCCGGGAGATGACTGGCGCGAGGCTCTCATCTCCCGGCCGCTAGCAGCAGAAGAACCCCGACCGGCGAGCAGCCGCTCATCTCCCGGCTTCTCACAGCGGAAGTAGCCGCACAGGTAGTGGCGTTGACCTCCATGCGGCTAGGGTGTCAAGGGAGGACCGGGGAGCGGCGCTGCGGGTCGGGATACTTCTGCTGCGAGAAGCCGCTCATCTCCCGGCTTCTCGCAGCGGAAGTAGCCACACAGGCAGCGGCGCTCCCCGGTCCTCACCAATACGATTCTGCTCCCCGGTCCTCACCTATACGATTCGCTGATTGGTCGCGGTCTCTGGCCGCGACCAATCAGTGATCTTGGCGCAAAAGTTAAACACCGCTGTGCTGATTGGTCGCGGCCGCTGCCCGCGACCAATCACCGATTTGGACGCCACATTTAAATAGCGGCCACGACCAATCACCGATCTTGGCGCAACATTTAAACACTGCTGTGCTGATTGGTCACAGACGCTGCCCGCGACCAATCAGCGATTTTGGCGCCAAATTTAAACACTGCTGTGCTGATTGGTCGCGGACGCTGCCCGCGACCAATCAGCGATTTTGGCGCCAAATTTAAACAATGCTCTGCTGACTGGTCGCGGATGCCAGCCACGACCAATCAGCGAGATTGGCGCCAAATTTATACAACGCTCTGCTAATTGGTCGCGGACACCAGCCACGACCAATCAGCGAGATTGGCGCCAAATTTAAACAATGCTCTGGCGCCAAATTTAAACAACGCTCTGCTAATTGGTCGCGGTCGGCTGGCGGCCGCGACCAATCAGCGAGATTGGCGCCAAATTTAAACACCACTCTGCTGATTGCGCCCAGTCGGCCGCATACATATTCTAGAATACCCGATGCGTTAGAATTGGGACACCATCTAGTATATATATAAATATATTCACTTGTGGAAAACCCTTTTAACTAGGGCTGTGGTGTCAGTAAGTCAAATTTCCAACTATAATAATTACTAATACCAAATATACTGCAACAAATAATAGTAAATATTCAGCAATTTATGCATGAAAATAATTTATAATATACAATATTAACACTATATAAGTATTTACATTTTTTTCTACCTGCAGTTGGAGTTGGTACGTTCTTCTGATACTAACTCCACAGCTCGGCTTTTCCTTCTTTCCTGCTCCTCTAACATAAAAGTACAGCAATTAATTACGACAAGTTAATCATTTAAATGCTGCTGTCAATCTCTGACAGCAGCACGTAAATGTAACCAGTGCCACTGCTTCCATTTACCAGCTCCCATCTGTGCCCTGTGACATGATCTCGGGGGCTGATGGGTCACTAGGACAGTGAGGGCCCTGTGCCCGCTGTCTTGGTGCTCCTCTGGAGCTCATCTATATGCTGAGCTTCAAAGGAGACCGAGATTTAGGCTACCGTCCCACTATCAGTATTTGGTCCAATTTCACCACAAATGGATTTTTTTCCCCATTTTTAGTACATTGAATAGTAAAATGAATCATTCAAAACTACAAGTAACCCCAAAGTCATGCCAGTTTCCATGGCCCAGAAGATTCTCTGAAGGAAGAGTGTCATTGGGTGACTGCTTCTTTGGTAAATACCATAAACATTAGCACTTAAAAAGGTCCATATGTCTGGAACCGTATAGATGATTTCGAAAGAAGCAAAAAAAAGCTCAGTGATAAGAAACAGATGATGGTTATTAATGAAACACACTAACTGGGTCACATTTAAAAGTGGTGTACCCCAGGAGTCAGTATTGGGACTTCTATTTAATACAATTATTAATGACCTTTTGGGGGGTATACAGAGTAAAATTTCAATATTTTCAGATGATCGTAAACTCTGCAAGGTTATCAGTACATAGGAGGATAATGTAATATTACAGAGGGATTTATGTAAGCTTGAGGTTTGGGCTGAAAAATGGCAATTGAAGTTTAATGTAGATAAATGTTCTTGCTTGGGACAAATTACAATGTACAATTATGTACTAAACACTGGGAAAACCATCACTGGAAAAGACTTGGGTGTATGGGTGGACAGCAAACTCAACTTTAATAACCAGTGCTAGGCCGCTGCTGCCAAGGCAAATAGAACCATGGAAGCATTAAAAGAGGCATAGATGCTTATGATAAGAACATAGTTTTGTCTGTATACAAGTCACTAATTCAGCCACATTTAGAATACTGTGTATAATTTTGGTCTTTGGTGTATAAGACGGACATAGTTGAACTAGGACGTATGCAGACAAATGCAACCAAGGTTATTAAGGGAATTGGTGCACTGCAATTCCAAGACAGGTTATCAAAGTTAGGGTTATTCAGTTTGGAATAATGAAGGTTTAAGGGCGATCTTATTACAATGTACAAATATAAGAAGAAACAGTATAGAGATCTTATTAAGGAACTTTTTACATATAGACCTTCAACGATGACAAGGAGGCACCCTCTCCTACTAGAAGAAAGATGGTTTCTCAGTCATCATAGATGGCGATTCTTTACTCTAAGAATAGTGAAATTACGGGACTTTCGGGAACATAAACATCACAGTAAAAGATAATGCCTTACCAACACCAGGTCAGATTACCAGTGCACCGCAGGATGCAGCAAGCCTCCATGATAAAGGCGGGGGCAGCACATGTGCAAAATACTAATGCCGACAGCCACTCACTAACCTACCAATTCTTGGAGGGGGTGGCTGTGTAGTATTATGCATGCACACCGATGGAGTTGTGAGCTTGCGTATTTTGGCCAAAATATCGTCCAATACCTCATGTGGTGTACTTATCTTATATACTATTTTTCATCTTTTTTGCACATCTTTTTGCAGGATGCAGCCAGGCCTCTTTAGTGTTGGCTGGGTGAATTGGGGCGTCTGTCCTGTGGGGGTGCATGTATATAGTTCTGGGCAACCCGCCTGATCTAATACTATGGGCGTCATCAATACGCTGCAAGCAAGACATCAATAGGCTGCAAGCCAGACACTGTGTATCACACATATCTGTGTGACTGGCGCCCTATGCAGACTCCATCGGTGTGCATGTATAATACTACACAGCCACCCCCTCCATGAATTGGTAGGTTAGTGAGTGGCTGTCTGCATCAGTATTTTGCACATGTGCTGCCCCCGCCTTTATCATGGAGGCTTGCTGCATCCTGCAGTGCATTGGTAATCTGACCTGGTGTTGGTAAGGCATTATCTTTTACTGTGATGTTTTTTGAAATTATGTCCAATGTTCACCATTTTTAATATTCAGACTTTCGGGAACATCATATTGTAATTGTTGATTTACTAAACAAGTTCAAGTATGGCCCGGATGCTTTTGTTGAAAAATATATTACAGGTTATGGGAACTAGATTCTGTGATAGGACGTTCATCCAGGGAACTAGTCTAATTGCCATTAGTGGAGTTGGGAAGGATTTTTTCGTTAATAGGGGGCAATTAGCATCTGCCTCATGGGTCTTTTGCCTTCCTTTGTATCAACATGTTAGGTTATAGGTAGAACACAATGGATGTCTTCTTTCAATGTACTGTGTGGGGAAATGTATTGTCAGGGGGAATCATACTGTACATCATGCTGTGTGTAATAGGACCGTGGGGGCATCATATTGAGTGTGATAGCCACTGTGGGGCCATGAAAGTGGTATCATACTGTGTGTAGGCATATATGAGGAATTGGACTAGATTAGAATACTGGCATTCGAGAAAGAATGTCACACCGATTGTACTCCCGGGATTATGGTGT